>NC_085869.1:39095605-39138105 GCF_034702125.1 Engraulis encrasicolus
GTGGACAGACTCTCACGTTGTCATGTTTTGCATAGCAACAACCAACCCCCACCCTCATACCCCCTCCCTGTCACATGTGTTGGGGATCAACTGAATTTATGCTTCACTGGAGAAAAGCGGGGAATTCTCTGCCAAGTGGAGAGTGCCTCCCGCGAACCATCGGCCGGCCATCTGTCCTCAGCAACTGCTCTGGATTCAGACAGACATCTCACCTAAAAGTATTAGACACATCGTCGTAAATGACAGTTTTAATCCCGGCAGAACTACTCTGCAGACACGAAGAGGTTAATCATTTCACCGCGGGAAAGGCAAAGTCTGCACAGCAACAAGCGCCATGATTGCGTGGAGAACGCAGTGCGCTCCGGCAGCTGGTGAGATTCTGTGCTCCAATTGCATGTTGCTCCCCGTCCGCACAAATCTGTCATAACGAGCCCGGTGCCGAGGCAGCAGCAGGACGGCAGCTCTTCACTTCAAATTGCTAACGGCTGACAGTGTCAAGTCCTACCGGTTTCACCGACATGGTGAACGACGTGACATATTTTTTCCATCGTGCGTGTGATTTTTCCCGACTTAAGAAACGAGAGGGAGAAAGGGGTGTTTGGACGGGCTTGAAGATGGGGCAGTTGCGAAATCGACTTCTCCATGAGCGAAAACTTAACTGTGGCGATGATTTCGCGCTATATTTAGAGGATGAGGAGGAGGGGGATGCAGTGTTGTGTACTCTTCTTCAGGATCGCGTGACTTATCGCCTGGAAGAATAACGTTCCAACGAGGGCACCCCGAATAAAAGTAGGTCGACAAGAGAGAAGCGGTCATCACAACTCTTTGAATGAAAAATGGTTTTCTGAAGAGACAACACTGTCGTTGGTGTGTTTTTTTTTTTAAACCAAGCTACTCCTTTTACAGTATGTTGCATACATCTGTGGTTGAAGTGACGTGCCAGTCGTTTTCTGGTGGTTTTGCATCGAGGGGAAGAATTCAACCGCCTCTATTTCTGGCATTTCATTCACTTTGGCGCGCAAATTGACAGCTTCGCCTGGCAGCAGTCCTTACGTAGCATTATGCAATGCTTCGAACCAGCTGGGCAGCGCGCCTGTATCACAACTGATGATCGCGCATTTTATATATGTAGGCTATACTAGGCTATTTCTGTATGTTTTTCTCACGTCATGTTTTCCTTTTTTTTCAGAAAACAATGGAGTTGCTGGAGGAGGACCTCACGTGCCCAATATGCTGCTGTCTCTTCGAGGACCCTCGCGTGCTGCCGTGCTCCCACAGCTTCTGCAGAAAATGTCTCGAGGGCATCCTGGACGGACAGCGCGGACCCGCGTGGCGCCCTCCGTTCAGATGCCCTACGTGCCGCAAAGAAACCTCGCACAACGGGATAGCGAGCTTACAGGTCAATTACTCTCTGCGGGGGATAGTTGAAAAGTATAACCGGATTCGCGTAGTGCTTCCGAAAATGTCCCTCTGTCGCGAGCATCACGGGCAGCCGCTCAACATCTTTTGCGCCACCGACCTGAAGCTCATCTGCGGCTTCTGCGCCACGACCGGCGACCACAAAGGGCACACGTTCCGCGCGCTGCAGGACGCCTACGAGCAGGAGCGAGACGCCTTTGAGGAGCTGTCACGGGGTCTCGAGAGCTGGCAAAGCTCCGAGGACGACGTGCTCGCGTGCCTAGAAGCCCTTGAGGGCAACAAGAAGAAGGCACTACAGCTCGTGTCGAGAGATGCGGACAGAGTCGCCGAGTACATGGACAAACTCCTGCGCGCACTGGAGCACAAGCGCAGCGAGATCCTGTCCGACTTCGAGACTCTGAAGCTGACGGTGATGCAGACCTACGACCCCGAGATCGGCAAGCTGCGCGCTGTGCTGGAAGAGAAGAGGCGCGCGCTCAGCATCGCCGAGTCATTCCGGTCCCTGACGGACCCGCTCGCTTTCCTCCAGCAGATGCAGGACTTTCGCGAGACACTGCGCGTGATCAAAGAGACCCCGCTGCCTTCTCCGCCACGGAGCGATGACGTTGACGTGGGGCCCCTCGTCCGGGACTTTGACGTGCAGCAGTGGGACGCCGTGAAGCTCGGCGACATTGACACGCTCTGCGCTCCTCACGAGAGCAACAACAGTCGTCACCGGTCTCCACGTGCCACCCCGGCTGCTATCCCACAGTTCTTGTCCAAAGCGCTCTGGACGCTCGTGCTGCTCGCCTGCCTGTGCCTGTTGTCGGGCACGGCTCTCATTCCACCGGACTGCCTCGCCAACACCCCGTTTGAAAGAGTTCCCGCCCTGAGCCGAACCTACCTGGCGTACCTGCCCGACCCAGATGAGCTGCTCCACCTGGCCACGTGCTTCTGTAGAGAGGCTCTCGCGCTGTGGGCGTCTGCGAGGGAGCTGTGCGAGAGCTGCATCCTAAACCTCATCAACACGAGTGCCGACTTCATCAGCTGACTGACACACACACACAGCCTGTCGAGTTGTAGAGGGTGCGGTGAGCACACCAGTAGACCACACTTGACATCCACCCTGAGTCTGAGTCAGAAAAAAAGTTTTTACCGTTTCTCCTCAACTCGGTGAGAGAAATACGGATCATTGTGATTTGTAAACTGAGAAAACATGTCGGTGTTAAATGGACCATAGAAGACAATGTTACAGCACCGTCTGTCCTCCAGGATGGAGCCTAAAGATGACCTTAACGACACTGCACCACACTTTCACCTGCCAATCACTGCACAACCGAACTATTTTCTCCACTGAAGGCAAGCTTTTTTTGCAGCTGGTCACTTTAGATCACCGGGTAAGGACATGTAGGCCAAAGTTGTCTGTTTTGTGCGTCTTTTTTAACCTTTTAATTTGTTTGTATGTTTTATTCGTTCAAGATGTGTATGTTCTGTTTCAGGCCATGCTCCTTCCCGTTCAGTCCTTCCAACAGACTCGTCTACGTGTGAACCTGTTCAGTCTCCCTCCCTTAAAACTCACCCGTTTTTTTCCAGGCACATTGCGATTATTTATCTAGCCTCACGTTTTTTGTTAAAATAATAAAACATTTTCGTAATCTCTTATATTTTTCGGTTCATGTGTTTGTTTACGTAAGACTGAATGCCCTCACTGTCCAGCCAGGCACGCGCTCAGTCGGTCCCTCCCTTCCCTGGATGGTGATAGCTCACCAAAGACACTGTCGGGAAAGAAACTGAGACACACACCAAGGTTATAAATAGGGAAAATAAATCCTATCATGAAATGTGTAGCATTTTCGTTTTTGCAGGAAATATTAATGATCTGTCTCGGCATCACCCGTTGCCTGTGTGGTTTTAACCATCCCTCCCGCAGGCAGCGTTACATAACCGCGGGAGGGATCCATACGCTTGGACTCGCGACAACATCTCATCATTCGACATTCCATGTCACCATTTTTATGTTATGTCATCAACGTTTTCCTTTTGTTATATAGACTAGGCTACTCATTTTATTATTATTTAGTGATGGTGGTTTTATGTACCACCTTAAACGAAAATAGATAGCCTATCATGACTCTTTGGTCATTCTTCATTTGAGATTCTAAAACATGCCGAGGAATTATAGGCTACGTTACCCCAATTTCTCCGATTAAATATAGGCCTACCGTTGTTTATTATTATTATTATTATTATTATTATTATTATTATTATTATTATTATTATTATTATTAGGCTTATGAGTCGACCCAGGAGAAGCTGGTGTGTGTGTGTGTGTGTGTGTGTGTGTGTGTGTGTGTGTGTGTGTGTGTGTGTGTGTGTGTCGTTTTCCGCAGCATGGTCCCAAGAGTGATGATGAAGGCAAAGGGTGAACTCAGTACCCTCTCCTTCAAACACACACACACACACACACACACACACACGGTGCCCGTGTCTGCAGTGATGTCCGTTTGGAAAAGCCCTTCATTTCAGAATAATGTCCCACCTCGCGACCTGGCGTGTCTTTTCCAAAGGGAAAAAAACAAATCCTCCTCCACATCCAACCGTCAGCACGGGTGTATTTCCCCCCTCAGTGCAGGGTGCACGGGCTGCATGCCACATCAGGGCACCTGTTCAGGTGGCGGGAAGAACCGTCCACCGTGTCTCTGTGTAAAATGCCTACTTCATGTTTATTACTTTGATCATTTGCTTGACTGTTTTTTCAACTGAAACTCTGACAGAAATCCACGGATCACTTCAGAAAATGAGCACATGTCGTCACTACTGACCGTGGCAGCCTGCACACGTCACAGCACGTATATATATAGCCGCCTGTTACCGGGCAAACTGCAGATCAAAGAAAATTTAGTTTGAGTTCATCCCCCCTTCGTTTAACACATTGAATAAATATAAATAGTTATGAAGTTCAAATATATCGAATGAAAGAAAGTCAACGAAGAAAAATGATAGTTTGTCATTTGGTCTACATTGGCACGGGAGTGTGTTTTCTCCAACGCCTTTCAATATCTTTGATGTTAGGCAAAAGAAAGCCTTGTGTTTTACTGTGACAAACTACCAAGTCTATTTTAAATATTTTAAACATAATTTCCAAAGCCATTTTTAGAATAATGCACAATGCGTAAACGCTGCAATTGGATTCAAAGGCGGAGGACAGATATATAGCCACTTTCAATGCCGCTGACTGTAGTTATGTAGGCCTAGCATTATAGTCTTCTTTCCTCACTGCTTTTTATTATATTTTGTGTTTGTTTAATTATATTTTATTTAAGTGCAAATGCATGTTTATTGATATCACAGCCCCCACCCCCCAATCCATCATATACCTCTGTCTCCCATCTCTTCAGTGCTCCAAGATATATATATATATATATATTTCTCTCTCTCTAACACACACACACACACACACACACACACACACAGGTCAAAGACGTCCAACATGACATTGTCCTTCAGTGCTAACAGATGCTTTTGCTTACTGTAACTGTGAAAAACATGAAATTTCAAAACATTTTTTGAAAAGTGAATGCATGAAAGCCAAGCCAAAAAAAATAATTTCAAAAAGTATCCGTTGCACTGAAGAACATGTTGGACGTCTTTGACCCACACACGTCTCTCTCTCTCTCTCTCTCTCTCTCTCTCTTACACACACACACACACACACACGCATACACACGCGCGCGCGCCAACTCACACACACAGTCCCTCTCGATGTCCTCTTTCACAATTAAATAACTGAGAAATTTGAGAGCCGTTTTAATTACTAACCAGACTGTCTCTGGTATCATCAACCAAAAAGTGAAGGTGGACGGGAATGTATGGTAAAGTTGTGTCTGTGCGCCCGCGCCAAATTAAATAAATATCACAATGCACAGAGTGAAGTAAGTTAAATAGACATTTAAAATTAAGTCGTTGTAAGGGCAAAATGATTCACATAGATCTTTCTCTCTTTTTAATTCGTTGAATTTTGTCAAATAGGAAACATGGCTTGTGCGTAATATACCGAGAGCTGGTCAAAGAAAATAACAACAGTTGAAAAACACATATTTGTTGGCTATTTTAAGACTCGTAGGGTTGGCAGAAAATAAAAAGCAATAAAATGACTGTTTTGAATTACTGCATATTAATTGTAAAATGTAGAATAAAACAGGTTTTACTCCTTTGCGCGCAGGTGACACACACGCACACGAATTTATGTCCATTGACCAAACATGTCCAGTTTGAATTAATTTATTTTAGGTATAAGTAGAAACAATATAATAAATTAAATATAAGTCTTTAAAATTCTTAAAATATTACGTCTCCCTTAGTGCCTTTTTATAGCAATTTCAACTGCGTATAAGGATCAGTTGACGTCGCGATGCCATTGCAAATTTGAGTGTGTGTGTGTGTGTGTTTGAAGGTCTCCCAGTGAGGCGAAGTTGTTTCACTTTCCTCTAAATGTATGTGTTCATAGGCTTCTTCTTATAAGTAGGCCTAGCCTATAGGACTGGTATTACCTGACTTTGAACATGTAAAGTATATGTGCCATTAATTAACATCAACTTCCAGGCCCTTACAATGTGGTTTTTTTTTTTTTTTAATTCAGGACTGGGCTGACCCACATGGCGTAGGCTAATTTCAGGTATTTATATTTACTGTTCAGCGCTCGTGACAGCAACAGCACGCGTACTGAGACCGTTCTTTAGGCCTATGCAGTTTGTTAATCCCACTGTCCACCCACAGCACCAGCCTATTTCCCGGACATGGAACGAGTAGTCTATACTGGTTAAAACAGAAAGCGTACACGCACACACCGCTGTGAAATTATCTACTGCGCGCTCCACTTTATTTATTATGATAGGTTTGAAACGGTCACGCATTAGGCCTTTGCAGTTCACAAAGCGGCGTCAGCTATACGTAGCCCTATAATAAATGCCCAGATGTGTGAGAGGAAAAATTGAAACTCTTGAAGTCAACTTTCCGGAAAACCACACCACTTACTGAGCGCTTATAAAGATAGAGTAAAATATGTCACACAAGTTACTCGGCGTAAATAAAGACAGCCTGCTTCAAATAGTTTGATGTTAAGGGAAAAATAGTTACACCGTAAGGTTGACCGTGTAGACTAGTATGCACACTATTGTAGCCTACATGTGGCGTCTTTTGAGGGGTTGAGAAGAGAGCGCGGTCCTCGCTGGTCATCTGCCGTCGGTGGGCGACTCTGGGCTTGCAATCCGCGGACGAGCTCAGCTTCAAACACCCGAGCCGTGGCCCGAGAGACCACTAGTGCAGCTTGCGGCTTAGTTTAGTATAATACATACATCATCAGTTCATCATCACATTAAAAACCCTGGAGTCTCATTCCAAAATAAAGTAAATTATTTGTTCTTCATAAAAATAAACGACGCAGATTTCACTTTTCAGGTTGAAATGTTCAGGTTTTATTTTTTACCCCCAGCATACAAGCAAAAGTATCCAAAAATAACCAAACACACAAAGATGTATATTGCTCATTACCATTAACATAACAAAAACACCTGCGAGTGATATTATAAAATATAGTATATTATATAATATAAGGCTACTAGCAAAGCTCCTTTCTAACCTGTGTGCAGGTGAGGATGGCGAGGATAGTGATGGTGAAGGTGACGATGATGGTAGTCATGGTGATGATAATGATGGTGGTAGTCGAGGTGGCGATGGTAATGGTGGTGACAATGAGGGTGGTTGTCAGAGTGATGATGATGATGATGATGATGATGATGATGACGGTGCTGATGAAGGTGGTTGTCAGAGTGATGGTGATGGAGGCGATGGAGGCTGACTAGCTGTGTCCCTGAGTGGTCCACCTGTGACGGAGGGAGCAGGTCCCCCTCCGTGGGGACAGAGTTGGCGTGGAATACGCTCCACCGCACTCCAGCAGCACAATCAATATTGGAGGCTTCAGCCTTTCGAGTAACTCCAATATTTACGTGCTGCTACAGTGAAGCAGACACACACTTAAGCGATGAGGCTGCAGCCCGTCAGTGGTCATACATGTATAACAGCAATAAACACACACACACACACATGCCCGTGTCTGCTGTGTTCCAGAGTATTACTGCTGCAGCACAGCATGGCCTGTATCTCAGCATCTCCACAAACCATTCTATGCTGCTACAGCATCACTCAGGCAGGCCTCTCCGACACACACACACACACACACACGTGTTGTTGCTGTCTCCCTTCCTCTCTCTCCTCCTTCCTCGTCTTCGGGGCTGAGGCCAATCCAGGACTCATCGATCTGAAACACAGACAGAGGGTGGCATGAGTGAACAGCGTATACCGATGCACACACACATTCACACACGCAAAATATGCACACATATAAACACACACACATACACAAACACACACAATATGCACACATATAAACACACACACACCAACACAGTGGGAGAGAGAAAGGAGGGGGGGGGGTGAGAGAAAGTGTGTGTGTGTGTGTGAGAGAGAGAGAGAGAGAGAGAGAGAGCGTGAGAGAGAAAGATAGAGAGGGAGAGAGCATAGACAAGGGAGAGAAAGAGGGGGACTGTAGTGGGAGAGATAGAGGGAGCAAGACGGGGACAGAGATAGAGGGAGAGACAGAAAAAGAGAAAAGTGAATAGAGAGAGAGAGAGGGACAGATAAATATGGGGAGAGAGAGAGAGAGAGAGAGAGAGAGAGAGCAAAAGCTGCTGTGGTTGTCAGGGAGAGAGAAAAAGGAAGAGAGAGAGAGAGCTGCTGTGGTCTGTCAGGTGCGAACATCACTTCCTGCTTCAACCTTTGGCCAACGTGATGCCCCACCCCTGCACAGCAGCCCAGCCAATGAGACATGGCCCCTACTCTGCAGCCAGCCTATCAGGTGAGGCCCCTGGGGGAGATCTGGAGGCAAACCCCACACTGGCCGATCATCCTCTCCTCCTTGCACTCGCTGACTCCGACTCTCTCTCACACACACACATTATACACAAACACACACGCGCACACACAAACTGCCGCGTGTGACCCATGGACACACGATGAGGCCTAAATCCTCAGCACTGCTTCGCACACAATGCATTTCCCACATGCATGCACACACACAATGCATTTCTCATAGCACACACACACACAAAATGCATTTCTCATCGCACACACACCCGCCCATAACATGTCAATTCTCTCCATTACACAATGTCTTGCATATGGTGTGATGTTATGTAATGCAATGCGCATTATGCAGAGGCCAGGCGCATATATTGTGTATAATATACACGACATGTGCATGTGCATGTGTGTGCGTAAAATTAATCAAAAAGAATATTGTGTGCCACCTCGTCTCCAGAGTTTTACATGAGCATACACATAATAATAATAATAATAATAATAATCTCAAATGCTGAATGATAATCCGAAATAATTTATTGTTTAAAATCTTAAATTATTATTTATTGTCTGTATTTATAGTCCAACAGAACAGGTGTGAGGAATGGTTTTTTTTCTGTCTAATGTATAACTGTTTAGTGCATACAGTTTGGTTTAAGCGGACATTATCATCACACACACACACACAAGCAGTAGGTGAAGTCTGGCCAGTCGAGTCAGAACTGGGTTCAAGTGTCCGAAATCAGATGAACACAATGTACACACACACACACACTTTCAACAGTACATACACACATACATACATACAGGACACATGCACATGGGCACAAGCACACGTGTGCACAGCCACCATATGTCACTAGAATTTGTGGACCCCATGAAAATGCAGGCCACTTGCACACTAACACACTCACAAACGCACACGCACATTCAAAATCCTCGTTTGCCCAACTACACCATGCCAGAGATGCTCCAGTATTCTCCTGCTCTTCACCGCGGATGGGTCACCTTGATGATCGATGGATGACCTTGATCTTGACCCCTGACCCCCTGCTATAATGGCCGTCTGCACATGGACGCTACTGGAGGTGTATAACTACCCGTAACTCCATCATGTATTACAGTACATTTCATTACATTACACTCAGCGTACGCTTTTATTCAAAGCGACTTACAGTTATTGACAGGATATTGGTTACAGGCCCTGGAGCAGTGTGTTAGGGTTAGGTGCCTTGGCTCAAGGGTACCTCTGACATTGAGCGCGTGTGGGAGTGGAAGGGTCATGGGTGAGATTCGAACCTGCAACCCTCTGATTTAAAGCCATAACCATTAGGCCACGGCTGCCCACTCATGTGCTATGCCAGTTATGCTAGTGGCAAAGGCATGGGTGGGGAACCTATATAATTATTATATAGAGATATAATTAATGTTATACAGTTTCACATGAAATATGACACATTTTGTGAAGCAATCTTTAAAATTACATTGGCAATACAATTAAGTTATATTCTCACGGGACCTAGTGAAGGTGGTGTTTGTTGTAAAGGTGGCTGTCTTCAATAAAGGCCTAAAGTGAAGGGGAAAATCCTGGCCCCAACACAGTCACAGTACTTAACACACTCCCACACACGAGGACAGGAGAGTCCCGTCACATTGGTCCCTGACGTGATGATGACATTACAGATAATGAAGTCTTTACCCACACACACAACACCTATCTCTTTACATTTGCAGATCAATGCAGAGGGAAGAGGGGTGTTTAATAGATGCACATTAATTCATCAATTATACAAAAAAAGAATTTAATTAATGGCATGATAGAATTTGTTTACACTTAATGGCAATCTACAACCCTGTAGTAACAATATAATTAATTATGAACAAAAAACACATTACAAGCCTGCTACAAGCTGGCTGCTTTGATTAGCGTGTGTGTGTGTGTGTGTTGTGGTGAGTTTGCTCAAAGGAACTTTCCAGACGCTCCCAACTTTTCTGTCTTATTTATAACCATTAAAAAAAGGCCACTCAAATTCTTGTAAGTGTTCACTGTGTTTACAGTGGCACTGTGCCATTTCAATTGTTATTTTCATGGGTAACAGTGTAACAGGCTTTTTAAACGTGGAGCAAATCTGGTGCAGATGTCAAACCAGTTATTGGACTGCCATGTGTGTGTTTGTGCGTGTGTTGTGTAATGTAATGGTGTGTGTGTATGTGTGGGTAGGGGCAACATGGGGGGGTGTGAGGTGTTCATGTAATTTTCAAAGTGTATAATAGAATTAACAGACATTAATTGTTTTACAAGCACCTGTTCTCAAACTGACATTCATTGTGGTGTCCAGGCACTAACGACACATATCACAAATAATTATATTGGCTACTTTCACCTATAGTGACAGTAGTAGCAGGTGTCATGGTGTGGACATTAGACAATTAGAGAATAGGACATGACAACACAACAAAGTGACATCTGTAGATTCAAAATAAATTACAGGCTACTCTGAAAATTATGCGAATTTGAATCAACTTGACCATGATTTTAAGTGTTCATACATTTTTGGGACACCCTGGATGTGCATGGGGGCAACACGATCTGAAGAAGTGTGTGTGTGTATGAGAGAGAGAGAGAGAGAGAGAGAGAGAGAGAGAGAGAGCTGTAATAATGTTGATGGTCGGGCCCAACCAGAGATCAGAGCAGTCACACGAACGAACGAACACACACACACAGCCTCATGCCAGCGCCACTCTGCTACAGCACTCTCCTCTCCTGCCCTCCAGTTCCCTCCACTACATCTCTCTTTACTTCTTTCCTCTTCTGTTCTTCTCTCTAATCCTCTCCCCTCTATTCCTCCTCCTCTTCCTTTCTTCTCCACCTCCTTTGTCGTTCCTCTTTTCCTCCTTCTCTCCTTGGTCTTCATCATCCTGCCCTTCTCCCTTTTTCTTCTATTTCCCTCCTCATCCCTTTTTCCTTACTCTCCTCTCCATCTTTTCCTCTTCCTGTCCTCGCCTCCTCCTCTCCTCTTTTCCTTCTCTCCTCTTCCTCCTCCAATTTTCCGTCTTCTCTCTTCCTCTCCTCTTTTCTTTCTTTCTTCTTCTCTTCTTTTACTCCTCTCGTCCTCCACATCCTGCTCCTCCTCCACATCTATCCTCTTCCTCCCCTCTTCATCTTCCTCCTCCCCCTCCTTCCTCTCCTCTTCATCTTCCTCCCCCTTTTCCTCTATCCTCCTCTCCTCTTCATCTTCCACATCTATCCTCTTCTCTTCCTCTTCTTCTTCTCTGACTGACTGGCTCGGGGGATTAGATATCAGCTGTGAGCACACGTGACTGTAGTGTGTGTGTGTGTGTGTGTGTGTGTGTACAGTAGTGTGTCTCTGTGTGCGCTCAGTCATTTTTGAACATCATTCTTTAACGTTTTTGCATTGGAGAAAAAAAGACACCTAGGCTACACACACAATTGACACCAATTGACCAATTTACACAATCACATAAAATTATACAGACATAATGCACAACAGATGTCCACAACAGGGCAGCACGCTAGATGCACTGCACACATCAAACCCCAAGTATGTCCACAAACCATGCCATTTCACACCAATTGACCACTACACGCATCAAACCTCAAATATGTACACACCGCGCCACTTCACAACAATAAACCAAACACACACATTCACACTCAGCACAGAATCACACTCTCAACGTCACAGGACTCCCCCCCCTATATTTCATGTGTGCTACTAAATCAGATGTTTTTGCTGTATTGCTTATTGCATGTTTAGATTTTTTTAACCCCTATTGTAATATTATCAGTAACTGTGAATGTGGTGCACTGAACATAAAATATTTAGGAATAGTTAAAATGTTCACCATTTGCAAAGCTCAATATTATATATAGTTTGTTGGAACATGTGAATATACATTGATTACATAACATCTACAGTACATTAAATAAAATCAACACGACTTTGCATTTTTAAAGGTTTTGGTTTGGTTGGGAATCTTCATGTGTGGCAGAAACATGCTCCCCTGCACCAATAACCTGTGGCAGCCAGCCCATAAGACTGACTGTTAAATCGGTGTGGCTGAACAAGGTACCAATGAATTTAAAAAAAATGGCAAAAATCCACATGATATATAAAATAATTCAGCAGTGTGTTTACTGAATCGGTTAATCTCAACAACACTACTTGTGTATAAAAAACACAAATGAAATAAGGATACACTATAAAAATTAATATATCACTTTATTGCCAATGCCAACCCATTTAGGTGATTATGAGCCACCAGAACTGTGGTGTGCGCATGTAAAAAGGTGTGTGTGTGTGTGTGTGTGTGTGAGAGAGAGAGAGAGACAGAGAGAGAGAGAGAGAGAGAGAGACAGAGAGAGAGAGAGAGATAGAGAGAGCGACACAGACAGATAGACAGTGAGTGAGTGAGGAGGCAGATCACTCGTGCAAGTCAGACGTGCCCTCTATGTGTGTGTGTGTGTGTGTGTGTGTGTGTGTGTGCATGTGTGCGTGCAGCTACAGGCTGTGGATGAGAGAGAGCTACTGGGAATCTCCAACATGTCATGTGTGATCTCTTAACTACTGCTGCTCTCCATCAAAACACACACACACACACACACACACACACACACACACACACACACACACACACACACACACACACACACACGTGTCTGCTGTTCACACATGCATATACCAGAAGTGTGTATGCTGTTTGGACACTAATCCTTCACACACACACACACACACACACACACACACACACACACACACACACACACACACACACGCTTCTCTCTTCATACAAAGTACACTGATACTCTTTCACGCCCACATACATGGACAAGATAGGTGTAATAACTAAGTAGGAGCTGTCTTACACACACACACACACACACACACAAACTCACGCAAGCATGCGGTAGTAATATGTAATAAGGGCTGGTCTCATTCGCACTGAACATTTTAAGATCTTATTTTTTTAATAAATGTTTGTACATCGTTTCAGCAATCCTTCTTTATCTCCCCCACCACATACAAACACACACAGATGCATCCAACAAACGGGCACACATATTTAACACACACATCACTTTTTTATATGAATATTTTTACATACTTTATCTTTTTATCTACACTCCACACACACACACACACACACACCTACAGACAAGTCACATACACCCACACATACAGACAACATAATGTCAGTGTGTGTGTCAGAAGTCTCCACGCTGGCCTATGGTAAGTTTACCACATTTCTAACATGGCTGAGAAAACACCTTGAGGACAAAAAAAACACAGATGTGTGTGTGTGTGTGTGTGGGATAGTTTAAAAGACTTAAGTGTTCAGCCTCTAATGTGTGTGTGTGTGTGTGTGTGTGTGTGTGTGTGTGGAGGGGGGGGTTCAGAGTGTGTAGGGGGCGGTGTGCGTAGTTAAAAAGCCTTTAGTGTTCAGCATCTAGTGATGATCAAAGGGTCACGTGACCCCAAGGCCAAAGATCAGGCCTCTCCCCCCCAGACACACACAGACACACTCGCACACACACGCACACACAATACAGACCTCCGCCGCCCAGAGGAACACTCGTGGGCATGTTCACGTACCAAACACTATACAATACAAGCGCAAACACACAAGAAATGAACAACGTTGGCAGATGTTGTTACCCACTCCCATTTCCCCCCTCTCTCTCTCTCACACACACACACACACACACACACAATGTCGGGACATTGAAATACACCAGCTCAAATGCTGCACCATTCTCTCTCACTATAAACTTTGAATTAAAAAAAAAGTGTTCATACGTATGAAAAGTCTGAGGACGTTTTTTTCTGTAATGGTGTACAGACATACAGATATGATTTCATCCATATCCCTCTTTCACTCCAACTAGTTTATTTATTTATTTACTTAACTATTTTATGTGTCTGTTTTTAATTATTTGTCCTTTGCAAGTCTGTATATGCGGTGTGTGTGTGGGCCAATAAGATTGTGCTATTTCAATTTCATAAAAGAGGAAGTCTCCACTCAATTCCCTCTCAAGTTGCTGCAGTGTGTGTGTGTGTGTGTGTGTGTGTATGTGGGGAAAAGATTATCTTAGTTATTATTAATCTTAGATGAATGTGTCTGTATCACTGTATCCGCATTTAAAGAAATGTAATAAAAAATTAGCAATAAACTCAATAAACATAAAAATTCCAAATTACCCTTAAATAGGAACTGTCCAAGTGTGTGTGCTCTCTCATTCCCCCTCCCTCCCACAAACACACAAACACACACACACACGCAAGGGAGACATAAAATGCGTGTGTGTGGCACTTCCGACTCACACGGATGCCCCCTATAAGAGACCACCAACCCCCTCCACACACACACACACACACACACAATCTGAAACACACCTCACCACACACACACACTCGCAAAAAAAGCACCTTGCACACACAGTTCACTCAGTAAAAAACACACCTCACACTTCTCTGTCCTAAAAAGAACTTTACAGACACTACTGTGTCCGCAAAATTACACACACACTCCTTTGTTCCAAAAAAACACAACACAACACACACACACACACACACAAAAACACACCCCACACACTCCTGTCTTGAAAACACACCTCACACACGTGCAAAAAAGAACAGACAGACAACAGACAATTTTCTATCACAAAATAAACACACACACATACATTCTCTCTCAAAAAAGCACCTCACACACACACTTTAAAAAAAATGTGCATGCCCACACTCTTTTTTTCCCAATAACACCCCCCTCACATACACACATTCACAAAAAAGTGCCTTACTCACACAATCTTAAAAACATACCCTATACACTCCCCTGTCCCAAACACACACGCCCCACACACACTTGCAAAAACACACCTCACACCCCTCTACCCCCAAAAGAACACCTTACACACTCATTTTCCCTGAAAACACACTCTCTCCTGCACCCCCCCCCCCACCACACACACACACTGAAAAACACACCAAACACGCTCTTTGTCCCAAAAACACACCTGACACACACACACTTGCAAAAAAAAATACCTTACACACACTTTTCTATCAAAACAAAAAAACACACGCCACACACACACACACTTAAAAAAGCACCTCACATACACTCTGAAAAAGTCCACATACTCTGATGTCCCAAACACACCTTACACATATACTTGCAAAAACAAACCACACACTCGCAAAAAAGCACCTTACACACACACTCACAAAAAGCACCTTACACACACTCTTAAAACATACCCCACACACTCTTGTGTTGCAAACACACACACAAAATACACTCACAAATAGCACCTTATACACACTCTTGTATCGCAAACACACACCCAAAATACACTCACAAATAAAACTTTTTTTTTTAAAAAGGCCCTGCCGTGGCCAACCGGTAGGGCACTCGCCTGCCATGTGGCTGACCCAGGTTCGATTCCCGGCCCGGGTCCTTTGCAGACCCCTCCCCGTCTCTATCCCAATTCGCTTCCTGTCCACCTCTCACACCGTCCTATCAAAAAAGACCACAAAAAAAAAAACCTTTAAAATACACTCACAAATAGCACCTCACACACACTCTTCTCTCCATAAAACACACTACATACATACACACACACACATCTTACACTCTCTCCTTTACTACACAGGGCACTAGCCACTCTCTGTGCTGGAGAGAGAGAGAGAGAGAGAGAGAGAGAGATAATGAAATTGCTCGTCTTAGTTAAGCTGAAAGCCTGATACAGGTCAAGTCTGATTGGCAAATGTTTCCGTCGTTAGAACCTCAACTCAAACTTCTCTGTGGTAGAATCCTCAACTCAAACTTCTGTCCGTTCAGATTAGACCAGAACATTTTCACTTCCCTGTCAGTAAAGAAATGTTTGCACCTTTACATGTTTGTTCATTACCATCAAAGCAGAGGAAAACAGTAAAACTGTGACCAGACCACAAGCACTTTTAACTCTGACCTGTCACATAATGTTACATGGATATAACTAAATGCATATACATCTGTATATAATAGCACAGGAAAGTGGCATGCTAGTCGTAGTTTATGCCATCTTGTGATGCCACTTTGACACGTGTGTGTGTGTGTGTGTGTGTGTGTGTGTGTGTGTGTGTGTGTGTGTGTGTGTGTGTGTGTACATTTGCACACATTTCACATTTTTGAAATCACAAAAATATTTTATTGACCCCCCCCCCCCTCCACACACACACACACACACACACACACACACACACACACACACACACACACACACACACACACACACACACACACACACACACAAACACACACACACAATTTCACTGTTAGGCTGCCTTTCTCCAAGAATCCTGCCAGAACATTTTCATCCTATCTGATAAAAAAAACACACACACACCTAAAGAAAGCAAGGAAGACAGAAAAGGAGTCATGCTCTCTCTAACATACACGTGTGTGTGTGTGTGTGTGTGTGTGTGTGTGTGTGTGTGTGTGTGTGTGTGTGTGTGTGTGTGTGGATCAGACATTTTCTCTGTCTGATACACACACACACACAGGCACACACACACACTTGTTTCTCAGGACAGTAAAAATCTGCACACAAGTTTCTACAACTTCCCCAGAAATGTTTAAAAAACTAGTACAGCACTCTGAAAATATTCAGATGTTTTGACAACACAGAAGAACATAAAGAAAAAATAAAGAAAATAATAAATCAGACAGTGGGTCTTAAAACATCAGAGTGGGGGAGAGGGACTCTGCCGCATGGACACACACAATATCTCTCTCTCTCACACACACACACACACACGCCTTGTCGAGTAATATTGCATACAAAAAACAAAACTTGTACTCTGTGGCCACACACACACACACACACACACACACGCATACCTACGTACAGTAACTGGGCTAGCCTTGTCTAATAATATATACGTGTATATTTATAAAAAAAATAAAAAAAAATAAAAAAAAAGATCACTTCTTGTCTGGGAACACACACGCATGCACACAAGTATATTGTGGATACCTGTGGATTCTTCCAGGAAAACCACATGAACACTAATGCGTTGGAAGGTGATGTCAACTGTGTGTGAACAGCAGCAACAGACATTAAAGCACTCTAACCAACACCAAGTCAATCATAAGTACAGATATTAGGGCACACTAACGGACACCAACATCCTCACAGATAATACATCGCGCTAAGAAACACCGACATCCTTGGACATTAAATAATGCTAACCGACACCAAGCAACCGACATGCACACACAATACCCGTCATACATTACACATAACCTTCACTACTGGAGGATGATGCGTAATAATCGATCATGAGATTCAGCGCTGACAAAAAGAAGTCCAACTTGCTTACAAGACAGCTCCCCTGGCAGAGCACCTCTGTTACTGGGGTAAGGTGGTGTACTGAGGCCATACAGGGGAGGGGGGGGTGGCACACAAACAGTTCTTCTCTCTCTCTCACACACACACACACACACACCAAGGCCCGGAGAAGTCCGCCAGTGTGCGCTACCTCACACCTAGTTCTACAATTTAAGGTCGGAAAGCCACAGCTACTAACCACACACACACAGTTCCAAACCCACTGACACTACACACACAGAGAGAGAGAGAGAGAGAGAGAGAGAGAGAGAGAGAGAGAGAGAGAGAGAGAGAGAGAGAGAGAGAGCTACCACAGGAAGTGTGTAACAGGCGATCTGGCGTTGGAAGCATCCAGGCATCTGGTCCATCATCGGCCCTGCACACAGACACAGGCACACATGCACGTGCACACACACACACACACACACAGGCTACACACATATAAACTCTCACTTGCGCATCCACACAAACTTAGAGACAGTACACACTGTCAAACTTGCACACATGTGCACTAAAGCATATATGCGCTCGCTCACACTCAAACACACCCACACACACACACAGCCTGGGGACGTTAACAGCCTCATGCCTGACGAGGCGAAAAGCCATAGCTGTGGTTTCACACACTGGGGCATTCCCTATACACAGCTCCCAACCTCACACACACACACACACAGTCTTAATAGAGTAGCACTTCATTGAATGGCCAACAGAGACATCTGGACAAGGAAATAGTTTTAACGGCACACAACACCATGAAGGGATTTTGTGACTATTCTGGCAAACCATGTCACACTGAAGGCCTACTGAGAAAAAAAAGACTCACACTAGTTCACACACTGGAATAGAAGACAACCTGTCCACTTCTGAAGGGAATGTGGTGTTACTGATAGACATGGCAAAAGCCTGGCCAGCTAAGGGTGAAAATGGGCCAAATTATTCTGGGCAAGAATTATTAGGCCAACATGACGCGCCCTGAGTGTGTACTCAACTTCCGCTTGCTGCCTCACCCTCTCCCACCTCCTTACCCACACACCAGGGAGTAAAGTTTAAGTTTTGAAGTCCGTTTGTGCATGTGTGTGTAAGCTAAATTTAACTGCACGTAGTTTATCCGACTAACTACTTCAGAGCGCGTTAACACTAGCTCCGCCTGAACCGAGCGGGGGAGAAGGGAACTGCGTAAAAGACCTCCGAGAGTCCCTACTTATCCCTCCATCCAGACCACGTCGACCTCTGGTTGACACCGCATGTTCTGGACAATGACCTCTACATCAATTAAGAGTAAGCGCGGGTCACTGCTTTTCAATAATGTCAATGATCACACACGAGCGCGCGCGCGTAATCGGTCACCTCTGACGGGCGAACTGCCCCTAAAATATATCCTATATGTCTAGTACCTAGCAAACGCCTCAAACCATCGTACTGGTATTATATTATCAGCTCGAATAGCTCGTTGAGTCGTTAGAAGCGCTTCGCGTGGTCGTGGTTTGTCCACTGGGAACGTGCAAGCTACAAGAAAAAGTGTAAGCATATCAAAAAGTATTGCGTCAGGAGTTGCACGTGTGTGTGGTTTGAGGAGCTAATTGATGAAAGTCATCCAGGGACCGACATGCTTGCTTTGGGGCAGCATCACGCGCCTAAACTCTAGTGTAGAAGTGCAACTTTCAAGTGTTATTTTTTTTAAGAGAGGGTAAAACACTCATTCGGCCGACGACGCTGGAATAAGCACCACTCTCACTCGGCATGAATACAGCCACTGTAACATCTGATGGCGCGTGGACCTACAGCCATTTCCAGATCAATAGAAGGTGAAACGGCTTACTTCCCTTACACACTATCCAAGGGAAAGTGGAGAGGCCGGTTTAATTGTCTACACAACGTCTTCAACTAGAGTTGCTGCAACACAGTCAGCACTTAAACCCTCACGAGAAGGCTACTTACAGTAACCCTCGCGAGTATATCCTCGTCTTTGTGTTGCTCGCTCAACTCCCAATGCTGTATAGGCTCTCATTTATTCCTCGTCTATACTGTGGTAACGCGAGTCCCTGTAGGGTAGGTAGGCTACACGTCCGAGGCACAGCAGTGTCTCTGACGCACCCCCGTTGGCCTAGATCGCCAAGGAGACGACACTAGAGCGCACATTTCAACACGAGATAGACGCACAAGGTTATAACAGTACCATCGCGATAGACGACATCAGACGGTTATCTTGCATTTATTATAAAGCACGTTGTTACCTTATGCCTATGATAGAGCACATTGTTTCATGGTGACAAGCGCAGACTTTGTCAAATAGAACTGTTTCCAGCTCCAGAGAGCCAAGTCAGCACGGCCTGAACGGACACCAGCAATTTCACACCCTATGTGCGCAAAAAAACTACAAGAGTGGAAAAAAAAATATTGCATGCAGGTTATTCTTATTGTTGGGCAGTTCATTTAAATAAGACAGCAGACCGGCGCAACGTCACATATGAAAGGAATTCATATATCACCTATATATAGCCATCCAGGAGTGTTGCTCAATAACTAGACAACTCACTACACAAGAAAAGCGTCCGTTTGAATTTTGTGGTAACTGCTGGCAGTTGACCAAAGCAAGAGATGCACTTACCTTAAAAGTTTAACAATTTGCGAAGTCCAAATGAATGTCATATTTGCAGTAGTGATATTTCATACAATTGTGATTTGTTTGAGTAATTGCCGAATATAGTCAGGAGTCGGTTTGCCTTTGCAATAAGCAAAAATCAATATGCAATCTCAAAAGGCAGAAAAGAAAACACACACCTAAGAGGTCCAGGTGCTCTGCTGTGACGTGGTTGACAGCCTTGCTGGCAGTGCATTTCCGTGCTCCACACACACACAGTCGGCAATCCCGCTCAAACTGAACGTTGAAAAAACGTGCCAAAATACAAAAAATACCCAAAGCAAATGGCTCAACTGCACTCACCGGGGTATGAAGTAATTTTTAGAATTTTTGTGTATTTTTGAGTGAATCCTCTGAATTATGGTGAATTTTCAAAAGAAAACAAAAATGCAGCCACTTCTGCAGTCCGAAGTCAGACACTCCTTTCCTCTGGCTAACGATGCTAACCACTAGCCAGCACCCCATCTCTAACGTCTCCAACACACAATTTGCCGTAATTCCTCTCTTATTCCGCACCTCTGCCTCTCCTCCCAAACTCTTAAACACGGCTGACAATTTCTGCTGAATTTTCCAAAGCACAAAGAAAAAGTCATAACGGGAAAATAGCTGCCGTTTCTCTTGGCAATCCACACCAAAGCCATCCTGCGCTTCGGAGACGCTTTCCTCTGCTGCTACCGCAGTCGCCGCTCACTCGAAAATGGCGCCGAAAGCTCCACTCTTCATTCAAATTCGTTGGAGCCTCCCCCTGCCTCTGATTGGCCACTCCGAGCCTGAGCCCCCGCTCTTGGATTGGTTAAAAGAAATGCACTCTCAAACAGGGTAGCAACCCACGTACAGTAGTCCTACGTGGATAACGGAGAAAAACATTAACGCTTGCATCACCATAGATAACTTTCTTCCCCCATGTTTTAAACTCCAATTAATCCTATTACAGCTGCATTTACCATGGCTATACGGCATACTGGCCCTGCTCAAATGGAAATAGAGAAGAGATGGGTAGAGATGTTGAGACCTTTTGATGATGGGCAGTGGTAATGCTCTCCGTTGGTTACATCAATGCGGTAACAAGTAAGCAACCTTTTAGTGCGGCAAGGGATATATCGGTGCGATGTCAGTCGCTGTGTGTGTGTGTGTGTGTGTGTGTGTGTGTGTGTGTGTGTGTGTGTGTGTGTGTGTGTGTGTGTGTGTGTGTGTGTGTGTGTGTGTGTGTGTGTGTGTGTTCGTGCGCGCGCGCGCTCGTACCCGGCCAGAGCTCACCAGCGATTTTCAAACCAACCGCTGTATCCCAGCTGGGGGTTTTGTGGGAACAGTGTAAAGTGATCACCTCATATCACTGCGATTTGAAGAGGCTTATGCCCTGCTTTCACCTTGTCTTTCGCTTTTGGCTTGGAACTGTTGGCATCTAAACCCTCATACAAGTGAGGTTTATAGCGTTCGTTGAACTCGACGGTAGTAGGGATAGGAGCAGAAACGCATCGTCTCGGAGTGGGGCGACTTGGCTTGATCACAGGCGACCAGTTTTAATTTGCAGCTGCTGCCTGCCGATACTGGAGTACCGCGGACGGTGCAGTGCGCGAGGGGATGGCACGAGATACTCGCTCACCCCACAAGCAGCGCGCGGAATGATTGGGAGAATGGAGAGACCTCGCGCAGATTCCCTATAGGCTACGCACCCGCCCCGATCCAATTATCCCGGACCCAACTCAAACGGTTCAGCGAAACCCACAGACGCACGACACGCCAACGCGCTGTATTCTGCATCGAAACACAACCGTCAAAGTCTGAAATAAATAAATAAATAAACGACCTATGTCTTCGCTGTCTTGTCAATCACTGTTGACACGAGTGAGTGGACGGCAGCATACTGGCCGTGACAAAGTCACCGTTGAGTGTAGACCAACTGGAAACTAAACAGTGTCCAACAGTGTTTATTTATGTGGAAAGAACAAATAATGGGCTTGACTCTCTCTCTCTCTCTCTCTCTCTCTCTCTCTCTCTCTCTCTCTCTCTCTCTCTCTCTCTCTCTCTCTCTCTCTCTCTCTCTCTCTCTCTCTCTCTCTGTGTGACTGGTATGGGCTACAGTGCCTTGGCCTCTACTTAACTAATTACAAGCATCAAAAGGACAAACAAACAACAAATACACTGTCATACACTCTGAAACTAAAGCACTCTGTTTAGTTGGCATATGTTAAAATAGGGGATCACTACAAGGGTACTCTGGCTTCATCATAGTGACATCGCTACAGTCATATTGTACAGTACAGAGTACCCTAGAGTGGCCAGTTTGGACAGGGCCATCATTACAGCACTGAACAGTCAAGCATCCATGGCCTAATGGCGTAATGGTTAAGGAGATGGGCCAGACTAGATTAGACCAGAGGGTTGCTGGTTCGAATCCCACACTGCTGAAGTGCCCTTGAACACCACAGCACACAATGGCATTACATTTCTGGCTCAGCCATGCAAGGACACAGCCCCACAAGCACCTGAAAGGAACAGCACATGCAGTGGCGTACTCAGTGCAACCGAGGTATTCCTGTGCAGTTCGCCACTTGGGGCTCAACCATAGAGGTAGAAAATAACACTAGAGAGGACCCTGCCCCCCTTTTTATGGCAATCTGTAGCGGCCATTATCTGTAGGTAGATCAGAGAAATGGAAATTAACGGAGAACGAGGCTCACCTCTGTCAAAAATGGCTTAATCATGTGAAAATGTCCATCAACACACTATACAAGGACAATAGTTGAAGTGTGTTGCTAACTATGTTCATAAAATATATTATTTGATTTTTAAATGTATTTTATCGACTCATGATTTAAGTAGATATTTAGCCTGACATTTCAAATCTGGTCTTTGATTAAAGTGTTACTTCATATTTACACAGTTTTAGTTAATTTCTTGACAGGGGTGGGCGTGTTCTCCATTGACTTGCATTGCCTGAAGTTACCTACACTACCTACGGAAGTTGGGAAGCTCCAGCTGCCATTTCCCAGTGCTGTCGCAAATTGCTGTGTCCTCTCTAGTGTTATTTTCTACCTCTATGGGCTCAACGCTCCAGTTCGGGCATGGGAGGCACAGCGCGGTACGGCTGAGGTAAAGGACCAGTCCCATAGCTCGGCCCTACTGATACTGTGCGAGGCTTCGGGAGGGAGGTTTACTAACGGTCCACGCCACACTCTGCTAGTTGGCCTCCGTTACATCAGGGCATCTCAGTCATGTGTTAATGAAGCTTAAAAAGCCTAACCCTTAGCATCTGCACTTGTTGTTCTGTAAATTTCTTGTGCACTTTATTTGTATGTACAGTACTAGTGATGTCAGCTATGATTATGTCCTCGATTGTAAGTCGCTTTGGTTAATTTTTAAAAAGCGTCTGCCAAATGCAATGTAATGTAATGTAATCATGGAGGAGTAAAAAAAAATGCACTCTCAGGGTCCTGTGGTGCAGCATGCTATGCCACTCGGCCATAGGTGGGCTTGCATGCTCATGGGGACCTGGGTTAGAGTCCGGCCTGGGTCATATCCCAACCGTACCCCATCTCTCTCTCCTACTCATTTCCTGTTATACTCTTCCCTATATGTATCATAATAAAGGAAAAAAATCATACTACTCAACTATAATAAAGATGGAAAATGCACTCTCAATTTTACTCATATACTATTTACTGTACTCCTACCACCATGTCAGACAGGTTTTGGCCTTTGACTCACCAATGGCTAACCCATTAAGACGTGGTCCCTGATATAAATTGGGTCACAAAGATGGCAAGGACCAAGTTGTAATGTATTACCAAAGGCACTGGGTAATGACATAGTAGCATAGTACTATGGTAAATTTTCCCACAACTATTACAGCTTTCCACTGGTGGGGTGGTGTGCATAATGGGGTTACAGGCCCAAACGTCTCTGCTGTGGCATGGTGGTGTAAATAAATATCTCATCTTCCATACGCTTCTTGTGCTTGTGACCTCATGACACCAGGCAAGATGTTGTTGACCATAGAAGTTTTAGTCAACATCTGTCAAAAGCACAATGCAAAGGTCATTTCTCAGAATGGGGGAAAGGCCTCCAAAAGTTGTTGTGTCTCGGCTGATAGCGGGGAAACGGTATTCTATTCTGCACAAAGGCAGCGAAGCACGAGGCCACAAGCACAAGTCAAGGATGGGAGTTAAGATAATGAGATGGACCCATATAGGCTGCATCCCATTACTCATTCATTTTCTCATTCATTCCCATTTATCGTTGCCTGAGGAAGATCCCACTGCTGGATTGAAACGTTACCGTTTCTTATATGACATGAAGTATATATTTGGAGCTCATACCCACGTGTACGGACCACTCTCACACAACCTACTACTATTGTCTGGCACCTGGATTATTGTTTTTCTGGATGTGTGCCCCCCCCCCCCCAACCTCCAAATGCATCCCATTTCTCTCCACATACACCTCATTCACGTATCCTGTCCGTGCAGATGGGCCTGCTGACCTGCCGGGCCTGTTAACTCATTATTGAAAATTCTCAACTACATCATAACATTGCTATGACATTACGGAGAGCCTTAACCCATTTGCCCAGAGCCTGCTGTCACCAAAATTGTAATGACCAAGTCTTAATCTGTTACTTAAGGCTAATGTCATAGCAATAGGCTGCAACAACGATTATTTTAATAGTCAACTAATCTATAGATCCAGTCACGATTAGTCAAAAAGAAAAAAAACTCGCTCCAACCTCCAACAAACCTTCCCGGCCTCTAGCGCAGGGATGTGAAAATTCTTACAGCTCACAATGAGCTTTAAATCATGCAAGTAGCTTATTTACTCCAAGACACAACATCCAATTCATACGTGCTGGGCAATTTTGGGTTTCAATACATTAAAGCATTAGTAAAGTAAATGAAGTTAAATGAAACGACAAATTGTTATGGTTAATAAGTCACGATTAGTCGACTAGACGTTGCAGCCCTTCATAGCACTATTGCTATGATGTGAGTCTTTTCAGCAATGAGCGAATGGGCCCGCTGGAAGCACCCATCTGCACAAGGAGACTAGGTAACAGATCAAAACTTGGTTGTTACAATTTTGGTGACCGTAATGTAACACAGGCTGTGCTGCTTAGTCTCATCTTCCACTCTGTTGCTACTGGTACAGGATTCAAAGCCGTATCGTTTCCCAGACCAATCACCGGGACATGGCTGTCAGATGGAACAGCGTCTACACAGATGATCTACGTAGGAAACAGCGCCTATGGAGGTGTAACAAAGGGGGAGCAGAGTTGCCCCGCCGGAAGATGAACCCGGTCCTTCTGGGGTACCAAAATGGTTCTCTGACCACTACACCAAAGAGCCTGGCTCATTGGTGTAATTGTCAGAACACACTCGATCACAGGACACGCCATAGTAGTGACCCGAGATATAGTGATGCAGTCGGGATCAGGTGAATACTGCTAACTGTGATTGAATAGTAGGGAGGAGATAAATACTAACTGACATAGTAGGCATCAGGTGAATACTAACTAATAGTGAGCATATGAATACTGGACTAACTGATATAGGAGTGACAAGTTGAACATAGTGGTGACATAATTGGCACCAGAATGAATACAAGTGCATTCAAGTGCATACGTAGCTGTTACACCACTGTCCCTAATGAGGTAGAAAGACTTTGCTGTGACGGAAAAACAGTAACATCCTAAAAAGAACCCACAACAGCTTTCATCCAATCAGCGCAGAATCAGCATAATGTAAGACAGGTACACTAGTCAACTGGTTACTCAGTGAAGTTATCTGTGTTGGAAGGAAACTCTCTTTTTATTTTTTACTTCTACTTTTACTTTTTAACATGCTAACTGATATAGAGGGCACCAGATGAGCAGCGCTGTGACAGTGTACTGTAGTTACAGCGCAAACACACAAGAAGCAACAAAAGCTACACAGAGTCAACGGAATGTTTTCATAGCAAGAGTGACACGTGTGATAAAAGCAACAAAGCATGACCATTAAAACTTTTAAGAGTGTGCCGTCACACCGGTGTGACGGGAATGTTCGGGCAGTGAAAGTTCTATAGAATTCTGGGCGTCATTCAATACAATATGGAATTGTAGAATCTTGCATTGTTATAGAACGCATTCTTTTTATAGAATGCTCAAAAACCCACACTCTTGAAGGTTAAAACCAGAACGCAAGCATTCCAACATTCCAATTGGCTGCAGCGGCTGTCACCAAACCGCATCATAGCTCATTACCACGATATTCGCTGAAGTTCAACCACAAAGAAATTGCTCAAACTGCCTCTTGTCGCCCAAATCGCCTTTGTCTCTTCTGTTGCCAGCTCCTGAAGTCAGTTACTCCCATCGCCTTTGTCACTCTAGCTGCCTTTGGTGTGTTTGTGCGGTTACACAGCAGTCTGTTTTTGTGGCGTAAAGACACCTTGTGCAAATTTATACAGGGCGGGTAGGGCAAGGGCAAGGCACTGGAAGCTAGTTTAGATAGGGAGATGGCGAGACAGCCTCTGCCACACACACACACACACACATACACACACACACACCAAACAATGACTAGTTTTTGTATTTGCATGTGTCTTTTCGTACTCTTGTTTGTCTGACTTGTGTTTGATTTGACAGTATGTCTTCGGCCTATTTCATGTCTGTGCTTACATTGCATTACACTTTGTTGACCCTTTTATCCAACGTGACCAACAGTTATTTGGGTTCAAGTCATTGGTTTACAGTCCCTGGAGCAATGTGTGCTCAGGTGGCTTGCTCATGCACACTTCAGCCATGAATGATATAGGATTCGAACCGGCAACCTTCATAGGTCAAGACCCTAATCGTTATGTAATGCTCATGCTTTAGCTGTGTGGTTTACCTGTCTGCCACAGTAGCAGGGCTGGACTGGGGGAGAAATAGGGCGTGTGCACTTTTGGCTTAAGGGGGTGCCCCATAATTATCGGTGCAGAATTGATTTACCGTTGGGCCCTGCACCCTTATGGGCCCCTATGTTCACAAATGTAAAAAAATGCCCGCTATGCCAGATGGTCAGTTCAGCCATGCACAGTAGTGTCAAGACTTTTTTAACTGTGAGAAGATACATTATTAGGCCTACATCATAGACTAACTTAGATAATACATGGACAGTGGGCTTCTGTAGAACTGTGTCCAGTGGTTTTTGAAGCATTTGCTTAGATCTGCGAGAATACTTCTGCTCCAAATCTCCGGAAGTGTACCTTGGCAACGCTGAGAAAAAGCGCAGATAGGCCGATGACCCACTGCTTGTTGCGTTTGACAGTTACTGTCAATCTAAATAATTCTAAGACCATTTAACTGTCAATCAGCCCAAATAACAATGCTCATTGATCATTTAAACAATTAAATAGCTCTCAAAAGGAAGGAAAACTATTGAACTTAACAGAGCCGACTCATTCAAGAATTTTAAAGGAGATACATTGCCTCAATTCTCCCATAGAGATACATGGGTCCACCTCCTCCAATGCCTCATGTCCCACCCCCGACCATTACTTCACTTATGAATCGTACGTATGGCGTCACCTATATTTAGGACATAATGTGCACCCATTCTGGCAGTGGAACGTCTTACAATAACTTATAACAAAAACATTACCTCCAATAATATCCATCTCCTTACCCACTAGGCCTTGGCTGCCCATTACTACCATAGTAGTAGTACACTACATTACTATGACATTACATTGAGTCTTACACAGTCATTATCATTCTGGTAGCCTCTGCGCAGATGAGCCCGCCAGCGGGCCCGTTCACTCATTGATGAAAAGACTCAACTATATCATGACAATGACATTACCGAGAGGCTTAAGTAACATATTATTTTTTTTAAATGTCGGTGACAGTAAGGTTATAACATGGGCTCAGTACAAAGGGGTTGAAAACAAACTCAAAACACAGGCCTTTTCTTAATGCATTCCAATTAAGATATTGGATACATACAGCTCAAACACATAAACGGAGAGAGAGAGAGAGAGAGAGAGAGAGAGAGAGAGAGAGAGAGAGAGAGAGAGAGAGAGAGAGAGAGAGAGAGAGAGAGAGAGAGAAGGCAGAGTGGAGGCAAGATAGAAAGGCAGGTGGGCACAGACAACAAATAGTACACTACATGCACGGCAAGTCTTTTGTGTTGCTGTGTGCAGTCTATCTTTTGCTCAAGGTGTGTCGTCTTTATCTTTTTTATGCAAACTTTACGGGTTGCTTTACAACAGCACTGTGACACATTAGCAGTACCAGCTACGTATCTCTCTATTGTCTTGTTGTACATTCACATATGTTGTCTGTAGGCCTATTTATTTCACTCACTTAGTTAGACATTTGAAAAACCTGTTCTCTCAGAGCAAAGAGAGGTATAATCTCAATGTTTGTTTCTGCATATGTTGTACAGGGAGGTGTTTTGTAGTCTTACTCATCCAGTTATCTTCATTACGAAAGTGTGTCAGTGATCTCGATGACATCCTTCTTTACACAGATTGACACACTAATAAACACTAACCTGTTGGTGTTGTATTGCAGGCAGCCAGACTCATGTCCCCATTGGAGGACCCCACACCGTCACTTCCTTATGAGGCCTGCAAAAGACAGGAGAGTAGTGAGGGGGTTGTTAACCACTTAGTGTAGAGTCTCTGTTATAACCTTGTTGTCACCAAAATGGTAACGATCAAGTCTTAATATGTTACTTAGCCTCTTTCTGCAGATGGGCCCGTCGACAGGCCTATCAGGCCTTCTGCTACGGGTTTCCAACCTGGACTGTATGCTTAATTATCTGAATGCTCTCAGTGTGTGTGTGTGTGTGTGTGTGTGTGTGTGTGTGTGTGTGTGTGTGTGTGTGTGTGTGTGTGTGTGTGTGTGTGTGTCTGTCTGTCTGTCTGTGTGCGTTTGCTACAGAGTGTAAACAAACACTCTCAGGTTGAGTCACTCTGAATGTTGATATCACCATGCTTATCTATGGCGTCATTTAAGTCAGTCACACATACACACAGGGGGTGGCCCTACCAGGTGTGTGTGTGTGTGTGTGTGTGTGTGTGTGTGTGTGTGTGTGTGTGTGTGTGTGTGTGTGTGTGTGTGTGTGTGTGTGTGAAGGGGGGGGGGTGTATGAGTGAGTGTAGAGGTATCAATGGTAGCAGCACCCTGCCACAGTGTTATCACAACACAAAGGATAAGGGAGGTGGTCTTAAGATCAGATGACTGGAGGTTCGAATCCCACCTCTTCCTACACCTCCAACCATGGCTGCGGTGCCCTTGAGCAAGACAGATCGCCCTACATTGCTCCACCGACTGTAGCAACTGTAACTATCTGCAAGCCGCTTTGGATAAAAGCTGAGTGTAATGTAATAATGATAAAATACCGGTAGTCAACAGTTAGGCCTGTCGTAAGATCAGCTGTTTGGATCAAATATGTGGCAGGGTTTTCACTGTTCGCTAACACTGTATTTTAAGGGGTCATTGTTACTATCTCATTAGGTACAGTGGAATAACGGGTGTAACAACTTTTGCATCATGAATTTGTCTACTTTTGACAGCTCTGCGTTTTTGTGTGAGTTTTTGCATTCAGTAGACAAGTTCAAAATACTAAACAATAAGCTATTTCAGCTATCCAAAAATACTTAAAACACAAACAGTAGGCTAACATTAAAACAGGGATAGGCATGATGTGCTTTCGTTTCACCCACAGACACATAGGCTACACAAGAAAACGGGTGTGATAAATGTTTCCCAAATGTGTGTGGTGTGAGATTTACTGGATGGTGTAGCTTTCTTAAGGTTGTTTGAGTTCATTTTTAGGCCTACAATGAGAATCAAATGTCATGAAACATGAGTTGTAGATCCTCTCAGCTGGGAATGAGTAGGGCACTACTTAAGAAGTTTTTGTGTTCACCACAATATTAGCTACTCGAATACAGAGTCTCTTAAAGCGCGCTGCAATATCATCTGTGTGTGTAGAGAGAGAGAGAGAGAGAGAGAGAGAGAGAGAGAGAGAGAGAGAGAGAGAGAGAGAGAGAGAAAGGGAGAGAACAAGTCCAGACAAATCCCGCCCAGACGTTTATGGGCCGCCCCTACACAGCTCTTCTCAGGTGACGTAACCCTTTTCCAAATATAGCATGTTGCTGATGAACATGCAGCCTGGGCAGTGGTGGAGGCAGCTGCCCGTCAGCTGACGTCACGGGGTTGGTGTTATTATTGTAAACAGCCTGCCAGCTTTCCACGAGCCGAGCCTAAGCACCCCTTTGTTCACGCGCGGAAGAGATCAACAACAAAAGACACAAGACACAAGCAGTCTTTCCCCTCTCCCCGCGACAACAGTAAATAAACACAACATATCGACTACGTTATGAGCTTGTTTCGATGAAAGTGAAAACTTGCATGGTTCATTCAGACTTCGGGCATGTCGATTGTTCACTCAGCAACTCCGTCTAATAGAACTCAGCCGGCAACTCACTCCTCCACTCACACTTACAACAAACCGTCAAATGTCACACTTTTTACAGGACGGGATAAATATACAGGGGCTCCAGTTAGTGTACGAGTTCGCAGAGGTCACTTGTGATACATGTCACTTTGTGGGGGAGAAAAATACAGCGAATCTCTTAAATTGAACACTGGGCAAAAATGTAAACAACATTGTAGTCATCTGCCTCCACTCCTAAATGAATGTCATTATCCTCTTGGAGACATCTCTTTACACATAACGCTACTCCAGATTATTGTCTAAAGGCTTTTCCTTAATTGCAGAGGCAGACGCAGAAGAATCGGTGTATGATGCCAGGCTCTACACCCAAACTCAAAGTCTACTGTTAACAATCAAGGTATTTGTGTTGACGCTTCATTCACTCAGATGCGGAAGACCATACAAGCCATGTAGTGTATCACACACGCACCCCCACACACACAAACAACTAGGGCATCCCCGGTATATGACCTTTAAATGGATATGTACAATCACTTACCCACTTACCCTCGCTCTTCGCGGCCAAACAGGGTCTTTACACCTTTGTTTTGGTCCTCAGCCAACTCGGACATCTTTCCTCGTCCCCTGTTGTTACAGCAGTCGCCGTTGAGGAAGTTCTCTCTTTTTGTTCCACTATTTATACGGCGCTTCAATGTTGCGCGCAGTAGGCGGAGCGGTGCCACTTCACGAGAGAAATACAAAACGACCGAGCGCGCGACCTCGCAAGGACTGCACGGGACAGGAACTTTCAGTAGTAGGTTTCGAGGGAACTATATAGTCATAACAACAACAGCCCTTCTAAACAAGCGACGCCAGTGGTGCCAAATGAAACGAAGCGTCCAATCTGGATGCGCGTAATCAGTAGCCGGTGGATTATGGAAACGCAGGGGCGCATAGCCGCTTTGACGGGTGCTGAGAAGTCATTGTGCTGTAGCCTATGTGACCATGTATCCGGTAGCTATATGTTGTGCAAAAGCCATTTCTATTGGACATGTCAGTACAATCACGTACAACCGCGACAAAGGCTCTCCGAGGTCCTGTTGGAGGATATATGTTTAAGTGGTGTCGGAGCCAGCGAGGTCTCGTGGTTACAGCGGAGTTGCATCAGGACGGCGCTATCACAGGTCCACTGAAGTAGCCCACACTCCATCTCTATCGCCACTCACTCTTTGCCACAGCAGCCCGATCTAATGCCGTGCGCTTTCTTATTTTTTGTGTCATTGCAACACGCCGGTTTTGCGCAATAGCATTAAGTGGCCTTTTGTTCGATATACACCGGCGAACAAGATGAGTTCATTGTTACTAGGGAATGTTTTTGTTGAATGCTTTGCATTCGCTTGTCACGTCCGAGTCCAAGTCCAACCGATATAACAGATATGTGACCTGCGCCTCTTTCACCCTGGACTGCAATAATTTGGACATAAAGACGCATGGCATTTTGGAAAGCAACGGGACAAAGAGACTCGGTGTTTATTACATTTGGTAAAAGTGTGGAGTGCAATACATCACAATATTTTTTCCTGAAGTCATCCACACAGGTGCTTCAGTGACACCTCCACTGTAGCTGGTGTCTTAACTTAACTTTTAGGTCGGGTGACGTAAACAGATAGTCTACTGTCCGCAGTTGGCGTTTGGTCATTTCGTGTAACGAATCGGCCTTGGGAACTGATCGGGTTTTCTTTTTTTCTCTGAAACACTCGTCAGCCTGAGAAAAAGAGACACCCTCTGTTCGTTTGGACGGATTTGGACAGGGCTGTGCGCGCTAGCTAATGGAATAAAGCGACGGCGAAAATAAATGAATTACCGTCGGCCAGCGGTGCAGCTGTGTCGCTAAAGTTAGATCCCATTTAAATGCTGAGAACATCAACTTTAAAGCAATAAAATTGTCTTCACACACACACACACACACACACACACACACACACACACACACACACACACACACACACACACACACACACACACACACACACACACAGAGAGAGAGAGAGAGAGAGAGAGAGAGAGAGAGAGAGAGAGAGAGAGAGAGAGAGAGAGAGAGAGAGAGAGAGAGAGAGAGAGAGCATTCATGACACCATGACTTGTCGCCCTGGAAGTGGAAAAACAGGTCATTGTAAATTCTTACATTGTAAAATACAAAAAAGCACACCTTAATTAGATGTCAGTTTCCCATTGCTTTAATACAACAATGCATCATTTTCCTAATTGTCACACTCACAGACATGGTGAAGTAGCTAAGTGGGCCTTGCAGCCAACAGCTTGTATTTGCCGATACGCTCTCCAGTTCACACGACGCCAGTAAAGAACGGACTGGTTGACATGCTGGGCTATGCAGTAGCCTATAACTAGGCCTACGTACTGTAAAGTTGATCATAGGCTACACTGTGTGGCTGACTGTTAGGCCTCTACACTCCACTATGATGGTTCTATCAACTGAAGTTTCACGGGTCGCCTAAAGAGCTTAATTTAAGAACACCGACCAACAAGGGAACCTCTATGAGTCTGACATGCGCTGTTTATATACCACCAAGAGTGTTCTCACTGTTAGGAAGTTTGATTTGTAACTGTGAAGCTATTTGTGGCGGGAAAGAGGCGGGCTGTGATGGCTGTTGACACAGCTGAGGGAACCTGTCATGGTTTTTCCATAGATTAGGCCTAGTTCTACCTGCACGCGCTTTCACACATGCCCCCGAGAGAATTAGAGCGCAGGCGTCACCCTTTCCTGAAGTGGTTGGGAGAATTGCTGTTCGAGAATCTGGATGTAGCCTACGGGGTGCTCTAAACTTTGCATTTTGTCTTTCTAGATTTGTAAATTGTTGTTTTGTCTGTAGCCTAGGCCAACGTAGACCGGGACAACCTTCAGCCTGCTATACTATCTCTTCTTCACCCCATGTAAAAGTGCGCCTAAAAACAAATAGTCAAAAGGCGAAATAAAGTAGGCTATTAAGATGTAGACAATAACATTAAACAAACAAAAACTTAACGATGAAGAACCAACAAGCATGTGGTGCAGTTGGGAACATCGCGAACATCATGTAAGAAAACAGGCCGCGGCAGAACCAAACACAAGAAAGATATACAACAGAAGAGCGGAGTTATTAATTTGACCCGTTTTTTATAGGCCTATGACTATTGTGTAGGCTTAGACTAGTCTACTATTCACGAAGACAATGGTTATTAGCGAGATATTAACATGACGAAACCATTGCTATTCGCCTGATATAAATGAATATTCAACCGCTAGCCTAGGTTTTGACATCTAAAAGTAATGATGAATAGGCTACAATCATATTCATCGCGGGTTTCAAAGTAACCGCTCAGAAATGACACGTATATAACAAGACAGCAATTGCGCTTGTTTTAGAAACCTAAAATCAAGTCCATTTTTGGCATATATCGCATTTGCTAGGAGCCTATTTGAAAGCGAGTAGCCTACACTTTAAGATTACCCAGAGTGAATGCGAGAAGTGCCAAATGATGTGAAAAATGAGGATGGCTTTCAAAATCTTTGAATGTGAAGAATAAAATGGATTCACTTTGAACGAATAGTTTATTAAACACGAACAGAAAACAACATCATGGTATGTTAAGCAATGGTGTTTAAATTGTATAATTTTGGTCTGTCAAATGTCTGTTTGGTCTGTCAAATGGCTTTTAAAAACACCCAGCAGTAGACTATGCGCAAAACTATGCCCGAATGGTCCTTGCAAAAAGCGCAGAGATTCCGTGAAAACGTAATGAAAAAGTGTCGACATCTTTCTGAAAGAAGTGTACAAATTACAGATGGGTTTAAAATCTGTCAGTACTGGATATGTGTTAGTAATCTCAGTCTATTTTATATTCTTTGACCGCTCAGTGTAGCCTATATACATTAACCACTGACTGAGAACACAAAATAATGAAATTTGCTCTGCAAATGTTAGGCTACTGATAACATTCAAATAAGGATACTTATGGAAATAAGTTTGCATAAGTGAATCCCTCTGCGTGACGTTGGCCTTAAAATAAAACACAGAACACAGTAAACCAATAGCCAACGTTGACACGTCCGCTCTGAAACCACTCCATCATCACTCTGACTTAACGAAATTCGTGTAATAGAACCCATAACGAATTAAGACTGGACCACATCCTAACATCACACGTCATCGTTCTCAGAGATCGATCCGGAGCACCTGTCCGTCTTTTTGTGCACACGTCCTGCTCGCCGCACTGCACGCAAAGTGCTTGGATAAGCGCAAGGGCATGGAACGGGTTAAGTTGCCTGGCGGCGTTGCGCTCGTACTGTAAACTAAACTGGAGATGCTGTAGTAGAGAGGAGCGAAGAGGAGGGACCCGGGAGAGAGGGAGGGACCGGCGGCCGAAAGTGAAGCTGCGGTATATGTTTGCATTGATGTTGGAGTGCGCTGCATTGCGCAGGGAAGGAGGATGGTTGCGCCCAACATGCAAAAACGTTCAGCTGCTCACCAACACATATTTCACTGGCACAGGCCTCCCTCCCTCTCTCTCTCTCTCTCTCTCTCTCTCTCTCTCTCTCTCTCTCTCTCTCTCTCTCTCTCTCTCTCTCTCTCTCTCTCTCTCTCTCTCTCTCTCTCTCTCTCCAGGTCTTCCTGACCTGAGATGTGATGGGCCGGTGAGTAGTGTGAGAGAGAAGTCTCCTGAACATGGGCACAGGCAGGGCATTAAATTGGGCAGGAGCTCTCTGGAGCTCAGCCCTCCCTCCCTTTGCCATATATATACAGCCAGCCGCAGCTGAGCACAATCCCTTTAACCCCGCAGCCACAAATCTATAGTAACAGACTAGTTACTCTAAGCTACTTTTGTTGGAAACTGTGGCAGGTTTTGTTTTTAACTTCTACTTTTACTTTGGCCACCTCTGGATATTGACAATTGATAATTCTAGAGGCAATCTAGTTGTACAGGGCACAGGTAAGTTCTGGTGATTTTTTTGTAGCCCCTTACTGCAGGCCTTACCTCCAGTGGCACGCTGTAATAACTAGGCCTACTACAGTTAACTAGTAGGCCTACTACAATACTATGACATAACACAGGGCCTTTAATGCACTGCAACGTGGTCATTTTCTGGTAACAGCAAATTTATAACGCTCTGTCTTAATGGGTTGAAGGTTGTAGTTGTGATAATGTGAGGGGCATATTCACTAAATGTTAAGTATGTGCCCACCATGAAATAGGGAATCTACAAAATATAGTTTCAGTATAACACTTGCAACAGGGGAATAAGCACTTGCCAATTCAACCCCCCCCCCCTCTCTCTCTCCACTACGCACACACATGCAAAGGAGAAAAGGGCCAATAACTGCCTCTCTTTCTGTCTCCCTCTCCCACACAGTAGGTCACAAACACACACACACACAAACACACACACACACACACACACACACACACACACACACACACACACACACACACACACACACACACACACACACACACACACACACACACACACACACACACACACACACACACACACACACTGTGAGAGGATGTGAATTTGAGGAAGAACTGAAAGGTCAAATTGCGTGGGTGGACTCTGGATATGAGTCAGTATCACACACACACATGCACGTGTACACACACACACACACACTATCCCCTTTCTCACACATATAACACCCATCTACAAACGCACTCTCATTTCATCTCTCTCTCTCTCTCTCTCTCTCTCTCTCTCTCTCTCTCTCTCTCTCTCTCTCTCTCTCTCTCTCTCTCTCTCTCTTTTCAGAGTGTAGTAAACTGACTCCTGTCTTCTGTTAATGCAACTATGCACATGTTTTGTTTTTGTTTTTACAAAAGAATTCTTCATTTTTGGAGTGAGGTATTAAAAAAAAGTATGTTCTGTTTAAATGTTCTGGTTGGGCAGGGCAAAATGTCAGTTTGGAAAGGCTATAGCTTGGAGAAAGAAGGAAAAGCGGTGGATTTGAGAGATATGTTTAAAACTGGCCAGAACAACGATTTGAACTGAATTTTACTTTACACGTAAAGGAAAACAAAATCTCCCTATGTTTGAAGATAAACGGCATGTGGATAAGGGACTCTGGACAGGGCATGATGGTAGACTTATTTTGAACTGGTGAAGATGTTGTGAAGGAGAGGTTCCTCCCTTCTCGCACTGTGTGTAAGGTGTCAATTTCTCTACGGTATCTTTTTATGTCACGATTCTAAATAAAGGGGGGTCGGGAGTTGGAGGGTCGGAAGTCGAACCGGCAACCTTTGGGCTACTGGGCTACAAGTCTGATGCGTGTGTGTGCGTGTGTGTGTATGTGTGTGTGCGTGCATGCGTGTGTGTGTGTATGTGTGTGTGTTTGGCAAGTTTTGCACCGCCCGGCCACTGTGGCTTGTGGTTTTGCACCGCCCTTCACACCGTGTTGTTATCAGCTGCTTTTCTTAACCATGAGTTCTGACTTCAGATGTCAAAAGTGAAAAGTAGAAGTAAAAAAGCCTTTTCTTAAACTGAATTTTCGCTACTCTGATATTTCCTGCCAAAGTGGCTTGTGACACTGAAGTTATTACTAGCAACAGGGATGTTTGTTGGCGTGTGTGTGCATGCATGCGCGCACATGTGTGTATGTGTGTTTTGCCCATGATTGTGTGTGTGTGTTTGTGTGTGTGTGTGTATGTATGTGTGTGTGTGTATGTGCTTACGTGTATGTGATTATGTGTGTGTGTGTGTGTGTGTGTGTGTGTGTGTGTGTGTGTGTGTGTGTGTGTGTGTGTGTGTGTGTGTGTGTGTGTGTGTGTGTGTGTGTGTGTGTGTGTGTGTGTCGTTTATTTTGCCTGTTTGTGAGTGTGTGTGGTGTTTTAGCTTACATGAGTGCATGTATGTGTAAGTGTGTGTGCGTGTGGGCATGTGTTTGTGTATGTATGTATTGAGTGTGTGTGAGTCATGTTTCAGAGCGTAGAGGACGGAAGAGAAGAGCAGAGAAGAGCATAGTATAGGTGTGAAGGTGTGATCAGCATTCCTAAGACAACACCTGTCATCCCCCCCCCCATTACCTTTTCAACTGCTTACTTGCAGGCCTACAGCTTAGCTGCTCACCTTAGTTTCTTAACCACAAGAAACAGCTCAGATATCACTCATCTTACACCAGTGGTGTAGTCTACTTTTTTATGGTGGGTATACTGTATATACAGTGCCCTCCATAATTATTGGCACCCCTGGTTGAGATGTGTTAAAAGCCTTAAAATAAATTCAGTTTTTATTGCAGAAGAATACTGTCACACTGAAAATTGTAGGAAAATGTAGCCTTCAACTCAAATGAATTGTAAGAAAATAAAAAAATCCCTGACTAAAAAATAATTATTTTTCATTAAATCACCTGTTCCACAATTATTGGCACCCTTAACAATTCCCAGGAAATAAATATAATTTAAGCATTTCTGTCATTTCTACAGTAGTTTACAAAGTTTATCAGAGTATGTAGGAACATTTAATTAGTAATTCATCACTTCCTGTTTCCCTGGGGTATAAATATGACGTGACACCGAGGCCATTTCTCTTATCCACTCTTAAACATGGGAAAGACAAAGGAACACAGCATACAAGTGAGGCAGATGTGCGTCGACCTTCACAGGTCAGGCAGAGGCTACAAGAAGATTGCCACTCAACTGCAGCTGCCCATATCCACTGTGAGAGGAATAATTAAGAAGTTCAAAACAACTGGAACAGTGGTAAACAAGCCTGGACGAGGACCCAAGTTTATTTTGCCACCACGCACAGTGAGGAGGATGGTAAGAGAAATCAAAAGATCTCCAAAGCTCACTGTTACAGAATTACAACAAATGGTAGCATCCTGGGGTCACAAAGTCTCCAAATCAACCATCAGGCGCTGTCTACACGCCAACAAGCTGTTTGGGAGGCATGCACGGAGAAAACCTTTCCTCACTCACAATCATAAACGCAAGCGTCTGGAGTTCGCCAAGCGGTATTGGGGCTTCAACTGGGACCGTGTGCTTTGGTCAGATGAGACCAAGATTGAGCTTTTTGGCAACAAACACTCTAAGTGGGTCTGGCGTACCACGAAAGATGCGCATGCTGAAAAGCACCTCATACCCACTGTGAAGTATGGGGGTGGGTCAGTGATGCTGTGGGGCTGTTTCGCTTCCAAAGGCCCTGGGAACCTTGTTAGGGTGCATGGCATCATGAATGCTTTGAAATACCAGGACATTTTAAATCGAAATCTGTTGCCCTCTGCCCGAAAGCTGAAGCTGGGTCGTCACTGGGTCTTTCAGCAAGACAATGACCCTAACCATATGGCCAAATCTACACAGAAATGGTTCACCAGACACAAAATCAAGCTCCTCCCATGGCCATCTCAGTCCCCTGACCTCAACCCCATTGAGAACCTGTGGGGTGAGCTGAAGAGGAGAGTACAGAGGAGAGGACCCAGGTCTCTGGATGATTTAGAGAGATTCTGCAAAGAGGAATGGCTGAAGATCCCTCTTTCTGTCTTTTCCCATCTTGTGAAACATTATAGGAGAAGATTAGGTGCTGTTTTGTTGGCAAAAGGGGGTTGTACAAAATATTAACACCAGGGGTGCTAATAATTGTGACACACATTATTTGATGTCAAATAATTATTTCTTTATGTGGGATTTTTTCCCCACTGAATAAATGCACTTGTATTGAAGGTTGGATTTTTCTCTTTTTTTCCATTAAGGTCCCATATTATTTAGAAAAAAAATAAAATAATTGGAAGCTAAAAAACACATCTCAACCAGGGGTGCCAATAATTATGGAGGGCACTGTATTTGTGCTATTCAAAACAATGGATCAATCAATTTTAAGTGGGCATACTGAAATCCCTGAAATTTAGAAGTGGGTTTACTCCGTATAGGCCTTCCCGCGTTCTACGTAGACTACACCACTGTCTTACACCCTATACCACACGCACACACACACACACGGAAAGTGGATAAAGTATCACTGGAGTAATAACTGCACAGCATGTGATCCATGGATACAAAGGGGAGGAAGGAGGAGAGAAATAGGTAGAAGAGGAGTGGAAGAAGAGGCAGATAGAGAAAGAGAACAAGCATTAGGAAGAGATGGCAAGGGTGGCAGAGAAAGAGAGATGTTTTTTGCATTGTGTTTTGCATTGTGTGTGTGTGTGTGTGTGTGTGTGTGTGAGAGAGAGAGAGAGAGAGAGAGAGAGAGAGAGAGAGAGAGAGAGAGAGAGAGAGAGAGGGAGAGAGAGAATAACTAGATCTTGTTTGTGTATTTGTGTGTTAACAAAATCATGTGTAACATAAGTAGCCTTTATTTGTCTTAGTATGGGCAAGGAGTGTGTGTGTGTGTGTGTGTGTGTGTGTGTGTGTGTGTGTGTGTGTGTGTGTGTGTGTGTGTGTGTGTGTGTGTGTGTGTGTGTGTGTGTGTGTGTGTGTGTGTGTGTGTTTTACACATCCATGTAAGTCCATGGAAAGAATTAAATGACTTTAGTGTGCATGTGTGTGTGTGAGTAATAGAGAGAGAGAGAGAGAGAGAGAGAGAGAGAGAGAGAGAGAGAGAGAGAGAGAGAGAGAGAGAGAGAGAGAGAGAGAGAGAGAGATATTGCATTACTGTGTGAACGTGAAAGTTCACAATGGCATCATAGTTCTCAGAGCAAGGAAGTGCACCCCCTCCCCCACCTCACACACTCACACACACACAGACACACATGCATGAACATACACACACGCACGCACACGCACACACACACACACACACACACACACACACACACACACACACACACACACACACACACACACACACACACACACACACACACACACACACACAGCGAGTGACATCGCCATGATTTATCCCTAGCCACATTAAAAATTCTGTGCTTGTATGTGTAATGTGGTGTATAGTGACTGTGTGTGTGTGTGTGTGTGTGTGTGTGTGTGTGTGTATGTGTGTGTGTGTGAGAGAGAGAGAGAGAGAGAGAGAGAGAGAGAGAGAGAGAGAGAGAGAGAGAGAGAGAGAGAGAGAGAGAGAGAGAGAGAGAGAGAGATAAGAGTCAGCAGGGGTCTGCTTGTTTCACATTTGGAAGGGTGTGAACCATATTAATAGTTTGAGACTGACTGTTAGACTGCCTCTTCATGTGCCTGAGAGTGTAGCGCAAAATGTGTGTGTGTGTGTGTGTGTGTGTGTGTGTGTGTGTGTGTGTGTGTGTGTGTGTGTGTGTGTGTGTGTGTGTGTGTGTGTGTGTGTGTGTGTGTGTGTGTGATGAGAGCGATAGAGAGCGAGAGAGTGTCTGTGTGTGTGTGAGTGTACATCTGTGTCTGTGAGTGTACATCTGTGTGTGTGTGTGTGTGTGTGTGTGTGTGTGTGTGTGTGTGTGTGTGTGTGTGTGTGTGTGTGTGTGTGTGTGTGTGTGTGTGTGTGTGTGTGTGTGTGTGAATTAGACTGTTCCCTCTGTGCATTTTCCCGCCTGTTCCCGCTTTCCACGCCCATATTTGGACAGGAAGAGAAGGGAATCCCGTACAGTGACTCAGGACTTTTTCTTTTTTTTCCTCCTTGCGGCCAACAGAGGGTCGCCCCCCTCCCCCTTTCTCACTTTTATTCCTCTATCCCTCCTCTCCCTCTCTCTCTCTCTCCATCTCTCTCTCTCCCTCTCTCTTCCCCTTCTATCCATTCTTTCTCTCCTTTCCCTGTCTCCCTTTGCTGCTCCTCTCTTTCTCCCTGTCTCTCTCCCTCCCCTTTCCTCTCGATACCTCCTCTCTCTCTCTTCTCTTGCCTCTCTTCTCTCTCTTCTGTCTTTCTGCCTCCTATCTTCTTTTTTTGAAACTACGAGCCACTCCTCATCCTCCTCCCTCTCTTCAACTGGTGTTTCTCTGACAAACGCACGCACGCACGCATGCACACACGCACACATGCACACACACACACCACTTGCTGTTTCCCTTCTCTCTCTCTCTCTCTCTCTCTCTCTCTCTCTCTCTCTCTCTCTCTCTCTCTCTCTCTCTCTCTCTCTCTCTCTCTCTCTCTCTCTCTCAAACACACACACGCACACGCACACGCACAGTTGATTTTAATTGCTGATGTTTTAAAATGCCGGCACATATTGAAGACTGAAAAATAATCCAAGACTTGAAAAATGCAATCTTTCGTGGCAGTTGTCGGTCCTTCACCAACGGTGATTGACTGCCCTCTTCTGGACGAAATTGGGAATTTCCTCACAGTGGAACGGCAGCCACCAGTGCTTGATCTTGAAGGCCTATTAGGGTGCTGAGCTGAGTAGGCCTAGATAATTAGTAGGCCTATGTATGAAATACATTATGATGTCTATGACGGACAGGACTTTCTATTCTTTTTCAAATAGGCCTACTATTAATTTAGACTACTGTCTGTCTTATTACACTTCTTGTGACCTGACAACATGACAATAGGCACATAACTGTAGCCTATTTGTGAGCTTCTCAAGAAATGTTTCATTGTTTTTCAATAAATACAAATAAACATAAACCCTCGCCTTAGTTGTAAATCACAGTCACATTTACAATGTAGCAACTAAAATGTGTCAATGTCCCTTTAACGGTGGAATAGCAGGGGGAACATACCAAATGCCGGGCTATGCCGGGGAGCACAACTTGTGTCCTTGTCTCTTGAAGATTTGGGGAACTCTCCTTCATCCAAAACTAGGCAAACAACAGTGCTGCTTTCCGGTGCCTAATT
>NC_085869.1:39145605-39150605 GCF_034702125.1 Engraulis encrasicolus
TCTCTGACTGTTGGAGGGTAACTCTGAGGCGTGATGGGTTTTTGTAGTGTAACTGGAGTGTAACTGTGGAAGTATGTGTGGTTGGTACGTAACTGTTTATTAGGGGATGCTGTATCTCATCAGTGTGTGTGTGTGTGTGTGTGTGTGTGTGTGTGTGTGTGTGTGTGTGTGTGTGTGTGTGTGTGTGTGTGTGTGTGTGTGTGTGTGTGTGTGTGTGTGTGTGTGTGTGTGTGTGTGTGTGTGTGTGTGTGTGTGTGTGTGTGTGTGTGTGTGTGTGTGTGTGTGTGTCCAGCCCCCAAAGAAGTTGACGGCAGCCCAGAAGAGCCTGGCCAAGGTGGACAAGACGGGGATGAAGAGCATGGCGTCCTTCTTCAGCCCCAAAGTCAAGCAGGAGAAGAACTAGAGCTGTGTGTGCGAGAGAGAACAACAGTGTGTGTGTGTGTGTGTGTGTGTGTGTGTGTGTGTGTGTGTGTGTGTGTGTGTGTGTGTGAGAGAGAGAGAGAGAGAGAGAGAGAGAGAGAGAAGAGAGAGAGAGAGAGAGAGAGAGAGAGAGAGAGAGAGAGAGAGAGAGAGAGAGAGAGAGAGAGAGAGAGAGAGAGGAGAGAGAGAGAGAGAGAGAGAGAGAGAGAGAGAGAGAGAGAGAAGGTGTGTGTGTTTGTGTTTGTGTTTGTGAGAGAGAGGAAGAGAGAGAGCGCTGCACTATGTGTTGGTGTGTGCTGGTATGAATGCGGACATGTGTACCTGTGTGTTCCCATGCGTAGCTGTTTATGTCTTTCTGTTACTTAGGCACACAAGTATGTACAGTAACTAATAAGAAGTGGTCATAATTGTATTGGTGAATGTACATCCAGAAATGCAAACAAACAGGAACATTACACCTATGTGTGTGTGCAAGAAAGAAGTGTTGTATGTATGTCTGTGTTTTTGCTAATAAAGATTTAAAAAGTTGAAATTCTCTCATGTGCCAAACGCATCATTTTATTATTTTATTTAGTAACATAAAACAAAACAAAAAATTTGTAATCATCCTGCAGTGTAAATATACTTGGCCAATATTGGAATTCCTTGTGTGTGTCAGGCTTAAAGTGATACTGTCCCATTTTTGGAAATAAGCTTATTTTACACCTCCCCTTGAGTTAAATATTAGGGTTTTACCGTTCTCTTGTACTTTCAACCGTTCTCGGGATATGGCAGTGCAAATTTTACCTCCATGCTAGCAGTTAACATTGAGTCCTATGAGACCAGCTCGCGGCTAACTGGTCTCATAGGACTCCATGTTAACTGTTAGCTTGGAGGTAGAATTTGCACTACCATAACTAGAAAACGGTTGAAAGTACAGGAGAACGGTAAAACCTTATAATTTAACTCAAGGGGAGGTGTCAAATAAGCTTATTTCCAAAAATGGGACAGTATCACTTCAAGGCCGGTTGCGCCAAAGTGTGGCACACTGCTCTGCCAACGTTTGATTACACTGTTCTCTATTCCTTATCATTTGGCTTGTCTGGACATCTGCGTCGATGTTCAGGGTTGTAAAGAAAACGGTGCAATAGAACTTTGGCAGAGCAGTTCTCCGCACTTTGGCAGGTGGGCTTTATAGGGGTGCAAGTGGGGACAGGGTGGGTCAGTATCTTCTCTTGAGTGTAGGAATGGGCCAGGGGTAAGCAAGCTGGGGGTATGGGGGATAGGACCAGTGGCGGAGTACTTGAGTTTTTCTTGTGTGTTAGGCAGGAGGGTGGATGGTACCACAGCCAGGGTGCCACAGTACCAAAAATTCCGTGCTCCTGGACACGGATGTTAAGGACACGAAATCCGTGTCCAGGAGCACAGATTTTGCCAAAATTCCGTGCTCCTGGACACAGAATTGTTTTCCGTGCTCCTGGACACGGAATTGTTTTCCGTGATGGGCACACGGAAGTGCTTTCTATAGGCTATTACCACAGCACTGTAACTCTATCTCTAGAGCACTATTAACTCTATCATTAGAAAATACATACCAAATGCTAATCCTAAACAAAATAATGCTATAGCAATTTAAGTTGTGCCCTGACCAAAACATTCCCTAACCTTAACCTGTCATTAAAGACATATTTTTGAGAAATACCTTTTCCAGTTGGTTGCTAGGCTATCAAACTCATATAATGAATGAAAGAAAACCAAAACAATCCCTAACCCTAACCTGTCAGTAAGAAAAAAAAAATTTGAGACAAAATATTTGAAATGAGAAAAATCCTGAGAAAACACAAGACTGTGGAAATAGCCTATAGAAAGCACTTCAAACAATTCCTTGTCCAGGAGCACGGAAAACAATTACGTGTCCAGGAGCACGGAATTTTTGGAGATCATGTTGCAGCAAAACACGTCGGTGTCACTTGAAGTAACTGCTCACTTCAGTGATGTCATTGTTGTTACCAGAAGTGGCAGGTCACTTCAGTGATGCCATTGTAAGTGAGGTCATATTCAGACAACAGTGTTAGGAGTCAGAAAATATCACTTCTGGGGATCCCAGTGGCGCACTGCACTAGTACACCCTTGGACACATTCTCCATGGGGACCCAGGTTCGAATTCAGTCAGTCATTTCCCAACCCTGTTGCTCAATCTTTCAGTCCAAACCATCTCTTGTCTTCCCTCATCTGTCCTAAAATATATTTTTTAAAAGAAAGAGTCAAAATCATGTCTGTAGTACTGCTACTGGGTCTGTGTCTGTATTTAGGCATCTTTACTGTGTATCTTTTGAGTCTTGTGTGTGTGTGGTGTCAACACATACTTACGTCACGGCTGATTCCCAGGAGTGTGTGTGTATGTGGCCATGGTTATGTCACCTCTGACTTCTCCACTGTGTCCGCTGTGGGAGTCCGATGCCCTCATCAATATTCTACTCTTTTCGTTCAGCTACACGACACCTACACAGCTGGCATTGAAAGGGAAACCTCACCACACTGTTTGTGTGTGCGCGCGCGTGAGTGTGTGCGTGCGTGCGCGTGAGTGTCAGCGTGCGTGTGTGTGAGTGTGCGTGTATGTGTGCGTGTGTGTGAGAGAGAGAGAGACAAAAGAAAGGACACATGAGGGTTACGTGCTGAAATGTAGTTCATTCTTCATAAAGGCCTGTGTGTGCGACTGAAGATCAATGTGTGAGAGACTGTACACTGTACTGTACACGTGGCCAGTTCACGTCAAGTTTGTGTATGTGAACATACAATAATCTGTGTGTGTGTGTGTGTGTGTGTGTGTCTGTGTGTGTGTGTGTGTGTGTACAATTATTTTTTGAGTGCATATGTCTCGTTTCTGTGCTTGAGTATAGACATTTGCCAGAGACAGCACAACACGCACATGCGTGCGCACACACACACACACACACGTCTACTGCCGAACACCTGTTCATATGCACACACACACACACACACAGTCACACACACACACACACACACACACACACACACACACACACACACACATCCCCTGCATAACACCTGTTCACTTGCATGTACTGACACACTACATACAGTAGGCTACAAGCAAACACACACACACACACAAAGAACACCTGTGAGTGCAGTCACTGGTCTTTCACTTCCTGGTTTGCGTGTAGTCTCTAATGCGCCGCTAGTTTCAGCTAGCGGCTACACTGCTTCCCTTTCCTGAGAAACATCAACCGCGATTACATCAGGGGAGGCAACACAACATAACACAACAACCTGCACCATATACAGCAAACTGGGTACAACTGTTAAGTTCTACCACATTATGAATCATTTCAACACATTGCTGTAGTCAACAGACTGTAGGCCCTAGGCCAGGGGTGGGGGACCTATGCTGCCCTACAAAGCAAAAAGGCAGTAACTGCATTGCTGTTTAAAATGAGTTACTACTTTAATGTCATATATAGTCTAAAGTTAAACAAAATTATTGATCTTCAAAAAATGTGGTAATATAAAGTAACAAAACTGTCACATGCCAATAATCTCCCCAAAAACACTTATACTGGAGTACAGACTCAGTTTTGAGCTCTGCGCAGTTACTGCCTTTTTGCTTTGTAGGGCAGTATGTCTCAAGGGCCGTTGACGGAGGGGTCTGTTTTAAAGGTCACCACCTTCAATATAGGAGTAAGAAAGGGGTAAATCCTGGTTTGTGTTCATAGTACGGCCCTTGGAGGACTTTGACGGCCCTTGGAGGAATTTGAAGTGGCCCCTCGAATGCAAAAGGTTCTCCGCCCCTGCTGTAGCCCAATCCAGTATCAACATTGTAATGTGTGTAGTGTGTGAGAAATGTGAAGTGTGTATTATGTGTGTGATGTGTGGTGTGTGTAATGTGTACAAGTGTGTTGAGGAGTGTGTGTGATGTGAGTAATGTGTGATCCGTGTGGTGTGTGTGTGACATGTGAGTCACAGTAATCCTATTAGGACACAGCTCTTGCCAAGACAACACAGGTGGAGAGGAAAACATAGGAGACACCCAGAGGCGAGAAAGAGGATGAGGAGGAAGATAGGAGACACCAGGGATGAGGAGGTGAGGATTGGAGACAGCAGAGGTGAGAAAGAGGAGGAAGATGAAGAGGAGGAGGAAGATAGGAGACACCGGGGGTGAGGAGATGAGGTAGAAGAGGAGGATAGGAGACAGCAGAGGTGAAAAAGAGGAGGAGGAGGAAGAGGAGGATAGGAGACAGCAGAGATGAAAAAGATGAGGTGAGGAAGATGTGAATGCAATCTGGCAGAGTGTTCTGTCGAGCTTCCAATGTGCTGTTAACATACAGCTAAGAATAAAACAGTGATGACGATGATGAGGAAGACGACGGTGATGATGATGAGGAGGAGAGGGAGGAGGAGGTGGAGGAGTTTGGTTGAAGGTGATACTGTATATGTTAGGTGGAGGACAGGAGAGGAGAGCAGGTGATAATGAGAATGGGCAGCCACAACACAAGAAAGTAGGCCTATAGGTTCAGAGGAGCAAAGGTGAGAGAAATGAGAACAGAGGAGTAAGACTGGGACTGAGGGGCTGGGGCTCA
>NC_085869.1:39153105-39333105 GCF_034702125.1 Engraulis encrasicolus
GCCGGTGCCGGTGCCCGCACCAGTTACGTTCGGCACTAAAGTGCTTATCTGCGAACCGCCCGTGTTCATACCGGGCTCTGAACTTTTTCCGCACGTGACTGTGTGACCCGGATGAACCTGCTAACGGCCACACTGTTGTCACGGTTCGCGGAGAACAACCTAGTATTTTGCGGTTCGCATTGCGAACTGACTTTCCGGTTCGCAAACTCTAAAATGTATGGCGTGAACACGACGGCCGGTTCGCGATTAGGTGCGGGAACGGGCACCGGCACGGTTCTCAGTCGGCCTGCATGCGCTAGTGGCACTGAGTGTACAAAGACCAATACACCCCCCACCCCCTTAATTCTTCTTCTTGACCTTGGGTTTGAAGCGTAGTGTTTGGAAGGCACTCTCCACGACCTTGGGCAGGTGGATGGGGTTCCGCTGTAGCCGCCGCCCACTGGCCGTGCCGCTCTGGCCCTTGCGCTGATCTCCAGTTCCGGTCCCAGTTCCGGTGCCGGTTCCGCTTCCAGCGTTCCCGTTCCGATTCTGGACCGATTCTGAACCTCGATCCACCCGGGACTCTGCCCGACGCAGCCGCGACTCGTCCATGGAGAACCGGCGCGGGTCGCGGAGAACCCAGTTAGAGTGCAGGTCATGTTCACTGGTACTGGTGGCCACTGGGGAGGAGAGAGAGAAGAGAAGAGAAGAGAAGAGAAGAGAAGAGAAGAGAAGAGAAGAGAAGAAGATAGGAGAGAAGAAGAGAAAACAAATAAACAGTTATTATGTAATGAGAAGAGAGGAGAAGAGAGGAGAGGATAGGAGAGGAGAGGAGAAGACAGGAGCGAAGAAGAGAGGACAGAAGAAGAGAGAACAAATAGATACAGTTATGATGTAATGAGATGAGATGAGAGGAGGACGAGAGGAGAGGATGAGAGAGGAGATGGGGGGAGACATTAAGAGAGGAGAGGCGAGAAGAGGAGAGGAGGTGAGGAGAGGCGAGAAGAGGAGAGGAGAGGAGAGGGTGAAAGGAAAAAAGAAGAGGGAAGACAGTCAAGAGAGGAAGACACGAGAAGGGAGAAGAAAATGGGTGCAGAGGAGAAACACGCACACACACACGCACACACACACACACACACACACACACAAACACACACACACACACACACACTTACCGATAAAGTCCACATCTGCGTGTCCATCGTCCACATTGGCTTTGCGCGTGGGCTCGGCATCACAGCTAGCAATGATCTCATCCAGGAAGCGCAAGGAGTCCTCCTCGTTAGGGATGGGCGGAGCTGAGGGCTCGTTAGGGGTGGGCGGGGCAGAGGATTCTGCTTTCCTGCTCTATCCACAGCCAACGTAGGGGAGGAGAAAACGCACACACACAAACACACAGATTCCTTGTCTCATATCACGCACTTATGCACTTCGGGCACTATGTTTCAGTGCGTAGTTCAGTACACTGAAAGTGCCAAAATGATGCCCTAACAACGGCAAAAACGCAGCGCTTGAATGATGGATACTGCATGCACTAAACAGCCGACATGTGACGTGGCGTTCAGTTCAGTAGAAGAGTTTGGTCAACAGTCTGTAAGTAATGTTGCTGAGACACCAAACTTTTCATGCCAAGCCAAGTATGCGAGAGTGAAGGAAGTGTAAATACAAGCCTGTGATGCTGTGCAATGTAATGCTCACCCATCACTTCCAGTGAGAGCACAGTGCAAAGTGCTCAAACTTTTCCAATACACTATGCACTAAAGACCTCAGTGCACTGTGTGCACTGCCCTAACAGTCAGTGCACTGACACAAGTGCATGATATGAGACACAGCAAGAATCATGATCATAATCACTTAGCGAGAGAGAAGAGAAGAGAAGCATGCAGGCACGCACGCACGCACGCACGCACGCACACACACACACACACACACACACACACACACACACACACACACACACACACACACACACACACACACACACACACACACAATAATGACCTTTTTAGAAGAGAGTACATTGTTTTGAGACAAGACGTGCATTTTTCAGAGGTAGTGAAGAGTTTTGCCAGTTGTGTGTGAGGTTTGGAGATTTGTGTGTGAGTTTTGAGATTTCGAGAACTAATTCCGAAAATTGTGTGTAAGCAATCGAGAAAAACTGTAAGAGGTCATTTTCTCATAAGTCCTCTATGTCTAGTCTGACAGAGGGTAAACTTTTCTGTTTTCTCCACGGAGGCAAGGCGTGAGGCCACAAGCACAAGGCGAGGACTGGAGATTAGATAATGAGATGAAGCACAATGGAGCCAACAACCTCGGGTGCTACAGTAGGTCATTCAGTAGCGTATCTGTATTAGGCCAGAGGGAGGTTCACACGCCAAGCTGCACTAGTTGGCATCCATTACTCACGTTCATGTAGCCACTTTATACCAGGGGTTCTTATTAACCTTTTTTGAACAAGCATCCCCTTGGCCTCAGCATAAGCCTGCCAACGCCCCCCCTTGACGTCATCAAAAGCCTGCCAAAACCCACTTTGTATACGAAAATAAAATCGATGACTGGTGCAGATAACTAGGGTAAGGGTAACCGTAACTAGTAGTCTGTTCATTTACAGCTTAAAAATGCGCTAATGAATTAGTAATGCACAACAGCTGACCAGCTACAGCATACATCGAGCATACACCATCTAGGCCCATGACACACAGAGAGAGAGAGAGAGAGAGAGAGAAAGAGAAAGAGAAAGAGAAAGAGAAAGAGAGAAAGAGAAAGAGAGAGAACTGACCTGCATGGGTCTATAGGGCTCACTAATAAAAGTTATATTGTGTACTTTATCTGAGGATACATTCAATTGTAGAGTTAAATTCAACTGTTTGAGTTTTTAATTAACTCTGTGAAGTCGTATGTGCTCTTAACTGATAAATTCAACTCTCTGAGTGTCAAAGTCACTCAAAGTATGAGCAACAGCTGAACACAGTGTTCTATGATAAGCATGTGATAACTATATCTACCCCATGACATTTTAACTGAATTGAAACTTACACTCACAAACACCAAATCGATTGGGACCATATTCACAGAACAATGTTGTATTAACACTGTGTTTTTACTGCGTAGTAATTCCTGTGTCTGTATGGGTGAAATGTGTGCCAAATGGATCATGTTACCAATGTGTCTGATCAAACACACCTGGGGATGGTTACTTTAAGATATGGCTAAGCTCAACTTCAGTGTGACTGTGGTTGAGGTCTTGCCAAAGATTCCAAAGGCACACTGCTGGTGTAAAGTTAAAAAGCCTTTAATGAGATGGGCTGACGCGTTGCGACTACTGTCGTCTTCAGAGCCTGGGGATGGCAAGGTTAATACTTCTTTACTTGTTTGTTTTGTTCTTGTTTTGCTTGCTTCCTCGTGCAGAGTTACAGGAAGCATTTTTTAAGTTCACACACAACTGTATATTTTTATGCTTTTATTAGAATAGATACTGTAAATTGATCAAGGACTGGGTTTGCAAACCATTTAGCTATAAACCTTCTATGTATCACATCTACAAGTTTTGTCATGACCTTGCCATGTGATATTTGTGATAATGTGCACTGCATAGCCACTGCCAAATAAACTACAAACATATAAAATAAAATAAGATAAAAAAAAGTTGGATAAAACATACCGTAGATACTCACCAGAGAGAGTGTTATCACACATTGTATACAGACATCAAGCTTTCCTCAACTACCGCCTGGTAAGATACAGTACCAACTTATCATCACCAAACCCATACCCAAACCCAATCCTAAACCAACCATGTCAACCATACCATCCTATGCCATACCATACCATACCCTACCATTCCACACAATATACCCAAACCCTAGCCTACCCAAACCCAAGGAAGGCCAAATACTATTCAACCAAATTCCTACCCAACCCGACCCAACCCAACCCAAACCAACTTTACCCAGCACTACTAAACCCAAACCCAAATCCAAACCAACCTAATCCCACCCAAGCCAACCCTTACCCAAGCCAAACCCTTTGCCCTACTCAACTTCAATGTAGATCCAACCCAAACCCACCAAAACCCAATGACTACCCAACCCAGACAATCCCTACCCAACCCAGACAATTCCTACTCAACCTCAACCCCAACCCAAACCCACCACCCCTGCTCCGTACTCAAACCCATTCCTTACCCATCCCAAACAGAAACCCAAACTGCAACCCAACCCATTCCCTTGCCTCTTACCTGATTGGTTCTGCTGCTGCGTGGGGGCTGTGGCGCGGGCTTCTTCTTGGAGTTGAGGAGCGAGTGTCTGCGTTGGGCGTTCTGCAGGTCCATGATGCTTTGCGTGTACTGCCGCCGCAGCGCCACCAGCTCCTGCAGGTACTGGAGGCAGTTCTGGTTCTGCGAGTAGAGCCATATCTGGTCCTCACACCGCTGGTAGTAGTACAGCGCGGTGCCGGTGGTCCCGGTGGTGCCGGCCTCCAGGTTGACCGAGCTCTTGCTGCGCTTCAGCGTGGCGTCGGGTTCGGGAGGCCGCCGGCTGCGCGTCTCGCCCACCACCAGCATGGAGGTGCTGCGCACCAAACGCACGGTGCACGCGCTGTGGTAGTCGCTCTCCCGCCCGCCCCCGCGGCCATCGCCATGGCGATGATGACGATGCCCGTTGGTGTTGTTGCCGTTGGGCCGGAACACGTTGTTTATCTTGCGGAACATGGCAATGGAACGGAGGATGGAAGGAACACCTCTCTCACTCTCTCTCTTATCTAAGGGATCTTGGAACACCTATCTCACACTATATCTCTTATCTTGTGCAACATGGCTTCAGGAAGGATTGGTAGGAACACCCTGGGCCGGAGCTAGGCATAGGCAGACAAGGCAGACGCCAAAACATCAAGCAACCCACAACATTAAACTTTACATTGAAAATGATTATTCATGGGCATTCAGTATGTATGTAGATTCCAGATCGGCTGTGCTTGATCACATGCACAATGTTGTTTCCAGATGCCAATTTCTAAATGCACGAATAGGGAAGAGGGTGTTCACCTCCTAGGGCACCAGATTGACTAGGACCGGCCCTGAGAACACCTCACACATTCTCTAATATCTTGTGGAAGATGGAACACCTCTCTCACACTCTCTCAGTTAGGAAAACCTCTCTCACATTCTCTCTTGCTTATCTTGCAGAAGATGACTTAAAGAAAAAAAGAAACACCTCTCTCTCTCTCTCCAGGTGCTGCATTCCGTTACAGGCAGTTAACGAATAGAACTGCAGATGCCACATGGCACCAACATTCTTGAAAAGTCACTGTAGCCCGCTGCTGCTGCCATCCTCCCTGGTGGGATGAAAGCAGTTTCCTCCTTGAAGACCAGGCACTTGTCCTGAACAATCCGTCAATCCAAGAGGAGATAGAAATAGAGGCTGTTAGTCCAGATGAAGATAGAAATGCAAATGTAGGCCTATACCTTTTAGTCCAGGAGATAGCAAAATAAATTCTGGATAGAGGTACCAATACACACGTATGCCTGTTAATCCGGGTAGAGATAGCAATAGGCTACACACGTATGCCTGTTAATCCGGGTTGAGATGGCAATACCAACAAACACCTGTTAATCCAGCTAGAGGTACAAATCCACACACATGCCTGTTAGTCCGGAAGAAGCAATACACACTCACATGTGTCCGTTAATCCGGGAAGAGATAGCAATCCACACGTATGCCTGTTGCAGCCATAAGTCTGTCTGTGCCCGGACTACTTCTGTGGACAGTTCATGAGTCCATCTGTCCCTGGACTGCTTCTGTGGACCGTCGGTGCCATGGTAACAGGTAATCTGAGCAGCCTGCCTGTGTCACCTCGGTTGTGTCACACAGGTGCTCAAGTGTCCCAGCCTCCTCCGTCACAACCTGTGCCTGGAAGAGGGCTATTGTGTGTGTGTGTGTGTGTGTGTGTGTGTGTGTGTGTGTGTGTGTGTGTGTGTGTGTGTGTGTGTGTGTGTGTGTGTGTGTGTGTGTGTGTGTGTGTGTGAGTGTGTGTGTGTGTGTGTGTGTGTGTGTGTGTTGTGTTGACATAGTGTGTGTGTGTGTATGTGTGGGTGCCAGCGCATCCACACTCCCTGCTTAATAAATGAACGATTCAAGAGCACACGGTCACTGAACCAATTGAAAATTAATTAACAATAACGCTTCATGTGGTTCATAAACATAATAAGGTGAAAGGTGCAGGATATTTAAAAGCCACATGTTTAGATGATTCCCAGAAACATTAAACATGTAATGGAGCTGAACATGAGGTCACTGTCAGCTTCTGTGGTACATTAGGCCAGTGGTTCCCAAACTGGGGGCCGGGACCCCTCTGGGGCTCGCGGAAGTACTGCTAGGGGGCCGCCGACAGAGGGGACCTTTCATGAAAACAGGGAAACACATAACAATAGCACTTAACAATAGTTACATAAATTGGTAGGTAACAGTAGCCTGGTCCTGACCATTCCATAATACTACCATTTCATTTCGTATTTATGGTCTGGCATTTGTTTGCTCTGAAGCGATTGCAGGAAGCAGGAAGTTTGCACTCAGTTATGGTTTGAAATTATTGGACACCTCTCACCCAATCGCCGGCAGTTACTCAACAACAACATAGCGCAGACCAATGGCTCTGGTGCAGATGTCATTGTCAGGAGCGTCCTCCCCCTTTCGCCCCCACGTGGGGGGCGTATTCGCTTATTGGCTGTTTTCTGGGGGGGCGTTGCGATCAAAATCCTACTGCTCCAGGCACTCCACAGAGAAGCACGGCCAGACTACTGTAGTGGAGCCAATCCTTTGGCGGAAGTATGTAGGATGGCTCGCGAGGCTAAGGTAACAGTATTCACTTATATGGCTGATAAATGTACATTTTCTATTCATTTCAAATAAAGAAAATAGCTTAATGGACCAAAATATTTTTCGTTTAGAAAATGGGGCTGGGGTCGTGGCAATATTCCTAGGAGCAAAAGGTGGTCCCAGCAGAAAACAATTGGGAACCACTGCATTCAACTGTTCTTGTGAATAGCTTCCATCCCTCTAGTCACGGTGGCCATTATTAAATCGGATCAATGATTAAAACATGGTGTAGCATTTCCTGTTGTGATTTCATTAGCCTATCCTATTGCTAACCTAGATATGCCTGTCTCCAGTGCACACAATGGTGACACACACACACACACACACACACACACACACACACACACACACACACACACACACACACACACACACACACACAAGTCATTACACACTGATAAATGTAAGACTGGCAGATGAAACTCATAGCCATTTTAATAAGTCATGTACTTTCCCTGCCTCACTGAAACTTCTCACGGAGAAACCCTTTGGGTAGCCACACATGAATGCACGCGCACACACACACACACACACACACACACACACACACACACACACACACACACACACACACACACACACACACACACACACACACACACACACACACACACACACACACACACACCTGTGTTTCACTTCTCCTATCAGCCCTACATAGAGGGCAGACTTTCTTTGAGAGCACCACAAGACTCTTCTCCTTCACATGAACACACTGACATTGGGGTGCTTCCTCTGCCTCTTGTATGTGCACGTGTGTGTGCTGAAGCCCTCTGCATCTCCATCCCTCTCTGGTGAGGAGTCCTGAGTGAGTGAGTTCTCATTCTCTTTACACCTCACACATGTTGCCTGAAAAATATTGTAGCTGCTGGTCATTGTAGGCTACACTAGATGTTTCTACATTAGACGCTTGTGTATAGGTATGCATTTGTGTGTACATAATACGTATGTAGGCAGCAGAGATGTGGGCTCCAGTCGTATGACTTGGACTCGAGTCCGACTTGAGTCAGAATTTCGATGGCTTCAGATTTTACTTCAGTTGAAGAAGAGGATTGTGCACATCCCAGGAAAAGGTGTAGGACGAAGGCCAACTGTAGTTTTCAAAGTGAGAAGTCCGCACACTTAGAATCCTTTCTGTTGTATTTTATTAGTTCATGGCAAGATTATATTTTGCCCTGAACAGTCTTCATCAGACAACAAAAAGGATTCTAAGTGTGCAGACTTCTCACTTTGAAAACTTCAGACTTGACTTGGCAAAATCAGGAATGACTTGTGACTTGCTATTTAATCAAAACTTGACATGTTGACCAGTAAAGGGTCAGAAAAAGAGAAGACTTGGACTTGACTTGGCTTGGTTGTGGCTCAGACTTGACTTAGTCAAATGTTTCTGAGTGTGAATGACTCCAAGTTTAAGACTTGAGACTTTTGACTTGCACATTAGTTACTTTCTCCCATCTCTGTTGTTTTGCATCTTCATGTGGAGAGAGTCAACATACTGTTAATTAAAAAAGTAAATCTACTACTGTATTATTATTAATTACTAATATACTAATGTTGTAAGAAATCATCACTTTTGTCCAGTACTGCAATGTCTTCTCATATGCATGATACATGTGATAACTTACTACTGTATTTCTTTTCATAATGTACTGTGTGTGTGTGTGTGTGTGTGTGTGTGTGTGTGTGTGTGTGTGTGTGTGTGTGTGTGTGTGTGTGTGTGTGTGTGTGTGTGTGTGTGTGTGTGTGTGTGTCTGTCTGTCTGTGTCTGTGTGTGTTGAATATCTGTGTTGGCAGACATCAGCCATGCTGTGTGAGAGTCGTCTGTGGTCTGTGGCATTTTGCCGGAATTGGGATCCACCATCTGACGCACACAAGACCACGCTCATCACCACAGAAACCACCTCAGGAATCGACACTGTCCCCAAACCTAGTAGCATCCCTCACCCTGACACTCAAACCCTGTCATCGCCATGCCAACCACAACCACAACCCCAGACAAGCTGCCTGCTGGACACGTATATCCTCCCATCGTCATGCCAACCCCAACCCCAGCCCCAGACCAGTCCTGTCCCGGACATGCACCTCCTCCCATCCCTACGACGACATCAACATCAGCAACAACAACTATCACCACCATCAGCACCACAGCAGCAACAGCATCCCCTTGCCAGCCCCCTGCAGCCTCTCCCCCTCCACCTGCAGAGCTCCAGGCAGAGGCAGCCGGACGCCCAGGCCTGCAGACTTCCCTCCCCAGAAATGGAGGTCCCCTGTCGGGTCGCCTCGCACCAATCTCCCCCCGGCATCACAGAGGCCCTGCCCTCCTGCCGCAGTGTGTGCCAGCACTACAGTGACTTGCGTATAGGCGGCGACCAGGTAGTGATGCTCAGGGGAGACTGCAGGGGGCAGCACTACCAGAGGCTGGGGGAAGGCCACCAGAATGGGTGTGCTGTTGACCAGGGGGTGGTTGCAGGCAAACAGGGTGTGTGTACGGGTGACCACGGTGTGTGTAGGGATGAACAGGGTGTGTGTGCAGTTGCATCATGTGGGTGTGCAGGTGCAGGGAATCTGGAGGCCAACCGTGTTGATGACCCCGTGGCGGTACAGGGCCAGGAACTTCAGGGTCCTCAGGGGCCAACACTGCAGACAGAGAGAGAGGAGGAGATGCTGTCACTGTTGCCTAGAGAAGAGGATGGTGGCAAACGTCTGGGAGCCATACGAGAGAGGGAGGAGGGCGAGGAGGAGGAGCACGAGCAGCAGCAGGAGGAGGAAGTGAGGGGAGTGGAGGAGCGGGAGGAGGAGAGAGAGGAGGAGTGTGATCGTCCTTCTCTGGCTGCGTTAGGGCGCCCCCTGTCAGATGCTCAGCTGAATCGCTACCTGGAACAGAAGCTGCTGGAGCTGTACAGGCAGCACCTCAGCCTGGCACAGGGACACGCACACACACACAAGAACACAAACACCTCCTCCAACACCTCCTCCACCACTGCTACTGCCTCCTCCTCCTCTTCCTCTTCCTCCTCCTCCACCACCTCTGCAGGTCTGGAGCAGAAGCTTCTAGAGTTGTACCGTCAGCACCTCACGCTGACCCAGGGCCACTCCGCCTCCTCCTCCTCCTCCTCCTCCTCCTCCTCCAGGGAGGTGAGGGGGGTGCTGGGGGCTCGTCTGGGGCGTCTCCGGGTGTCCAGCAGCCTGCAGTCCAGCGTGATCAGCACCCCCCTGCTGCAGATCTCCACGGAGACCACTCAGCCTCCCACGATCTGCCATGGTGTAGACCAGCTGGGGGTATTCCAAGAACCTGCTCAGAAGTAAACTAATTAACTGAACCTTGAGGTAAATCATCTAGGCTAGTAGGAGAGCCTAGGATCCTTAACTAAATGACACACGCGGGCTATCTAGGTATCTTAGCCAGGTTTATCACTTAACCATGCCCATGTAATACCCACCTGCACTACCTGCTCCACTGTACCATAGCGGTCGCTGTTCTCCAGGCAGCTCCATGGCACTCAACTCTTGTCCGTCAAGTGGCACTTGAAGTTCAGGAACTGGCCATCTATGAGGATGTCTAGGTGCCTCCCAGTATGTTTTTGTACACGTCCATGGTGGCACAAGAAGCAACGACGCAGACCCAGCACGTATTGGACTAATTATGGTGGAATTTACATACATTAAAACAACCAATAAAAGTTAACTGAAATCAAAGTTTACAGTAACTATTGTGCGTAGTGAAAGCATAGAATGGGTGGTGTATGGGCATGTGGTGGTTGTTTAAAAATATAAATTTATTTTAAATGTTAAAATTTAAAAGCCATACTGTAGTGAGAAATAGTGTATTGTGAAAATGAGATTGCTTTTGATTTCTATTCTATTCTCTTTTAAGACAGGCGAGAGTGTACAGGTATTCCACACAAAATTATACATGTAAGTTACTGTTTATAATGGACAGACGTTCAAAATATACTGTCTCATATTTGTCAATCACTGTTAGTTCTGAAATGTTTTATCATCTGGGTGACCAGTTGTTAGAGAGGGATGGGATGGTGTTGACTGCATAAAACATTTTTTAACAGGCCCGTAGCCAGCATTGTGGTGGTGGTGGTGGGGGGGGGGGGGGGGGGGGGTTCTCTTCCACCCGAAATCGCATGGACGCATCTAAAAAACATGTAAATACTGTAGAGTTCTTCTTCTTATATGTATATATGATCTCTTTCAATGCATATATACACAAATCAGTTCCATGTTTATGCTTAAAACCAAATTGATTGTCAGTTGTTTCCACATATCCTTGGAGCCTCTCTAAAATGATCCGCTCTAGAACTTTGGAAATTATACTAGCAAGTGCAATGGGCCTATAGTTGTCAATACTAGATGCTTTACATGTTTTATCTTTGATAACTGGTACCAGAAGCACAGATAACAAAGAGTGGGGCAATATGCCATGTGCTACCAGGCTAGAGAAACACAAGGCAAGTAGCACTGAGAGTCTGTAACTAGCATATTTCAGATGCTCAGCAGTGATTTCGTCCTGACCACTGGCCTTATTCATTGCTAGCTTCCCAATGGCATTGCACACCTCATCTGGTCTAATAACCATACCAACATCATGACTAACAGCATCTACTTTAAAAGCAGCACTTTCAACACAGTTAAAAATTTCCCCAAAATGCTTCGCCCATATCTCAGCAATATTCCCATCCCCAGATACACCATTTACAGTGGAGGGAAGAGGCATCTTGCTGTTGTTAATGACTTTAACTTCATTCCAGAATTCCTGGATATCATTTTGATGGAGTTTTCTAGCCATTGAGTTTGACCTCATTGTTGCTCATTTCTTTTTACATAACGTACAGCATATTTAAACCTGGCATTAGTAACCGTCTTATGCTGAAACTCTGGGCCATATTTTACTTTCCCAGCAGCTACCCAGTTTCTTAAAGCCTCTTTTGCCTCAGAGTGGAGCTCTGCCACATATTCATTCCATCCGGGCCTGATCTTTTGTTTTTTCTTATCTTGAATAAAATGCTTACCATCAATAATCAAACATTTCACTATATTTTCATACAGGTTGACTAAGTCATTCTGGTGAACTGAATTCTGACAGTTAGTATCACAGCAAAAAACTACATTTGGTATATGAACACTGCTCAAGCTATTATCAGTTAATGTATTGTACTTCCGAAGGTCACATTGAGAGAGCTTAGCCCAGTCTATCTTTCTACATGTATGTTGTCTTCCATTATTAGTTGCCAGTGCTGGTAGATTATTCAGATTCAATACCATAGAGATGGGAATGTGGTCTGATATGGACATATCATACAGAATCTTTATCTCAGATAAGCAGTCATGGGCATCAGCAGTGCATATACAGTGGTCTAGCCAGGATGTTGTATGCCATGCCTCACTGATATATGTATAGCTATTCTCAGGCATCAGCACTTTACTGGAGAGCACTAATTTACTGTTCTGACAAAAGCATAATAAAGACATTTAAGTCAATTGTAGAATGTTCAAATCAGACATAATATTTTATTCTAGCAATTATTTTCTATTGTGCACATAGACATTTGAGAGTTTTGTTAATTTTAACAAGCAGATATATTGCATTTTTCATAAAACGGTTTTTAACAAAAAGCAAACACAGCTAACATCTGCACCTGAAACACAATCATCAGGTGCAGGGAAAACTACACTGTTCTACTCACATTTACTCTATCCATACATTTTTACGTTTTTTTATCCTTACTGCATTTACAGTTTTTCTCAATTGGTTTTGTACATTTCTCACAACAGAATAATGATTCTCAAAAGTCTTTGTTCAATTGTGACTTCCTGGTGTTACCTCTGCACATGGTCAAATCAGTTTCTCATTGTTTTCGGCATATAGCAAATGCTCTTGTCCACCATGCCATAGCTGTGTACAATTCTCAGTGATTTCGTACATTATCAATAGCTTTTGTCATATCACTCAAAAAGCTTTGTCACTGAATGCATTAAACTATCTCACCCCCCAAGACATTTAGGCCCTATGTCATAGTTTAAGTCTTGACATGCAAAATGATTTACCAAGCTGTCATAATGTGATAAGCACTGTATAATTTCCATTGGATTTTTATCTATAAATGTGATCTGAATTGGTAAATTGCTCACAGGTAAATATTGACTCTCTCTAATCAAAGGCAATAGAAGGGATAGAGAAAACAGGCATGCAATATAACAATAGGCACTGTATTGCATTATATTACTCTATGCCTCATGTGCCCTTTATAATTACTCTCCACGCAAAATTACAACATTTCCCAAGAATTTCACAAGACAGTAAGTGCACTTTATACAGTATCAGTGTATTGTTTCAAATTTATTTTGCTTTACAGTTCTAGATTTTTTTTCACATGGGCTTGCAAGACAAGTAAAAAGGGATGGTAGAGGGCGCATTTTGACACCTCAACCAGAGTTTGCTATTTTTCTTATTTTGCAATGAGAAAACCTGTCAATAAATAAGTTATAGTCTAAATGTATATCTAGGACAATCTTATCTGATCGATGTAATATAAAGTCGAATTTACAACATTTCCCATCCAATCTAAACAACATTTTGCTTCAGAAAAAATCCTCAATATTCAATTGACAACATGACAAATCGATTTGACTAGCTTGTCCATACACGGACCACACTATGACACAATGACTAACCATTCTGCTGGCACTGATACGTTCATTGACACAAAAACTTGGGTTTTGAGCAAGAGACTCGGTTTTGCAGGTCATCCACGGTGTTTTGCCATTTGTTAAAGCTGTTTTGAGAATGAATATTATGTTTTGCAAATTGCGAGAGAGATTCGAGAAATGTACAAAACCAATTGAGAAATACTGTAATTTACTATGGCCTTGGGAGCAACAGGCAATTGAACGACAATAGTTTCAGAAATGTGTCTTACCACTAAGCGCCTGTAGGTGGCATTTGCGATTCTGATTTGGTGCGTGTTTGAAGATTCACACATTTAGGCACGCGCAGGACAGAGGTTGTGCTATTTTTAGGTGATGGAGACACCTTTTCTGACCACAGTGCCAGGAATTATGAATTTAGGAAATAGCAACATAAGTAGTCCTAACTCGTTTTCACTTTATAGGCATTTGCTAAGTTTTTGATCAGTTTACTTGTGCCTTTTTAAAGAAATATCTTTAAATTTGGAAACCGAAAACTTAATTTGGAATGTGACTCAAGCCCTACCGTGTAGATATACGAAATAATCTATCTTGATCATCAGCACTGCAAGTGAGAGACTAGAGAATGTTATTGCCACAAATTTATCTGCGTCAAAGGAGACCTACTAGTCTACACCGGTGGGACTGACAGCTCTGGGGCTGCACTTGTAGAAGAGCAAGCATAGCGAGATGGGGGGGGCAAAAGTGCTCAGGGCAGCTCCTGTCGTTCACTTCAAAGAGCGACATTCACAGCGTTATAGTGACTTTAGTTATATTACCAGCATAGGCAGGGGACACGTGCTCAGTATCTAGAAAATATCGCTCTGATTAGGGGCGAAAAATAGGCTTGGCTACACCATTATATTGCACACAATCCGACACGGCTGCATTTCCTTTTTTCATGACCAGATTGGTATGTTTAAAAATATGCAAACCCTCTTTGAGTCTGAAAACATCTACCAATCAGAGTTCCATGTCACTGTATCTGGCCAATTACAGTTTCATGCTCCTGCATCTAACCAATGAGATGAGCTGACTCTTATGGTGGCTCTTCCTCTTTGCTTTGAGGAACTGGATCTGCCTCTCTGTGTGTTTGGACTGAGTCTGTGGAATACCAGGACAGATGAACATTAATGACATTTGTATTTCTTCACACTTGCGGTCCTTCGTGTCATATTTTCAAGCATGGATGTTGTACAAAGATACTGTTGAAAGCTAATCTCATGTTAGCCTACACATTTTGAAGGCACAATGCCATTTTACAACTGTAGAATTACTCAGCAAACAAGTCAACAACCAATTGTTCAAATTGGTAGGCATACCAGGGCCTACACAATCATTAAGCCAGTGTAAATAAAGCCTTAAAGTGCAAATGCTACAAATGTTATACATGTAAATAATACCAGTAAACGCTGCTGTCCTCAGCAGCATAAACTCTGTGTTATTGCTCTGTGGTCCCCATCATACATTCTACTGCTCTTCTGCTCTTCTACTGCTCCCATTAAGCACACTAGATTACGCACACTAGCACACATATTTCATTAGGAATAGGCCTACCCAGTGACCGTAGTGGATGGTTTATCATATCATATCATGTAGCACCCTCACCTTGATATGGTCAGCTGTTTGATGGCAGTCATCTCTGGTCTTCTCATAGTCCTTCATCTTCCCCTGCAGCTTGACCATCAGCTCCTCCTGCGAACAATGGATCGTATTATAGTCCGGCGGATTAGACACACAAAAGGGCCTAATCATGCACTTTTGAGTAAAAGCATGAAAATTGGTAGACATAGGCCTATCCTTCTCGATATGCTGATTAATATTAGCGTTGGAGGCGTCGCGAAAAATGAAGAATTTTCAAGATGGCCGCCAAATCCAATATGGCCAACCCAAATTAATGAAACTACCTGACACGTTGATGTAAAAGCATGAAAATTGGTACATATATTCTTCTTGATATGCTAATTAATATTAGCATTGCAGGCACTGCGAAAAATTATGAATTTTCAAGATGGCCGCCAAATCCAATATGGCCAACCCATATTAATGAAACTACCTGACACTTTGTAGTAAAGGCCTGAAAATTGGTACACATGTCCTTCTTAATATGCTGATCAATGTTATTGTTGGAGGCGCCACGAAAAATGCTGTATTTTCAAGATGGCCGCCACATCCAATATGGCCAACCCATATTAATGAAGCTACTGTACCTGAAACTTTGTTGTAAGCCCATGAAAATGGATGCCCAGTTACTTCTTTATATTCTGATTAATAAAAGAAATGGAGGCATTGCAAAGAAAGTTTAATTTTCAAAATGGCCGCCAAATCAAATTTAGCCAACCCATATTAATGGAACCATTGATGAATTTAACACCCACTTTGTAGTAAAAGCATGAAAAATGGTACACATTTACCTCTTGATATGCTGATTAATATTTGAAATGGAGGCATAGCAAATAAAACCCAAATTTTCAAGATGGCCGCCAAATCAAATGTAGCCAACCCATATACATTAATCCTCCAGGCACATTGTGGGATATACAGTACCTCTAAGAGGTTAGTGACGACTTCATAGGCCTTGTGTTTAATATGCCTCTCATGACCACACATTCAAAAGGGTCAAGATTTGTCAATTCATGGACATGGTTAAAACATGGTTAAGAAAAAGAAACCAATAATTAATTACTATTTCTAGCTGTACTTCAAGGTTTTCAAACAAACTGCAATCCTGTCCCATGCATGTTGTATGGGTATGTCTTGCCTGGTTAACACCAGTTGATCTCACAAGTGAGATACTCTGAAGGTTACATATGCAATTTCTGAGGGATGGAATCCATGCTGTCTTTCAGATCAGAAAGTGTGCAAAGCAGCATGGGATTCCCCAGGTTGTAATATATCCCATGGCCAACATCAATCAAACTGCCAACAATGCCTAATTAAAAGATACACACAAACTTTGAATAAATGGTGAATGTTGGTGCAAAGTCAACTCTGGGTATGTAAATTTGAGTAACCTTGAGTGAAAGTTTACCTGTACAGTATTAGGGTTCATTTTTTGGCTATAATAATGGTGTGCAAGATTTGGCTTATGGTGAACCCCCATTTCTGTATTTGTAGTTCAAGGTAATATGCAAACTATGCAACATATGCAAGGTGAAGTTGATAAGATTTGATTTAACCCTCATGTTGAGGGGGGACAAGATTTTGTTTTGTTACCTACAGTACTTGAATGAAGGTTGTGCACATTTATTTCAATGATAAATGGCTCAAATCCATTGAAAATGTGACTAAAATATTTATTGACTCATCAAAGACTACAAATATGTTTCTACTACAAGTACAGAGGAATTTATACTGAGATAAATATAGGATATTTTATGCCCATTTATACATCTATGGGTTGGCCATATTTGAAGTGGGGCCATCTTGAAAATTCTTTTGATGTTTTGATGATGTTAACACAATAAAAAGATACATGTGTTTTCATGCTTTCGCGGCAAATTGTGCCCTGGTTTCACTAATGTACTGTAACACAATATGTAACACTACATATCTATATATAACATTAGTAGGGTAGGGTTTGATGTTTCGAAATTAGGCTTTGTTAGGATCACTTCCAGAGTAATCTTTTTTAGGACTATTACTTGTGTGTGTGTGTCTGTGTGCGTTCACGCACTTCTCACGTGAACCCTTCTACATTATTATACATATCAATATATATCAATACATTATTATACAAAGTATATGTGTGCTGATTGCATGCTCCTGCTACAAAGTGCATGGTGGTTTCACTAATATGGGTCAAACATGTTTGATTTGTCTGGAAAATTCAGATTTTTTTTTCATACCTCCATTCCTAATATTAATCTGCACATAAAGATGTAACTGTGTAGGCTACCAATTATGATGCTTTTACCACAAAGTGCCCGGTAGTTAATATGGGTTGGCCATATTGGATTTGGTGGCCATTTTGAAAATTCTGTGTTTTTCATATTTAATAATCAGCTGAAAAAGAAGGAAATGTGTATTTTCATGCTACTACGTGCATAATGGATTCACTCATCTGCTATACAATTCCTGTTAGCCATATTTCATTTGGTGGCCATTTTGAACATTTCAATTTTGGTTTTACGCAACAATTCCATTTCTAACATTAATAGGTACATCATAGAGTATGTATTTACCAAATTTCAGGCATTTATGACGGAGTGCATGATGGTTTCTCACTAATATGGGTTGGCCATATTGGATTTGGCGGCCATCTTGAAAATACAGCATTTTTCGTGGGGCCTCCAACAATAACATTGATCAGCATATTAAGAAGGACATGTGTACCAATTTTCAGGCCTTTACTACAAAGTGTCAGGTAGTTTCGTTAATATGGGTTGGCCATATTGGATTTGGCGGCCATCTTGAAAATTCATAATTTTTCGCTACGCCTCCAATGCTAATATTAATCAGCATATCAAGAAGGATATATGTACCAATTTTCATGCTTTTACAACAACGTGTCAGGTAGTTTCATTAATTTGGGTTGGCCATGTTGGATTTGGCGGCCATCTTGAAAATTCTTCATTTTTCGCGACGCCTCCAACGCTTATATTAATAAGCATAGGAAGAGTTATATGTGTACCAATTTTCATGCTTTTACTCAAAAGTGCATGATCAATTCACCAATCCGCTGGACTATAATGTCATAGAGAGAGAGAGCAATGGATCGTATTAATGTCAGAGAGAGAGAGAGAGAGAGAGAGAGAGAGAGAGAGAGAGAGAGAGAGAGAGAGAGAGAGAGAGAGATGCAAAGGAAACCTGTCAAAGCTCAATACAGTTTATTGTTGGGCATTAATTAAAATAAATACACTAATAACCCACCTTGACATCCACTGCTGCTTTGACAATGGGACTGCAGTTGTGATCTTTGTGGACTTTGTCTTGACACAGCTGGCACACAAGCTGTTGGTCATCTTGACAGGAGAGTGTGAGTTTCTGCTTGTGCAGATTGCAGAGTATAGAGGTTTGTCCTCTCTCCTCAAGGAACGACTCGCACAACTTTTTTCAAACTAGATTTGGAATAAGAATGTCTTTGGAGCATTTCCTCCTGTAGACTGGACATTCTCTAGATCCCTTGGTGTCCCAGAACTGCTGCAGACAGGCCTTACAAACACTGTGACTACAGGACAGCATAACAGGATCCCTGAAGATTTCAGTGCACACAGGACATCAGAAGTCCTCCTCTAGCTTTGAAGCCATGGTCTCCTTTACAAAATATAAAACAGACATAGCTCCAAAATAAAAAGCAAGATTTTACAGGTAAAGATCAGTTTTCAGATAAATATAAAATAACAGTGTAGTTTATTTTTAACTTTCAGTTGGGTATACAAATACATGTACACTGCATGAAGTAATCTGTTCATACTCTCTAATAACGCACTCTAATACAAATGGGAGTCGGATGCTTGTGTTTGCAGTGCAGCTTTTTCACCACTAGATGATAGCATGATACAGGCTGAGCACGCAAAATGGACATGGGTTCACAGTGGGGACTTCACAAAAGATAGCAGAGAAATGTATTTTATGTTAAAGTACGGGAGGCAAGAAGTAAGAAGTAAAAGGAGTCACCCATTAATGACATTGTTCACGTGATACCAGTAACATGCAGTGGTGGACGAAGTACACCAGTTATGTACTTGAGTAAAAGTACAGTTACCTTGCATTGAAAACTACTCAAGTAAAAGTAAAAGTATTCACCTCACTTTTTTACTTGAGTAGAAGTACAAAAGTATCTGCCGTCAAAAATACTTAAGTATTAAAAGTAAAAAGTAAAAACTTAAAAATGAAGCCTTTGGTGCAATTTTAATATTTAAGTGTTGTAGGCCTAGTTTGGTCATATCTAATTAACTATCCTCTGATTTGCATAGGCTATACCAACATGTTAGAACTAGGCCATAACAGGCCTCAGAAACACTGTGGAGTAAGTCAATGGATGTTATAGCATCAAAAGTTCATTTTTACCTCTCTAAACTTTTAATACTGACCCTAACATGCCCAAAAATAACACATGAAAGGGCCATTAGTATTAAGAATGATTAGGCTGAAATGTATTATATGCCTATTAGAACAACTACTACAATACCCCCCAGCCGTAGGCCTACAGTCCAGTATAGGCCTACTTATTTGTGACAGCAAGGAGTTAGAGTAGCCTATAAAGTACTTTATGTCTATTTTTTGTTATAATTATGATTTTGGTAGACCTCTTTTTATTATTATTATTATTAGTATTATTGTTATTATTATTATCATCATTATCATGTAGTGTTTGGTTATGTTAAGGTTGGCTTAGGCCTATGTATGGACAAACAGAGCTCTTGCAATTCTAAGCTACCTTTAAAGATAGGAACATCTTCATATACTTGTAATGGTCTCTATTTGCAAGATGCCAATGATTTGCAATAGCCTACTTGATACAACTTCATTGGAACACTTATCTGTCTGATCATGAAAAAGCCTTTTGTGCCTGTGCACATCACTGGGCCAATATTTAGCCAAAGTCCACTTCTTTTTTACTTTCATACTGTTGTTTTTTTTACAACCTCACTTTGGTGGTATTGCCAGTGCTTTTCATATCCACTGTAGCCTACTGGCTTGACTTTAGGAAAAGGATACATGTTGCATGCAGCCTCTCTGCATGTGCAGCCTGCGAGTGCAGCCTGCGAGCTACACCTCTCCCCCCTCACACAACGAATACGACGTGCAGATTAATAGCCTACACTCTAACAACGTTATTGTCGCCTGCTTTATTGTTTTGTTGTGCTTTCCGCATGTTACTAGTAGGCTAAGTACCGTTTCTTCTTACTTCAATTCGTCTCACAAGTCGCAACAGTGGACATATCAAGTGGTCTGCTCTGCTTATTTCCCTTCTACAAATAATAACAGTAGAGCTTGTTGTCACGTGACACATTGCAACCAATCACAATGACGAATCTCCGAGTCTGCCAATCGGATTCAGTTTCACTTTCTTCACACCAGCGTGAAATCTCAGATTTCATTTGACCAGGGCATTAAAAATTAATGAATTCACCTGCCGTGTATCGCCTTAAATAAAAAAGGAACGAGTAAGGAACGAGTGTTTCTGTAAATGTAACGAAGTGAAAGTACTAAATTTCGCTTTGAAATGTAGTGAAGTAAAAGTATAAAGTCTTACCAAATAAAAATACTTGAGTAAAGTATGAAAGTATGAAAATTTTACTTAAGTACAGTAACGAATTACATTTACTTCGTTACTGTCCACCACTGGTAACATGTTACAACTCATTTACTTTCACGTTTGGATGTGTGGCTAGAGTTGTAACTACACATCTGTTCATATTTCAACATCCCCAATTCTATAGTTAAATAAAAAATAGCAACACAAACACAAAACAACACAACTGAAACACAAAATCTAATTCAGCAAAAGTGTGATATACCTGTGTTCAGGTGTTACGGTGAAAAGAGCTGTTATCTGTTCCTCAGCCTTCACTTCCAATTATTCTCAAAGGAAGCAGAGGGAGAGGGACGGACGCGGAGAGGCAGAAGTGGATTGGACAATTCAACAAATTCTTGAAAGTAATTGGTCAGAAGTTTCCTCTCCTTAAAGTCAATGTAAATCAGGTTGAGGTGAATTAGGAATAGTGCAGGCAGGGGTCATGTGTATGTTACTTTGACTGGATCAATTCCTGCTGAACTATTTCTTTTACTTGCACACACACACACACACACACACACACACACACACACACACACACACACACACACACACACACACACACACACACACACACACACACACACACACACACACACACACACACACACAGAGAGATAGAGAGAGGGGGGGGGGTATACAGTATATGTCAACTGGATTTACTGCCACATTGACAGCTGGAACGAATATTTTACTGTTTTGCCACTTCCACCACTTGTCGAGGTCTAGATCTGGGCCTGTTGCTGTTGATCCTGCTTAAGTCTCTCGTTGCCTCCAACCACCTGCTCATTCATGAAACTCCACCAGCCTCATTTAACCAAACTTGCTGCCAAGATAGTAGGGTCTGGATTGTTGTATCCCCCTGGCATGAACTGAGGTTTGGCTTTGCTAAATTATCCACCACAGAAAGCTCCCTACCAACTCTATGGACATAATTTTCCATTGCCATCCACCCTCCAAACTTGATTTGTATACTGCTTTATCCCTCTGTTGTACTTTCGTTGAGTCTCTGGGTTTGTGTGAATGTGTTTTGTGTTTGTAGGCTGTACCACCTGCAAAGAGTCTTCAAATGTTTAGAAAAGTTGGTTAGGCTACAATATAAAACCCTTGTATTAGGCCTATTACCATAACACAGATGAAATAGCCTATTGATCCTTGATCATGCAGAGAATGACAGAATAAGCTTGCTTCCAGATGTAAAGTCCTATAGAGATCTGAAAACTGTGTGTGTGTGTGTGTGTGTGTGTGTGTGTGTGTGTGTGTGTGTGTGTGTGTGTGTGTGTGTGTGTGTGAGTGAGTGTGTGTGTGTGAGAGAGAGAGAGAGAGAGAGAGAGAGAGACAGAGAGAGACAGAGAGAGAGAGAGAGAGAGAGAGAGAGAGAGAGAGAGAGAGAGAGAGAGAGAGAGAGAGTAATATGAACTGAAGGTGTGTTGATTTGGAACAACACAAAGTTAACCAGTGTTCATTTCAGAATTCAATAGTGAGTAGTGCACAGCGACCCCCGTGGTTAGTTGGCTCGGTTCACCGACGGTAAAAGCTCCACCACCCACAGTGGTTACCATGACGCTGTCGTGCAAAACCAAAAGCGAAAGTTTGTACTTCAGCTATCCAACTCGCACTGCCCGCAGCACTCCGAGATGCTGCCTATTTGTCAGTATACAGTTGGCAACCGCTAGGCCTATTATTTAGCTGTAGTTTACAGGAATAAGACGTGTGTCATGGTAAGTATTCCATTTTTTCTATGACGATTTTGTGATTGCTGTGACAATGAAAGATGAGAGGCGTAGGCTAGTGCTGTTCGTAACGACGCCCAAGCGCAGACGAGCTTTCTCAAACACGGATGAAAATGGGAAAGGTTCCAAGACGACAACGTCGGCTCGTGCTAAAGAAAAAGACGACGAACTACAGAAATGTACGTCTATGAAGGCCCTACTTTAGACACAGATTTTTGACCTCGGGAAATTGCAGTCAATTAGTGCGTCATATTAAAAAGTCGTTTTACCCGAACATGAAAGTATACCTGCTAGATGAAACTGTTGGCCTGATGAAACTTTTTGATTGTGTTGCCCAGCCTACGCCATTGTGCATATTTGCGTTGTGCATTGATTGATGTGAACTGAAACACTGCAGTGATGTAGGCCTAAATATGGCACTCTTCCCTATTTGGGAATGCCAGTTCTATTAGGAAAGATCCTGACCGCGCCCTGGCCAAACTGTTTGCTGTGTGACGCACGGGCGAAGTGAAAAAGTCTAAGCAGAGACAAATAACTCCACTATTGAAAGTTGCTCTGCCGCATTTCTACCCAAAGTTGTCTAGGCCTACTTTTACAAACGTTACAAAATAATTAGGCCTATTTCATTTTCTTTCCTCTTCTTTTCCTTTCTTTATTTTTCTTTACTTTTCTTTTCTTTTAATTTCATTTGTTCTCCCTTCATTTCGTTTCCTCTTTTAGTGATTTTGGTACTTGACGTTAGCCCAATTACCTTTGTATGTGATTTATATAACATCTGGCTTCCTAGAACCTCATTATGACAATTATAAAGGCCTTGTTGGCAAAGATCAAAAGCTTTGTGAATACATGCCCAGGGAATTATTGATTTTGCTGAATACTTCTAATAAATCTATACAGGTAGGCCTATGTATTTTTGTTGTTACAAACAGACCAGGCAATATATCTGATGGCCTATTTGATGTTGTAATTAGTTAATTACAACGTCCATCTGCAAGAGGCTACTGAAAGAGGTGAGGAGCAATAGAGAGAGAGAGCGAGAATGAGAGAGAGATAGAGACAGAGATAGAGACAGAGAGAGAGAACTTTACAATGCAGATATGTCATCACCCCCTGCTTCAGTGCATGGAGTAGGACAAAGGCTTGTATTTCAAGTCCCATTTTCTTCACAAACATTCAACACCCCTTTTGTTGTCTACTGTACTGTATCACCAGTGAACATAACTCAGCATGTTGACGTGTGCACAGTAAAAATTCAGTGTTGATGTAACCGAGTTGATGAAACATCATCATGAGCTGTGGTTCTCAACCTTTTTTTGAGCAAACGCACCCTTGACCTCATGAGCCTGCCAAGGTTCCCCTCAGTAAAAAAAAAACAGTTGAATGCCCCCCAATACCAACTAAGCACAACTGTCTTCTTCTCAGCGCCCCCTATCCTACCGTAGGACTCCTCAACACCCCATGGGGGGCTTTAGACCCCTGTTAACCCNCTGAGGTCCGAGTGCCCTTCAGAGGGCAATCTGTCTCAGAAAACAAATCTGTAACTCTGTGAGTTTTTGTCATTGAAGCATATAAGTCACACCATTAGAAACCTCAGACCTTCCAGGTTCCATATATATATATATATATATATATGAAATAAAATACTTAAAAATGTCAGGGTGGTGCAAGCAGCCTAAAAGCCTCTGAAAGGCCTTAGACCTCAGAGGGTTAAGAAACACTAAACTAGAGTGTATTTGGTTTCAGGGTACTCTCTAAGTGTTGAATTAATACTGTGTATTTTACTTTGCGTGTGTCTGTCAGGTGTAGAGTACACCTGGTTGCAGCTAGGATGAGTGTCTCTCAGGAGAGAGAGGAGGCTGAGGGCCACAGTGAGACTCTCACACCAGAGTCTTCTCCACACACCTGTGTGACCACGACAAGCAAGAACACTGATGTTATCACACCGACACATTCTGATGAAGGGTGAGCCACACACACACACACACACACACACACACACACACACACACACACACACACACACACACACACACACACACACACACACACACACACACACACACACACACACACACACGTACGTACGCACACTCACATACACTTGTCTGACATCTGTGTAACCGTGTCAAGCAAATACACAGATGTTATCTCAAAGACACATTCTGACGAAGGGCGAGTTAGCACGCACACACACACACACACACACACACACACACACACACACACACACGTCTTCATGTATTCACTCACTCTGCTATTCAATTAGTCCCTCATCCTGCTCTCTCCATGTGTGTGTGTAGGTCAGAGGTCCAGAGAGCTGCATCTCCAGTGTCCAGTCTTGTGTCTATGAGGAGTGAAGCCTCCATAATTATGCCTCCCAACATGACCACTGAGACGGATGGACACCCTCGTCTGCGGTGAGTTAATCATTCCGTCATTCATTCCTTCCTTCCTTCCTTCCTTCATTCATTCATTCATCGTCTGCAGTGAGTTAATCATTTCTTAATTTATTTATTCATTCTTTCACTCACACATTTAATTTACTGGTTACTCACTCACTCAGCTTGCCCCTCTCATCTGCTGTATGTACCATTTATTCATCTGGTCATTCAATTGCTCATCCATTTTGTCATTCATTCATGCACACATTCTTCCTCTCACTCACTCAAACATTCACTCATCATTAATTAAGAAATTCATTCATTCATTCATTCATTCATTCATTCATGCAGTCATTAATCCTTTCTCTCACTCACTCACACACTCTCTGAGCCCCCTCTCATCTGCATTAAATGTATCAGTAAAATAATTAATTACAGTCATTCATTCATTCTTTTCTCATTGACTCTCTCTCTCTCTCTCTCTCTCTCTCTCTCTCTCTCTCTCTCTCTCTCTCTCTGTGTCTCTCTCTCTGTGTCTCTCTCTCTATCTCATTCATGTATTCACTCCCTCATCCTGTTCTGTCCATCCATGTGTGTGTGTAGGTCTGAGGTCCAGAGAGCTGCATCTCCAGTGTCCAGTCTTGTGTCTATGAGGAGTGAAGCCTCCATAATTATGCCTCCCAACATGACCACTGAGACGGATGGACGCCCTCGTCTGCAGTGAGTTGTCATTCTTTCTTTCTTTCTTTCTTTCTTTCTTTCTTTCTTTCTTTCTTTCTTTCTTTCTTTCTTTCTTTCTTCCTTCCACTTTCTGTCTAACCCTGATCCCATCTCTCATCATACCCACTGTCAAATGACAAACAACACTGCAGAGACAGTCAATGATCTTTCTACCCACTCAGCCTGCTGAACCTGATCACATGCCTTAAAGATATCCTATGACAACTTTGACATTAACACACTGATATAAACAACTTTATAGTGGCCTCTAGTGGTTCTGCCAAAAATGTGCATTGAACTAAATTAGACAGACATTGGCTTTGAGATTATGTGCAAATTAAATTTCTTCGTCTTTTGTAATTAGCCAGATTCCCTTCCTTGCATTCAGCTCTCTCCACTTCTAAGGGGCTTTATCATATGTGCGATTCCCCCCCTTGCTTATGAGTTCGCTGCTTCGTCTTCACTTCACACAACTGCAATCATGTTTGCACTTCCTTCAGATGGATATTATTTGATCCACTTGTTCCCGGCAGATATCCCCATCTTTATTTCACATTTCCAGTACACCTAACTATATCGTACCTGTACATTAGAAGAACGAGGAGACAAAAGGCTTTTGCTTATTTTGTTGTAATAATAAATATTTCGAAGTCGAGGTCACAAGGCGCGTTTTTATCTTGTGTGGTGTTGAAAGTGAAAGTGGACATCCATAAGCCGGCTAGAGATCACATTTTGTCTCCTCTTGATCGGCAACAATATACAGCTCCAGGCCTTTTTATTAGAATACCATGAAAAAGTTGATTTATTTCCATAATTCCATCAATAATGTTAAACTGTCATGGATTGTAGATTCATGGCCCAGTTTTTTAACTATTCCAATCATTATTTTTTTTCTTTTTATATACGTTGGCCTTCCAGCTAAAAAAAACCATGAATTGGGGAATTCGCATTATTAGAATATTGTTATAAAATCACATTTTTCTTCATCAAAATTCGGGTCACATTAAATCAGTTGAAATTTGGTACTTTCTACATAACATGCAATGGTCAATACTTGGTTAGGACATTCTCTGTCTTCATAATGGCCATGATGCGTTTAACATTGAAGTCAATGGCAAAAACAGTGCATGGGAGTTATGGAAGCCCAGATATCCTTGATGCTTTGCTGTCAGCTGTTCTTGTTTGTTGACCTGGTACCCCACACTTCACTCTTCAATATACCCTGTAGATTTCCATGCCACGTTTTGGCGCTAACTCACCAGTTTAATTCTAAATAACCAGAAATGAAACCCCATTGAAAATGAATGGGGTTTAATTTCTGTTGAGTTAGAATTAAACTGGTGAGTTAACACCAAAACGTGGCATGGAAATCTTCGGGTATATTGAAGAGGGAAGTGTGGGGCACCAGGTCAACAAACAAGAACAGCTGACAGCAAAGCATCAAGAATATCTGGGCTTCCATAACTCCCATGCACTGTTTTTGCCATTGACTTCAATGTTAAACGCATCATGGCCATTATGAAGACAGAGAATGTCCTAACCAAGTATTGACCGTTGCATGTTATGTAGAAAGTACCAAATTTCAACTGATTTAATGTGACCCGAATTTTGATGAAGAAAAATGTGATTTTATAACAATATTCTAATAATGTGAATTCCCCAATTCATGGGTTTTATGAGCTGGAAGGCCAAAGTATAAAAAAAATAAAATAATAATGATTGGAATAGTTAAAAAACTGGGCCATGAATCTACAATCCATGACAGTTTAACATTATTGATGGAATTATGGAAATAAATCAACTTTTTCATGGTATTCTAATAAAAAGGCCTGGAGCTGTATTTAGCCTCGCTCGACTGATTGTGTCCTTTGACATGAAGTAAAATGTGCGCCATCAGATTTCAACTCGTATGTATACATTTGTGTAGCTTTTTAAACTAAATGAGGAGGCTGCATGCCAGTGTGATATTTTACAAGCTGCTAGCCAGTACATAGCCAGCTTTCAGCGAGCTGCTGCTGCTTAGCAAACGAAGGGGGAATGGGTCTCGTTACGCTCATACAGCATAAAAATCTAGACGCCCCTAGCCGCCGCAAATTCCACAACAAAGGGCGCGGCGCCACCAGGCAAAACTGCAAGTGCTGTTTCGGAGCACGACCACCAGAAGGTGATGGAAAATTTGCCATTTTCGCCATAACGGGTCAGTCAAGCAAAACCTTGATTTCCAAGCCATTTCATGACTATGAAAAAGTTGCATAGTGTTTCTTTAAGTCACTCAATTATTCACTCATACATTGATTGCTTCATTCATGTGCACAGATAGGGATGACGTGGTGCTTAAGTACCTGTCCCTTTGCCCTTCTGGACAAAAGAAATGCCCTTTGTGAAAGTTATTTTTTAATGTTTTTTTGTGACTGTGGTCTATGTTAACACGATAATCTACAAATGCATCAAAGGCATGTGACAGTAATACAGAATATAGCTTCTATAGCCTAGTAAGGCAGAAGGAAGTTCCACATGCCCCCAACAACTCCAACCCATCCCCCCCCCCTCCCCCCACGCACACACACAGCACCTGTACCCCAAAATGTCTGTGCACGCCACTGCATTCATGTATTCACTCCCTCATCCTGCTCTCTCCATGTGTGTGTGTAGGTCAGAGGTCCAGAGAGCTGCATCTCCAGTGTCCAGTCTTGTGTCTATGAGGAGTGAAGCCTCCATAGATAAACCTCCCAACATGACCACTGAGACGGATGGACACCCTCATATGCAGTGAGTTACTCATTCATTCATTCATGCATTCATACATTCACTCACACATTCATTCATTCAGTTATTCATTATTTCATTCATTCATTCATGCATTCACTCACACATTCATTCATTCAGTTATTCATTATTTCATTCATTCATTCATGCATTCACTCACTCACTCAGCCTGCCCCTCTCTTCTGATCTGCAGTATGTACCATTCATTCATTCGTTCATACAACTACTCATCCATTCTGTCACTCATTCATGCACACATTCATTCTCTCATTCACTCAAGCATTCACTCAGCATTCACTCATCATCCGTTCAATCATTCATTCAATCATTCATTCATTTACTCACTCTCTCTCTCTCTCTGAGCCCTGCTGTCCTCTCATCTGCAGTAAATGTATCATTAATTAATTGATTCATTCATTCATTATTCTCTCACTCACTCTCTCATTCACTCCCTCATCCTTTTCTGTCCATCCATGTGTGTGTGTAGGTCTGAGGTCCAGAGAGCTGCATCTCCAGTGTCCAGTCTTGTGTCTATGAGGAGTGAAGCCTCCATAGATAAACCTCCCAACATGACCACTGAGACGGATGGACGCCCTCCGCTGCGGTGAGTCATTCATTCATTCATTCATTCATTCATTTCATTACTGTGTGTGTGTGAGAGAGAGTGTACATGTGTGTGTATCTGGGTCATAGATGGGTTTTTTTGGGCTCAGACGCCAGGTGGCACAACAGCATCTAATGACCATTAATTAACAATTGGTGGTGTACTGTATATGCTGCAATGAATATGCTCGTTAGATAGTCCACTTAAAGCAAACCAACAAAAAAATCCATACAATAGTCGCACTGACTGCCGTTGCGTCGTCGGCTGACTGTCGTCGACTGACGTGTGTGTGTGTGTGTGTGTGTGTGTGTGTGTGTGTGTGTGTGTGTGTGTGTGTGTGTGTGTGTGTGTGTGTGTGTGTGTGTGTGTGTGTGTGTGTGTTCTTGTTTCCACATGTTGCATCTGTACAGTCATGTGGTCATGCCAAAAATGTATGTTATCTGATACATGATACATGTCCCAAACAGGTTTGTCTCCACAAAAAAACCTGGCATATCCAAAATTGGAGTATTATGTGTGTTGTTGTTTTCTCTGTAACTTGTATTCTTACACATCTTCTGTACCTTTCTATGATTTTTGTAGTAAGGGGAAGTCAGAGGAGCACACCGTTTCCCCGCTGAGAAAAGCTGAGAGGAGCCAGTCACTTCCACCCCACCACACACGCAGTCCAGAGAGCAACCATCCACAGCCAACACAACATACAGGTGAAGATAATACCACAGAATAGTCCAGTAGAGTAAGATAACCCAAACTCCGCCTACCCCATCCAAAAGAACGTTCTCAAGTTTGGTCTTCTTATGGGCCGTTGTCCCCTCCTTCTTCTTATCTTCCTGTGGCGTTTGGAGACGGCTTGCCATCGACAGCGCTAAAGGAACTCCATTTATTCTTTAGTCTCCAATGGTCTCCTAACTGAAGGTCTACTAAAGCAGTGATTCTTAACCTGGGGTGAGCCAACCCGTGGGGGCGTGTCAGAGATTTCAGGGGGTGCATGGAATTTTGTTTGTATTGAGGTTGTAATTCTGCTGCGAACATTAGGCCAAATCAAGACCAAATTATTCAAATGTTGGTCCCCATGTAAAGTCATTAAGGATTTGATTAATGTCTTGAGCAAGAATCATTGTAATTAATCATTTAAATAATTTTTAGTGTGTATTTAAGATTTTTTTTTAAAGAACGACTGTCCTGAAGTAGCCTGGCGACTCCATCCTATGTGCTCCGCCCACAAATTTTGCCTCCGCACATCATTGACAAAGTCAACAGTCGGCTATTCGCCCAGGCTAGTCCTGAAGGGCCATTCACCTGACATCGCATGGATCCAGGAAATGTACAGGCTTGATGTATCTTACACAATTTTTTGATAATACTAGATCCATTATTTTCAGCTGTGCACATTTCCATCATAATTTACACGCTGCAACCATGAATGGCTTAGTTAAGGGTGTAGTAATAGTAGAATGTCTCGCCAAATGAGGTATTAATTTATGATTAATATTGGTGATTACTAATGAAATAATAAATGCATAGTTTGCAACTGATAAACCTAAGTATCTAACTCATGATTATGTGTCTTTATCTAAAGTGCTACTCTACCTACAGGGTTATAATAATGCTGAAGTTATCAGGGGCAGTATAAATGATGATGTCATTAGTATCACTGTGCTAAAAGCATTAAGTCAGCAATCTAACAGGATTAGTACTCTGCCTGCAATAATGTGTAATAGAGTATAGTTACAACATGAAATAGCAGTGAGTAGCATTGTGCCTGCCATAACGTGATGGTAGTGTGTCACATTTCCCCCTGATATGAAATAGCGGTGAATAGTACTGTGGCTGCAATAAAATGTAATAGTTGTGGAGTCTGGATTTAAAAAGGGGAAGAGAGCTGATGTTATGGATGTAATATGGGGGAATAGAGTAACAGAGTTTGGGAGCAGAGAAACTGAAAACTAGTACAGAGGGGAGTGGGGGAGGATAGTGGATGAGGATCTGAGGGAGTGGTAGGGGGTAGCACTGTTGGGAAGATCAGACAGGTAGTTAGGTTCAAGTTTGTGGATAGCCTTGAAGATGTCAAACAGAGAGCCAGTGAAGGTGTAATGTGATGTGATGTGATGAAATGACGGGGGATTTGGTAATGAGTTCTAGACTAATTGGAGTTTATGGAGGGATTTGTGTGGAAGACCAAAGAGAAAAGAATTACAATGAGCAATATAGGAGGTGGCAAGACTATGTACAAGGACAGATGTTGAGTGGGAGCAAAGGGAGGGCCGAAGACGATTTATGTTGCGTAGGTGAAAATATGAAGACCGTGTTAAGTTATTGATGTGAGAGCGAAAAGATGGGGACCTGTGGACTCCTCACCAAATTCAACTCACAGAAAGGAAGGGAGAAGATGAAATCTATATTCTGATTGGCCACCCTGTCCGTCCAATCAATGCAGAAGCATGTATATATGGCCAGGTAATTTGACAGGGCCCCCGATCCAATACATACAATGTAATGAGGACCCAATTCTGGGGCCCCTCTGCACCCTGCATGCATATTATAATGTTACATTTATCGGAGCTTTAATAACATGTTTTGGTTTTGTTTTGTTTGGTGAATGCTGCATAGTAGGCTAGTGACAATGGCCTCAAAATTTGGAGACACCCCAACCGGAGGTAGAACAAAACCCAATAATGTTTTTCCTCATCTCTAAGGTGTCCCATACATGAAAATGATTCTTGGCCATAGTGATTTTAATGCTAAGCCTAAAAATTTTACACATTTCCATATGCACCTCCAAACAAAAAAAGGACCCAAAATGTGACTTCTCCGTATGGGAGTAGATATACAAAAAAACATGCAGAAAATGACCAGAAGCTCTGAGAGCTTTGAGAATTGGTATGCTTGTGCCCAGGGGCTACCTGCACCAGATAGAAGTGGTTGTATTGGACCATCTTGATGTATGAAAGAGATATAGGCATTTAATCACACACCTAAAATAGGCGGAAAATGAAAAAAAGTGATATTTATACAGAATGTCATCATTTACATTGTAATTGCTTTGTCAGGGAATGTCATATGCACACATATGATATCTTGATGGAAAGGTGAGATTGTTCTGAATCCAGCAATACCTCATATGTATATATTTTCTGAATATTAAAGATGGCATATTGTTCAATGCATGAGGTGCCCAGAATGAAAAAAATCGAAAGGGAGTTACAGGACCTATTTCAATGCACTTAAAGGAATGCTCACAATTGTATTACAGTAGGCTATATTACTTCAAATAAACTTATTATTAGTCTGTGGTGCTAGAGATTATGCTTGAATGAAGAATCAGATTAGGGTGAAAATATATTTAATCACTAGTGTATATATATATATACAGTATATATATAATTTCTTGCACATCTGTAGGTATTGTTAAGCTGGAAAATGCAATGACTCCACCTACTTCCAATGCCTTGCAACTAGCTCATCAGAATATTGCATCACTCCTTTCAGGTAGATATGATAGAGGAAGGGGAAATAGAGTGGATGTTATTCAATTTGTTCAGAGATCTTTTATCTTCCACGAAGTGAAGCTCTCCAGTTCTTCTCCCATGAAAGAGCCAGCTATATATATATTTATATATTTCTTGCATCTGTAGGCAATTGTAAAGCTGGAAAAGATGAGATTGTGCTGAATTTAACATTACCTAATATATATTCTCAACATTGATGATGGTACACCATTCAATACATAATGTGTCCAAAAAAGAAAGAAAATGAACCAGTCTATTCCATAGATATAAAAGTTCAAAGGCTGGTTCATTAATTAACCGTAGTGGTGCTCTGAAGCCTAGTATATATTTAAGTAGGCCTGTAATATTATTAACCAATACAACACAGTAAGGGAACTATATGGTATAAGGATATTTGTTCTTAAAACTTCCTTACAATAATATAGCGTACCAGAGATACACTGCACCAACATACCACTGATGTATACAGGTATCGTAATGGCATTGATAAACCTAAATCAATAAAATCGATCAATCAATCAAAGTACATCATGATACAAAATTGCCATTCAATGTCCTAACGATTAGAGAAAGAGAAGAGAGAAGAAAGGATGCATTGTGTACTGTACTGTATCACTTAAGGCAGATGAGAATAAACCTTTTCACATTTCTTTTTAAAATAAGATACTATCGGGGCAGTTCTAATTTGGACAGGAAGCTGGTTCCAGCATTTTGCATAATGACTAAATGCCATCTCACCCTGTCTAGATCTGGTCAGTATAGAGAATTTAAGTTCATTACATTTCCCTGACTCTTTTATCCAATGGCTACATTCAGTGTGTGTGGAAAATACAGAGTGCAGGCTTATACTGTATATATAGGGTTATAAGAGTTGAGCATGAAGATAAATACTCCTAGAAGATATGTGTATGCTATGTGTGATATGTGTGTTTTCAGCTTCTTAAAAGTTGAGGGGGATGACCAAACTCTTGTATCAGCTAGTAACTTGTCAGACCATTCGGATTACCTTGTCAGAGGCAAAGGCCAGACTGTTGGTGTTACAGTATTGTGAAGCAACATTACGTTTTAGTGCAGCCTCAGATAAAATGAAACAGTTCCTTCCAGGAGAGAATTGCACTCAAGGTACAGAACCTGAGTGGCATATTGGGTCAGGTACAGTCTGATTTTCTGTATATTGAACAGTGCAAAAGAGCATCAGTAATTTAAGCAGTGTTTTCATAAATGATGGGCAGTCATAAATAATAACACCCAGGTTTATGTAGCGTTTTCTGGGGTAACAGTGGTTGACCTCATGTCTTGCTTGATATAATGGCAGATGATGGTGGTGTTGCTTCATCTATTGGCCAGGTCTGAGAGACAGGCAGATAGACACATAGACATTGCAAAAAGGCGGAACCAAGACAATGCATTAGAGCATTATAACACCCTAATTTTCCCAGCTATTTATTGTAATTCAAGTTGTAGACATTGAATGCATAGCTTGAAATGGTACAAAGGTAATTAGACATCTAGAGGTGAAAGAGATGTTCTGAAATGTTTGTAGTGTACACACAGAAACTATGGAGTTATCTCGCTGGGCAGACAGGTGTTTATCATCAACATAGCAGGGAGCAGGGTGAGTGGACAACATTGCCCAGTGAGATGAGATAAAGATGGCAAAGACAGAGGGGCCTAGCACAGAACCTTGTTACCCCTGAGAGGATTTGAGTTGAGGGGTCTTGACCATGGCACATTAAAGGAATGCCCAGTGTGGTCTACCTCCGATGCCTTGTTCCCAATTAATTGTATTAAGCCTACATTTAGCAAATGGACCAGGATAGATAACGTCATTACTCTTCTGACTTGCACTTTGGTTGGCCCTTTCTTCCAGGTCCAGCCAAACAATTTGCTTAGCTGTAGAATATGATGTGGTTGCTGGTGTATTTGACACACTGTTATTTCCCTTAGTTTAACAAACATACCCTAGCCTTACCTTTCCGCCTATTTGCCAAAAATGATTTGCCAAAATGATATTGTAAAAATAAAACGATCTGCTACCGAATGAAGAAAAGTGTGAGACATCATAGTTCTTTACTTGGTCAATCCAGCCATATAGTCATCAGATGACATGGATAAGTTAAGTGAAATGTCACCAGTAGGCTACAGATATGGTGCTTTATGACTTCACTAACATTTAATGGCAGAAAGTGGGTTAATCAATTTAAAATAAGCTATGAAACAAATAATTCACTAACATGTGACATGATGGTATTAAGAGTGTAGTGGAAAGCGCGCACATCCAGCAGAAAAGCATCAGCAGATGCCAAATCAAAAAACTTCTTCAGATCTATGTTCGAAACGTTGCTCCAAATAAATGAAGTCTTTTGCAAGCAGTGTGCAGAATAGATCCTTTCCCGCTCCTACATGATGGTATTAAGCCACACCTGAGTGATGTCAGGTAATGCCTGAGTGAACCTAATGAAGAAGCTGTGCATGGATCTATGAACTTTTGAATTCACTGAATATGTTTGCTATTCCCCTCCCTGTTTATTTCAGTAGGCTCATGAAATAAAATGCCTTGGCTTCCTGCTGTCAGGCTTTGGTAATACACATACCATTTGTATGTAAACATAAATCATTGCTCCTTCCAGGAGCAGTCTTTATTTATCACACTACCACCACCCAGCACCTCCTCCCTCCCTCCTCTCTATAATCACAGCAGACCTGGTTAAAGCCCATTAACTGGATAGGACATCACCAAGACTGCTAAAGACCTGTGGTGCTGAAGTGGCTGAGCTGCTGGAATATTTATTCAGCCGAGTGTACATCTTAGTAAGGCACCAACTCTGAACACATTATGCCTTATCCTGGTCCCCAAAAAGCCACATCCAAAAGAGATAAACAACTTAAACCGAGAGGCCCTCCCTTCACGCAGCACGAAGACAGCCGTGGGGCAGCCGTGGCATTGTGCAGTGTTTCCCAACCTTTTCTGTATTGCGTATCCCCTGAGCCTTTTTGTCATACAAGAAGTACCCCCTAACTCATACTCCATATCCTCTTTCCCAATGTGACCACTGTATTTCCCATACATTTGTTATCATTACACTTTCCCCACGTACCCCCTGTAGTGTGCCTCCGTACCCCTAGTGGTACACGTACCCCTGGTTGGGAAACACTGGCCTAGTGGTTAGAGAGTTGGTCTTTCAATCTGAGGGTTGCAGGTTCAAATCCCACCTGACCTCTCCCTACATCTCCATGGCTGAAGTGACCTTGAGCAAGGCACCTAACCCCACATTGCTCCAGGGACTGTAACCAATACCCTGACAAATAATAAATGTAAGTCGCTTTGAATAAAATGAAAGCGTCAGCTAAGTGAAATGTAATGTAATGTAATGAAGACAATGCTGTTACATACACTCAGACTGCAGTAAGTCATGCACTGGATCTAGTACAGTTTTCATACCAGGAGAAGGTTGGAGTGGATGATGCCATCACATACCTATTGCACAGGACATATAGTCATGTTCCTTTACTTTTCCAGCGCTTTCTACAACATCCAACCCTCCATTTGGAGAGAGGCTCCTGGGTTTGGATGCCCTCCTTGTGCACTTGATCACACTAACAGAGTGGCCACAGTTTGTCAAACTGAAAGATTGCCTCTTGGACACTGTAGTATGTGGTACTAAAGCAGCCTGGGGAACTGTGCTCCCTCCTCTCCTGTTCACTTTGTACACATCGGACTTAACATATTTACAACACAGGCACATACCACATGCAGACATTCTTGGATGATAATACAATTGTAGGCTGTATTAAGGCAGGAGGGAATACAGGAGTACAGGGCTTTGCAGTGGTGTAATGCACCTACAACTCAGCACTAAGACCAAGCAGATGAAGGTGGACTTTTGGAGGTCTAAGCCCGCTCTGCAACCAATCTAAATTGAGGTTGATGAAGTGGAGATTGTAAGCACATCTCAGTATTTCAGCGTATAACAAGACAACAAACTGGACTTGTCAGCCAAAGATGCCTTTTAGAAGCATACAGTATACAGTATTGGCTATACTTGTCTGCTATAAACTCCTTAATATGTTCTATGAGACTGTTGAAGCCAGTATGTGTCCTTTTCTATGCAGTGGTGTGCTGGGGAGGGAGCACAATGAAGAGGGGGTATTGGGTGTCTTGAAAGACTGATAAGGAAAGCTAGCTCTTTCATGGAAGAAGAACCGGAGACCTCCACTTCGTGGAAGATAAAAGATTTCTGAACAAACTGAATAACATCCACTCTATTTCCCCTTCCTCTATCATATCTACCTGAAAGGAGTGATTCAATATTCTGATGAGCTAGTTGCAAGGCATTGGAAGTAGGTGGAGTCACTGCATTTTCCATCTTAACAATGTCAATGTGCAAGAAATGATATTATATATATATAGGCTATATATATATATATATATATATATATATATATATATACGTGTATATACATACACACTAGTGATAAATATATTTTCACCCTAATCTGATTCTTCATTCAAGCATAATCTATAGCACCACACAACAATAATAAGTTTATTTGAAGTAATATACTGTAATACAATTGTGAGCATTCCTGTCACCACTAAAGTGTATTGAAATAGGTCCTGTAACTCCTTTTCGATTTTTTTTCATTCTGGGCACCTCATACATTGAACGATATGCCATCTTTACTATTCAGAAAATATATACATATGAGGTATTGCTGGATTCAGAACAATCTCACCTTTCCATCAAGATATCATATGTGTGCATATGACATTCCCTGACAAAGTAATTACAATGTAAATGATGACATTCTGTATAAATATCACTTTTTTTCATTTTCCGCCTATTTTAGGTGTGTGATTAAATGCCTATATCTCTTTCATACATCAAGATGGTCCAATACAACCACTTCTATCTGGTGCAGGTAGCCCCTGGGCACAAGCATACCAATTCTCAAAGCTCTCAGAGCTTCTGGTAATTTTCTGCATGTTTTTTTGTATATCTACTCCCATACGGAGAAGTCACATTTTGGGTCCTTTTTTTGTTTGGAGGTGCATATGGAAATGTGTAACATTTTTAGGCTTAGCATTAAAATCACTTTGGCCAAGAATCATTTTCATGTATGGGACACCTTAGAGATGAGGAAAAACATTATTGGGTTTTGTTCTACCTCCGGTTGGGGTATCTCGAAAACGAAGGCCTTTTTGGGCCCATTGTCACTAGCCTATAGGTGGTGGAGCACTGAAGACACTTTCAGACAACCACAAACGCTGCCTAAAGCGAAGATTCCAGAATATTTCCGAAAGCCTTCACAAGCCAGGGTCCCAAGTGCCCATCAATGAGGTCTTCACAGAGCTCTACATCACAGAGGAGAAGTGCAATGAGAAGAAGGACCATGAGGTTTGGCAGGTAGAGGCAGCATCAAGAGCACAGAACTCTGAGGACACGCCTATCCATTGCAATGACATCTTCACACCCTTACCTGGACAGCAGAAGAAGATCAGAGCAGTGATGACCAAAGGCGTGGCTGGCATTGGAAAAACGGTCTCAGTGCAGAAGTTCATCCTTGACTGGACGGACGGGGTGGCCAATCAGAATATTGATTTCACCTTTTCCCTTCCTTTCCGTGAGTTGAATTTGGTGAGGAGTCATCAGCATAGTCTTCACACGCTTTTGCAAACCTTCCACCCTGAGCTGAAGGATGGGGTAGAATACAGAGATCATCAGGTTGCCTTCATCTTTGATGGCTTAGATGAGAGTAAGTCCCTGAACTTTCGATCAAACATGTCGGTGTGTGACGTGACCCAAACAGCATCAGTAGATGATTTGTTGAGCAGCCTCATTCAGGGAAACCTGCTTCCCTCTGCGTTCATCTGGGTAACCTCTCGTCCAGCCGCAGTGGGTCAAATCCCAGCCAAGTTTTTCGACCGTGTGACTGAAATTCGAGGCTTCACTGACTCACAAAAGGACAAGTACTTCAAAAAGAGAATCCGCAATCAGAGTCAGGCCAACAAAATCATTGCTCACATCAAGTCCTCCAGGTGTCTCCACATCATGTGCCACATCCCAGTCTTCTGTAGCATCGTAGCCACTGTGCTACAGCAGGTACTTCATCAGGGCTACATTCCCAGGACTCTGACAGAGATATTCATACACTTCCTGCTCTTCCAGACTACAAGGAAGAACCAACAACCACAAAATCAAGACAGTGGGTGCAGGAAGAAGGCCAGGATGGATCAAATACATCAGAGAGGAGCTGAACCAGAGGAAACACAACCTCCTGAATCGCCAAAAGAAATCATACTGAAGTTGGCAAAGCTGGCATTCAAGAACCTGGAGAATGGTAATCTCATGTTCTATGAGGAAGACCTGAGAGAGTGTGACATCGATGTCTCAAAGACGTCTGCGTTCACTGGTCTGTGTACCGAGATTTTCAAGGAAGAGCTGGTGTTTCAAAAGAAGAAGGTCTACTGCTTTGTGCATTTGAGTGTCCAGGAGTTTTTGGCAGCCCTCCATGTGTTTGTCTCCTACAGTTACCAGATGCAGGAGATGGGGATATTTTTCTGCCTGGAGGAGTCTTTGAAGTTTGCAATCACCAAAGCCCTCCAAAGCAGCAATGGACACCTGGATCTTTTTCTTCGCTTCCTCTTGGGAATCAGTCTGGAGCGCAACCAGAGACTTTTGCAAGGTCTCCTGAATCACACACACCCCAGTGCAGAGTGTATCACTAACATTTGTCGGTACGTCAAGGAGCTCAACAGAGAAGATATTTCTCCCGAAAGATGTGTGAACCTTTTCCACTGCTTGTTCGAGATGAACGACGAGTCCATGCACAAGGAAGTTCAGAAGTACCTCACATCAAAGAATTTCCAGCAGAGCTTGTCTCCTGCTCACTGCTCAGCCCTGGCCCACGTACTTCTGATGTCTGAAGAGACGCTTGATGAGTTTGACCTGAAGAGGTACAACACAACAAGTGAAGGACGCAGGAGACTGCTACCAGCAGTGGTCTGTGCCAAGAAAGCAAAGTGAGTTGATGGCCTATTCATTTGTATACATTTTACACATTTTTAATAATTTTAATAATACTGTACGTTTTTAATACTGTTTTAAAAATGGAAGTTGTGGGCTAGTGCACCATACCATGAGCCTGAGAGTTGGGTCAATTCCGACCCGTGGTCATTTCCCAGTCCTTCACCTCGCTCAAACAATGTCAATGCAGGCAAAAATGCCCCAAAATATTTTAAATGATGGACATTGTGCAAAGAGTGCTATATGTGTAAAATATGTGATCCTCCAGGCTTGATGGGTGCCATCTCAACAAGCTTTCCTGTGAGACCCTGAGGGGGCGTTTGGTGTCGCATAACTCCTTAGTGGAGCTGGACGTGAGTCACAATGCCCTTGGAGACTCTGGAGTGGAGACCCTTTCTGCAGCGCTCAGCAACCCTCACTGTAAACTGCAGACCTTGAGGTTAGTAGATTTTTGTATAGTGGGTACAGGGTATATACTCTCACTGGCCACTTTATTAGGAATACCTACAACTGTTCATTGAGGCAAATTTCTGATCAGCCAATCGCATGGTGGCAACTCTATGCATTTATGCATGTAGACATGGTCGAGATGATTTAATGCAGTTCATACCGAGCATTCTAATGGGGAAGAAAGGCTATTTTAATCACTTTGGACATGACATGGCTGTTGGTGCCGAAAGGGCTTGATTTGAGTATTCATTTCAGAAAAGACTGATCTACTGGGGTATCCACACACACAAATAAATGATAGAAGTCCGCAACACTGTTAATGCTTCCAGTGATTTATTTGCACAACGTTTCGGACCTTCGTCATTTTTCAAGTGCAACAACGAACAGGTGTACTGGGTGTGGTTTAAATACCTGTGAGGGATGGGGGTGTCTCATTAAAAGTGAAGGGTAGGGCCTATATACACAGTGGGCACCAGAGGGCACCTTTCCCAAATACTTATTTACAATATATACACTTCACAATTTCAGACAACCTCTGAAATTATGAAGTGTACAGTATATATTGTACTATAACGTATTTTAAGCGAAATCAAGGACCTACTAGATACATTGTACAATAAATGAATAATGAAAGCTTTATTTTAAACAAACAGCATATTTGTGAATACATATGACTGATTTTGATTAAGACATGTTTAAAGTCACTCATGCAGACAGTTAGCCCACAATTACTCTTGAACTCTAATGAAGATGGTACATCCATCCAAACGACTGAATTGCCTTGTACATTATTTACAGAACATTGAAATACTTTTGAATGCTATGTGTGTTCCTGTTTGTTTTTGTGTTACAGACTTGTTGACTGTTCACTCAGTGAAGAGGCTGGTTGTATTGTGGGCAAAATCCTCCAGGCACAGAACTATCTGAAAGAGCTACACCTCAGTCACAATGACTTGGGGGATTCTGGAGTGGAGAATCTTGCTAACAGACTCAACACTCCTCACTTCAAACTGCAGATCCTGAGGTAGTGGATGTACAGTATGTCTCTCTTTAAGATGTTGAAAGACTTTGCAGGGCAGAACAAGAGAATTACTAAACCCGCTCTCTGCTCTGGTACTTTCAGGCTGTCTGGTTGTCGGATCTCAGGGAAAGGCTGTGAACACCTTGCTTCAGCTCTCTCCTCAAACCCCTCCCACCTTACAGAGCTGGATCTGAGCTACAACTACCCTGGACCATCAGGGATTCAGATTCTCTCTTCAACACTGGGGTGTCCTGATGGGACATTGCACACACTGAAGTAAGATTGGACAAAAATCCTACATAGGACTAAATGTGAATGTTGTTAAAGTGATACTGTCCCATTTTTGGAAATAGGCTCATATTACACCTCCCCTTGAGTTAAATAATTGAGTTATACCTTTCTCTTGTACTTTCAACCGTTCTCTGAGTATGGCAGTGCAAATTTTACCTCCATGCTAGCAGTTAACATTGAGTCCTATGAGACCAGCTGGTGGCTAACTGGTCTCATAGGGCTCAATGTTAACTGCTAGTTTGGAGGTAAAATTTGCACTACCATACTCAGAGAAGGGCAGGAAGTACAGGAGAAAGGTAAAACTCAATTATTTAACTAAAGGGTGCGTGTAACATGAGCTTATTCCAAAAACGGGACAGTATCACTTTAAATCAGTGTTTCAACATAATGAAATGTTTTTTTTTCTCTTCCCTTCAGCTTTGATCACTGTGCAGAAATCCGATTGCGGCCTGGTGTGCGAAAATGTAAGTGATGAGTGTGTGTTTTTGTCAAAGAAAATGGCTAAAGTGAACCTTCAGTCTGGCCATTCAACCCCTCACATTGTTCATGGAACTGTAACCAATTGAGCCTATATAAATGTTAGTCAATTTGGATATAGGTATCAGCAAGTGTAATAATAGATACATAGTGTAAGTGTAACAAGTGTATTGATAGATAGATCCAAGTAAAGTCCCTTCACGGTTCACAACCACAAGTCTGAGCATCAACAGTATTGCACCACCTTACCAATCATTCCTAGGCAGCCTGGGGCTGTGGGTGGCTGCTGCAGTTTAAAAATGAATTTGATAAATTTGGCTCAAGATTAATCCAATAATTAAGAGGACGGAAATCCTCGTCCCGAAAAGTAAATATCCTGTATGTTCTCATTGGCCATTGTGACTGGCACATGACAAGCTACTCCGCCAAGGCGTCCTTCAAATCGCAAGTCGCCGTGAACCCATCTGGACAGCTGGGGTCTCCCGAACCGTCTTTAATGTTGACAATTGCGTAGATCGACCAGTTGATCAAATCCATGTTTAATTCCGTTCTGAAAAACAAGAAATCGAGTGTCTCTGCAGGGTAGGCAACATGACAAAACAATACTGGCATAGCACCACTTCCTTCGAGAGTCAGAGAGAACAGAGTGTAGTGTGCATTATTGTATATAACAATAATATTATTGTATTGTTTGTTAATATATTGCACTACCATTTCTTAAAACTTAAGAGTGACAAAACGGAAGTCCTACTTGTAGACACAAAATTCAACCTATCCAAAGCTGACAGCTTTTCCTTTTTTTAATTGACAACTCTCCTGTCTCCCCCTCCCCTCAGGTTAAGATCTTAGGTGTCATCCTTGATGGCGCTCTATCCTTCCACTCCCATATAAATAACACCACACGTTCTGCTTACTTTCTACCTACGCAACGTTAACCATCTCCATCCCTCCCTCACCCCCCCCACTACCTCCATTCTTGTACACAGTCTTGTCACCTCCCGCATTGACTAGGCTACTGTAATTCTCTCCTCTTTGGTTCCCCTCAGAAATCCCTTCATGAGCTCCAACTGGTTCAGAACTGGCTCCCTATCAAGTTCAGAATTACTTAAATTACTCCTCCATCAGGGCTGGATTAAGATGGCTCGGGTCCCTAGGCTACAGGCCGCTGTGGGGCCCCCTGGAGGACCCATTTTAATGACACATTTACATACACAGTCTCAGAATTACGAGCTAGGAATTAAAGCGATGGTTCGGAGTAGAATCACCCTAATGCCATTTGAACCGTGACACCCATCCACCTTTACACCCGAAGTGTTTTCTGCCGCAGGCTTACATCAACAGAGTTGCCGTGTTATTCGATGTTTATTCCGGTTAGCTTGACTCAAGCGCATATGGATACTGGGCACCGTCTCCAAACTTTCCCCACAAAAATAACATGTCATGACACCAAACTTCTGCAGTAGCACAAATATGGTCTGTACTCACGAAACGAAGCATTTGGAAGTTTGGAAATAGTCCAGGAGTTTATTATCATCAACACAAGCCGAATAGCTTCTCTGCTGCTAAAGCTGCGCCAACGTTACTTCCGTCATCTAAGACAAGCATGTAAGAGTCCTCAACGAAGCTCATAATATGCACAATGAAAAGTGAATTCAGCATCAGTATTGATAACGAAAATCCTTGTCTAATTGATAGTAGGTAAGATTTGAAATATCTTTTAAGTATTGCCTTGAAAATATAACCCTTAATCACAATTCAGTGAAAACTCCTTTAACACTCTCGTCTGGAAGTTTGTTGAAGACTTTTACGGGCTTGTCTCATATGACGGAAGTAACGTTGGCACAGCTTTAGCAGCAGAGAAGCTATTCAGCTTGTGTTGATAATACTAAACTCCTGGACTATTTCCAAACTTCCAAATGCTTCGTTTCGTGAGTACAGACCATATTTGTGCTACTGCAGAAGTTTGGTGTAATGACATGTTATTTTTGTGGGGAAAGTTTGGAGACGGTGCCCAGTATCCATATGCGCTTGAGTCAAGCTAACCGGAATAAACATCGAATAACACGCAACTCTGTTGATGTAAGTCTGCGGCAGAAAACACTTCGGGTGTAAAGGTGGATGGGTGTCACGGTTCAAATGGCATTAGGGTGATTCTACTCCGAACCATCGCTTTAAGGATAACATGTCTGTGAAGAGAAGTATAAAATAGATACACTCAAAAAGACAGAAGATTTTTTTATTACATCATATTGTGCAATTTTCCACTTTGGGCCAATCAGGGGCCCCCTGACAGGTGAGGGCCCCTAGGCTGCAGCCATATCTAGCCTGTGCGGTTATTCAGCCCTGTCCTCCATATATTCAAGGCCATCCACAATCTTGCCCCTCCTTATCTGTCTAATCTTATTCAAATTGCTATTCCCTCTCTCTCCCTCCGCTCTATCTTGTTTTGTAGTATTGCTTGTCTTTGTACAGTGTCCTTGTCTGTTTTGAAAGTTACTTTTAAATAAAATGCGTTATTATTATTATTATTATATTACTATGACTTCTGATGCCTGCAGATGCCTGTGACCTGACGCTGGATGTGAACACGGCCCAGAGAAACCTGGTTCTATCTGACCATGACAGGACGGCCACATGGATTAGTGACCACCAGCCGTACCCTGAGCACGACGACCGGTTCGACTACTGGCCACAGGTGTTGTCCAGGGAGAGGCTGTCTGGACGCTGCTACTGGGAGGTGGAGTGGAGCGGGGACGAGGCTCGCATAGCTGTGACTTATCCAGACATCAGCAAGAGAGGCATGAATGTGGACAGCCTGCTTGGACGCAACGACAAGTCCTGGACGCTGTATCACTCGTCTCAAGGCTTTTACGCGTATCACAACAACGAGCGCACAGACATCCCAGGCCCTCCCTCCTGCTCCAGAAGAGCAGGCATTTACCTGGACACGCCGGCCGGCACCCTGTCCTTCTACAGAGTCTCCTCCACTGACGACACGCTCTCCCACCTCCTCACGTTTCACTCCGCATTCACTCAGCCCCTCTGTGCGGCGCTGTACGTTTGGCCCAATTCACAGGTGTCACTCTGCAAGACCACCTGAAAGCGAATGTGATTTCCGCTGGCTATTGTGATCACACGGTATCAAACTCCATACAGTCAATGTATTAGCGTCTGTACAGCACTGGTTTCAAAACAATAAGCTTTAGCATTATCCTGTAGATGGGTACTAGAGGTCAATGGTGCTGTGGAGCCTTTGCATAATCATTACATTACATTGTATTACATTACACTTAGCTGACACTTTTTTTGTCTCAAAGACATATGATGTCTTCAGGCATCACATATTTTGATTCAGGGGTCAGAACAATTCATTCTTGGGGTTAGAAGGTTTTGGGTTTGATCCAAATACTCTAAACACTGCAATAATGTGGTCAGCTCCACCAGGGGCTCTAAAGTGTCCTCTATAACACTTTAGAATAATAGTCCCTTAAAAAGTGTTATCAACATTTAATTGTATCAAGGAACGTATTATAAATAAATAATTTACAAATGTTTGTACATGAGTAAGAATCAATCTATGGTTGCAGAGTAGAGTGGGATTTGGCTACTAGATGAGTGTGATGTGTGTTTGCCAGACACTTTTCATTTTTGGAGGACACACTGTCGGGACTGGTGGGCCTGTGCTTGGTCTGCTGTGCTAACATAATATTTCTTACTCATTTATAGAGAATTGCAAATATTTTGTTGTTAGCTGATTATTTACAGTGTTTATAAAGCTGTTTTAAGGACTGATATTCTAAAGTGTCACTGTTTCCTTTTGTAAGGTAGCATACCTCATATTGCCCCAGAGTCTAACGCAGCTAGAAGTCATTTTCATTGCATGTTGTAGCCAGTTTTCCAGATACAAGGCCAGTGAATCTCAATGTGAAAAATAATATTTCATACTGTTTTTGTCAATATTCAACCTGTACATGTACCCTGTTTATTTAAATACATGTTTATTAGAAGGAAAACATATCTTCATTTGTTAATGTAATATTTAAAGGTTGGCTTTGGTTGTTACCATTTTACAGGTCCACAATGCTATGCCTTCAAATTAATTAATCACCTCACTATGACCAACTGGTTCACAATGGAGTGTAACACCAGTGGTAGTAGCAAAAACATGAAAAATGGATTGGCTAATGGAAATCGGCGATTAAATGTGTTCACTGGTTTAATATATTTTCCTGTCATAAGCTGAAGTGTATCTTTTTGTAGGCCTATGTCTTTTGCAGACAACTGTAAGGAATACGTACTATCTTATCTGTGTTTTGGCTATTTTAATATACTACATACAAAAAAATAAAGTTACTCAAACTGAAACACTAGTACTGTATATGTCTAAACAGGTCGATATCAGTTTCCCAGTTCTGAGTCTTGTCTAACCGTTCCAGCCAACTTTAAAGCCTGGTTTCAAGATTCAAGACTCCTTTACATCTCACTGTAGTCATTACATTGACATTAGACTGTAAAACTACCGTCAACTGTATAGACTATTGCTGTTCTCTGTATTTTCCACACTTAGAACATTCATTCATCCTGAAAATTTGACATTTTCAAAGCTAATCACTTGTATGAGCTGGAGCGGCATTATTTGAACACGCATGCACACACACGCACGCACGCACGCACGCACACACACACACACACACGCACACACTATAAAAGCACACAAGTTACCTCTCTCTGCCAACATTTCACATTGTAAGAGGAATAGCCTCTGTAGTTACTTTACTGTCCCCATGGTGCAATTATAATTTGCTGCACAATTGCTTTGGCACTAGACACAGACAGGCATATCAATTAACAACAGAAAAGAACAGTAAAGAACAGAGCATCCCTGCTCACTAGCACACTAGACACCAGAGGTAACTTTGTAGGATTGTCATTGGGCAAGATGTAGCTATGGAGGGCTGCCATTAGACAAACTGGCATTAAACAAATGCCAGTACATGTTTTATAGGCATGTGCCTAGCATGAGCTAAATAAAAAAAAAGTCTTGACAAAAATTACCTGAGAGAGAGAGTCTTGACCAAGAGGTGAGTCAAACTCTAAATGAAATTTCATTTATTACGAGTTGATGTATTTTGAATTGTTTTAAATTGTTTAAATTGACTTATATGTCATTTTACTTTGTAATGAACTTTTAATGCAATTTTTCATATTCAAGTAGAAGGAGTCTTGACCAGGAAGTAAATCAGTGTAGGATCCCCACTGTTATTTGGAATACAATGAAATGTGTTCCTCTCTAACAAATCAAGTTATCAGGCTATTTGTTGCATTAATAACTTGTCAAAATAAGATTTGCTTTGTCACTCAACTCATGTGTTATCTAATGAGCTGAACAATATCAAACAGAACAGAAGCATTTACACAATTGTAGAGTTGCCCGACAACATACCACAACATGGAAATGAGGTGCCCTTTAAAAATAAAAATATTTCCAATAACTACCAAAGACAATGCATATTTGGTGCAATGAATTACAAGGAGCATTTTTTTGTTTAGCTGAGGGACAATGTGAACTTGAGGCTGTATAGAAAAGCATATAGTATGCACAAATCCAAATTAAAAAAGTGTATGAGACATGTAAAATAGGAGAACTTCCACAGTTGGTAACTCATATTAAGGCAAATGTTTTTTTAATTGCAAGTTTTCTGGAATATGATGATCATGGTGATAAAATCTGGTTACAGATCAAACATAGCACAAATTGCAATAGTAATGGTTCATATATTACATTGATCCTGAAAACTCTGCATCAAATATTAAAAATCCACCCTCGTGTATTTAGTGGAACATACTTTTCCAAGGTCAAATGTAACAGATTTTGGAATGGCAAGATGCATAGGAAATCTCCTACTTCTGACCTTGAAAAATATATGTTCTACTAAAATGACGAAGGTAGATTTTGCATATGTGATGAAGGGGGCTTATCAATAATGTGAATCATCACTTTTTTATGTTTTAGCCTGTTGTTGCATATCTTACATCATATTAAGTAGATGAAATCGTTTGCATATTTAATCATATTTCAGACAACTTTCAATACAAAAAAAAATCTTCCCCTTAATTAGGTCCTCTATTTGAGGCGAGGTGTTTAAGACTACCAGTTGGTGTAATGTCACTCCCTGTGGTGTGGTCCAGGCGGTTTGGAGCAAGTCCCGCCAGCTTCGCTGCTTGGCCCCCTAATAATAATGAGATGTACGTAGGTCCTCTGTGTGTGGTGAGGAGTGTCCTCAGATGTCCACAGTAATGAGCAGTAATGAGCCACTTGTGCTGAGGAGAAAAACAGAGGGAAAGCAGTTTGGTGGCGACTTCTTTTGTTTCGTTTCGTTTTTGGACAGGCAGTGTAGGCTATGTTGTGTTCATATCTCATACTTACCATCATTCCTTCATGTGCGTTGATTCTCTCTTTTCTCTAATTGTTTCTCTCTTTTGGTGCAGTTCTTCTCTCTCTCTTCCACATTTTTCTCTCTTGTATAGCAGTTCTTCTCTCTCTCATCCAATTTTTTTTCTCTAATCCAGCAATTATTTTCTCTGTCATCAACTGCCTTCTCTCGTTCTGAGCAGTTTATTTCTCTCTCGTCCACGTTTTTCCCCCTCTGATTCACCGCACTCTGTTTTTCATTCAGGGTGTAGTTAACACTGAGCTGTGGAGTGAAACCTATTGAAATGCACATACAGATATGTTATGGTCCGGACCAAGTTGTTTTTGGCAGAAATGTTGCATTGTGACACACATTACACATTAGGCCTACAGTATGTTTTTGTGCACATCTATCGTGGAAAGTATGTAATGTTAAAGCCCGACAACTGGCACCGTGCGGCAGCCTCCAGAGCTTGTGTGTGAATATGGGCAAATGTATGTGTATTTTAAAAGTGCTTTGAGACAACTTTAGTTGTGATATTGCGCTATATAAGAGTGATTCTACGATTCGGCTGCGCTTTTAAGTCCATGGATTTTATTTGCCAATTCCACTAACTATTAACTGCATCCAATGATGTTTTGGACATTAGCACACATTCATCTTTCATATAATACAGAAAGTGTAGACATGGCATTATTTCCCTCAGCAAGAATGAATATTTAATACTCATTTTGGGCGTATTCATGCCGTCCTGTTTTCCAAATGTCAGATTCAGTCTTCATATTAGCATGTAAAGAAACTTGTTTTGCCCAAGACGATTGCAAATGTTGATTCACAGTGATCATCACAATATGACAAAACTGTCCTTTCTATACATGAAATTTGCCATTTTGTGTGTGTCCACGAAAACCGTGTTAACCGTGTCACGGTCTGAAACCCCCTCCATAAATCAGTAATGGTTTGGTCTTAGGCCATACGAATGACATCACGTGATGTCATAACCTCTTTGGCAGGATATGGGAAGACTTTTTGGTAAGTTTTGAGCTCCATCCTTCCATAATTTAATCCATTCTTTTTCATGTTGTCATAGCGGGAAAATTGCATGTCAACTGTGTTATCAACATATACATGAATACATGATACATGAATTGATTAATGTGTTGTGGTGGAACTTCTGAGGTCCTCAGTTAGCACAACACCATAAAAATGGCTGAAATGTCAAGCCGTGTTACCGTCAATGGTGTTACAATTAGCTATGACAGTTGAGGAGGAGTATGTTTTTGCCAATTTATCTCCATATTGACAGACAAACAAACAAAATAATTTGTGTTCTAGAGAGATGGGTTTTGTCTGCTCTGTTTTTTCTGCTAAAAAAGTGCCGACTTGTTCCCCTGCACTGTTGACCGTAATACAGTTGAGTAACACGGATGACTGTTTTGAAAGTGTTTTTGTGCTCTTGATCCCTTATGTGTAGGAAAAATCCTATGAACGGACACTAGGGATTATCTCTGGAGAAGGAAGTTTTGTGTAAGGAGGGTGACTAAATTCAAATCAGACGTTACAGGGATTTATAATGAAAAATGTGTCAGTCTGTATCACAGTGAATCATAAAATCCTACTTATGAAGCTCAACAATCACATTTTCTATATCAGTTGCACAGATTAATGACAACATTATTGCTAAGGGACATAAGCACTTTCAAACGTATGTCGTTTTTATATATGTTTGAAATGACATAGTATTTGTCCATAACACTGTTGACAAAATAATCAAGCAAATGTTCGCTTTCATTAGAGTATTTATCAAATGATTTAAGATTAAGCTTGGCAATTTGTTTGTTTGGAAACTTAAATATATACACTATGTAAACATCTAGGTCATATAGTTGAAAAAAATACTGATAATTGACATTTTGCTTTTGCCAAAAGCGCAGGCGAATTGTAGAATCACTCATAAATACAGGTTCTATTGTATTGTATTGTGTATGTGTGTGTATATATATATTTATATAAATGTGTGGCTCCAACCGTATCTCACTCATTTCGTGAAGTATTCACGAAAAAAATAGATTAATTTTCGTGGTGCATTCACGTTATTGCCCGCCTTTCGTAAAGTCTTCACGAAAATAATAGATTAATTTTCACGCTGCCTATTCACTTGAATTGCCCGACTGTTGCCTAGCGACCAACTAGTTTGATGCCCTTTCGGTAGCCTACCGTCACATGGTAATCAAACATTTCAAACAAGCAATTTAGGGTTAGGTTTAGGGTCAAGGTTAGGGTTAAGGTTAGGGTTAAGGTTAGGGTTAAGGTTAGGGTTAGGTTTAGGGTTAAGTAGGGTTAAGGTTAGGGTTAGGGTTAGGGTTAGGTTTAGATTTAGGGGACATAAGGCGTAAGTACCGAAAGGGCGTCGAATTAGTGAGTCCCGAGTGTATCAGCAGTGTTCTGTCAGCACCCCCTCCCCGCCCCTGCAGACGTTTGGATAACCATAGCAGCAGTGGGGCAATTCAAGTGAATAGGCAGCGTGAAAATTAATCTATTATTTTCGTGAAGACTTTACGAAAGGCGGGCAATAACGTGAATGCACCACGAAAATTAATCTATTATTTTCGTGAAGACTTTACGAAAGGCGTGAGATAGGGCTCGTGTGTGTGTGTATATATGTATTATTATCATTATTATTATTATTATTTTGTTCGGGTGGGTGTGTGGGTGGGTGGGTGTGGTGCAAGGGACATGATTTGTTCATTGTTTTATGTGTATATTCATATGTTTTTGATTTACTTACTTATTTTACTTTATTTTATTTTATTTCATTTTAACGTTTAATGTCCTACAGTATCAGCGACTACAGATGCAAATTAGCCTATGGCTAACTCTGGTACAGTGCTAGAAATGGAAACATTTATGTTTTAATTGTACAAGTACATGGTCCCAAAACACTGAATTGAATTGAAATGGATGGACATCACAATACCACAGAGTTGCTCAGAAACTGTTCTACTGATGCTCGTTGCCAAGGAAAACACCAAGCAACCATTGATAGGCAACATTAAATTCTGTGTGGTTCTATCCCTAAAGTTTTTACAGTTTTTAACACCCAGCACCATCCTTGACAGTCTCTATATTTATTTCCATCTTCATGTCAGCAGCTATCTGTAGGCAAGGTTTGCACATTTCTACAAATGTATAGTAAACATGTTTGTGGTCTGACAGCAATATTGGACATCTTGTATGTGAAGTGTATGTTAATAGCCTGATAAACCAGACTAAATGTGGATGTCTAATTTAGTCTGGCCTCGATGCATAATATATCCGAAGGTTGTTGATGAGAACAACCTTCCCTCAAAACCCTGCCCGCTTTGATTCAAAACACATCTTTGCAATGTAATTGGTTTGCCAGATTCATGGCATTCTGGCTTCATTGAATCATTATGCGAGGCCAGACCCACCCGTAGACAAAACATTTTGCCGTCCAGCGGGTGGCGCTGGTTCACCAGGCTAGTATGTTAAATCATCCTTACTAAGTTTTCTGCATTCATGTGACCAGTGTACTTGCTTTCTTGGTCGTTGACTTTAAAGCAACAACAACAAAAAGTCTATATGCCTGCTTTACCAGTGTTCAATTGTGGTTTTCTCCTGAGTCGTTTTTTTGTATTTTATTTATCATTTCTTTTTAGTGTTATACAAATGTAATTTTTGTGTTTTACTTGCTGGTGTTTGCCTATGAATCTATTGGGGTAGAGACGTTGGACTGCTTAGCCTGTAGTGATGAAGAGCTCTGGTGTGGATGTGTGACTGTGTGTAATGTATGTTTTTGATGTTTATAGGGACCCCCTCAAAAAAGAGATGGAACATCTCAAGGGGCTATCCCTTAATAAAAGAATTGAAATTGAATTTAATTGAAGTGTCATCTCATTGATCATTTGTCTCCTACCTGGGCTGGCAGATAGAGCCATCGCTGCTTTTAGCTCCTTCTCCAAGTCTTCTGCCAACTTGTTCTGATTCATCTTTTTCAATATATTAATAACTACCTGCCCAGCCTCCACAGTGTGCACTTGCACTATTAAATCTACTGTTCCATATAGCTCTGCAGTCTCAAGCTTTGTCCATTGGATTTTACCAACTTCATTCAATAATTTCTTGAAATTCTTGAAATCGTTCTGGCCGAGTTCACCCAGTGTGTTCCTGAGGATGTCCTTGATTGAGTTTGTTGTGGAGTGTGCCATGTCAGCCCTGAGGGGGGAAAGGCTGGTTAAAATCCTTGGCACTACACACCACTGCGCGCGCGCGCGCGCACACACACACACACACACACACACACACACACACACACACACACACACACACACACACACACACACACACACACACACACACACACACACACGACTGCAGGCTGAAAAGTCTAATTTTACTGTATTTTTTACTGTACGCCTACAGTATTTCCGAGTGTGTGAAAATGAAATCCTTGTCAATGGGCCTACTCACTGCTCTACTCTAGCCTACGCTATAAGAAGATCATTGGAGAACCACTCCCCTCCCTGCAGGACATTTACACCACCCGCCTCACCCGAAAAGCACTGATGATCACCAAGGACATAAGTCACCCTGCACAATAGGCTACAGTTACAATGAGCAGCATAGTTGAAATACCCACTCTGTCCACAATCCTACAGTGCTCCTTTAAAGGAACAGTCCACCTTATTTCAAAAAAATGTCTCATATGTAGTTCAGCCCTAGTAAAATATGAGAATACAGAATACAAGCAGCGAAGCTGACGAGACCCCTGGTCTGATTGTAGGATTTCTTATTCTGTCTGTGTTTGCATTGCATATCTGAAATGATGAAACTCTGATGCCTGTTTGGTTGTTATGTATGCTAGAGTGTTACTGTAAACAATATAAGCACCATCCCACTGCACTGCTCCCTTGTGCTATTTGGGGCTGCCCCATAGCACGGGTGAGGCATAAATGTAATTTTGTGTCCCCTGGTGTAGAGAGCACTGTGTGCTGTATCACAATGACAGGGAGTTTCGCAGGTGGGCTTTCACTTTCACTTTAATGGGATATTGACTCATGGAGGGTGGTTAACAACTGACCCATGTTGGAGGCATGATTCTCCGGAAAAAGCCACTTAAGAATAAAATGGTATTCTGTAGTATGTTTTTGTTTGTGTGTTTTTAGAGGGTTTTTTTTATCTCAAGCACTTGTCTAGGTCAAGTGTCAATCACGAGGCCCCAACTGTAAAAAAAAAAATGTAGTTATGAGACAGCACTGTAATGACATTTACTATGAATTTGTCCACAAATCCCACTCGAGTTAAATGTGTGTGTTTGATGAAGTGTAAAACAAAATAAGGAATTTGGTTTGATTTTGAGGCATAATTCATATCTCCTGAAGCTTTACTAACAGAGTGAGAAATAGCAAGTGTGGTGTGTAAGCGTGTGACATTGCTGAAATGACTGTCTGTAATGAAATGAGTGTGTCTCACGCCTTATGAATGAGACATGAGATGAACATATTGTGCTATGAAGTCACACATGCATGCTCTCTCACTCTCTTTCACTCCCTCTCCTCTCAACTCCTTAATTCCCATACTCTATTTTCTCTCTATAGACCCATAGCTTACGTATTTCTTCATTCTCATTGTCCCTTTCTTTTTTTCTCCATTTCTTAATTGCCTGACTCTCTCTCTCTCTCTGTCTCTCTCCGTCTCTATTATACTCTTCCCTCTGTGTGTCTTTAATACCTTTCCCTTTTTGGTCGCTCTCTACTATGTCCCACACAAACACTCAGACATATTCACGGGCCATGTTCAACTTTGAAAAACACAGTTGCCCAGTATATTACACAATATATTACATTCTTTCATCGATATAGTCAGAAGTGAGACAACAGATGGAATACAAGATCAGACTGACCTGAAGAACCTCTGACTACTAGATCCACTGAAGAGAGGAAACTCAGCCCTGACCGTCTGAGTCTATGTGTTTCTTGTTTCCTGATATGTTGAACTATACCTAATGAGGTGAACATATGTATCCTGTAAAATCTCCTAAATATATAACAAAATATAAACATAGCAAAATCTAGCAAAGTGACTAACCTTGACCTCCACTGCGCCTCTGCCAATGGAACTGTACACATAGTTGTGATCTTCGTGCAGTTTTTACTGTCGTCACAAGCGAATGAAGTAGGGTGGGGTGTTTCCCCTTGAGTGTTTCCTCTGATAAAAATGGCACCCACACCCTCTCTCTTTTTCCACTTAACGTCACTGCATCCTGTCAGCACTTACTTTGTGCAGTAACTGTTGTGTTACAACTTGCATTGTTAAATGTGCTACACTGCGTTAGGATACTCCATCTGCATTCTGCTAAATACCTACTGCTGGGAGTAAAACAATGTAATGTAGGATTGTGTGGATGTTGGTTAAAATACAGTAAAATTTGGGCTCATTTCTCCTAACAGTTAGGGAACCGTGGTCTCAATGTTTCCTCTGACAAACACTCCAGTTTTCTTTCTGGCCATATTTTCCTCAGGGTTTTGGCCATCTGATTAAGGGTCGCCGCCCTGAGGATTATAAACAATGCCTGACCACATGTGTGCATACTTCTAGGATTACATCAGAGAGGGGGGCACAGAGAGAGGAAGAAAGAGATAAAGAGCGCTATGGGTCTTTCCCCTGGGAGAGGGATTTGGTCTCCTGTATCTTCTTGAATTTCCAGAGAAAGAGAGAGAGAGAGAGAGAGAGAGATAGAGAGAGAAAGAGGAAGAGAGAGAGCTCTGTTGATGTGGAATTTAAGTCAGAACACAATTAGGCCTACTTTTGGAGTTCAGTGGAAGCACACATATGTGAAGCTCGTGGCATAATTCAAAGGGGTTCGAAATATCATTTCAATACCGGCATTGGATTACATGCTAACATTTTCCACCAAAAAACGGTGTGAGGTCCCATGAAATCGCAAGATGTGACGTCACTTTCAAGCTCTATAGACATATGAAAATAACCGTCCCTAAACACCATGGAGCCTATCATCACAATGAATCCTATGGGTTCGCCATGTTTGTAAACACAATGTTTTGAGGCGGGGTAAGACACTGGCAGCAGCCAACCACGTGAGCAAATTTTTTGATCAACAGCGGTTTCAAACAATCAGAGGTTGATTTGTGCGCAGCTAGTTTCGCTCAGTCAGGTTAAAACAAAAATGTAGAACCTATTGATAAGATAGAAAATAAACACACAATATATCAAAAGCATGTATCAAAATATGGTATTTTACTTTCAAAATGCACAAGTAAAAATTCCACCGACAAATGTAATGATGAATCTGGGGTCCGTTTCTCAACTCTTGTCGTTGCTAACCGTCTTAAGACCGTCTTAAGACCGTCTTACCATTCCCTTGCATTTAGTGGTGAGTGTCGCTGTCGAGAGAGAGTTGAGTCGCTCTTACAAAGGACGTTTCTACCGTTGTTAGCAAAGACGCTTTAAGATACTGTTAATTAAAAGAAATCTACTACTGTATTATTATTCATTACTAATATACTAATGTTGTCCTTATGAATAAAAATCATGTGCATGATACTCTGTTTATGTATGTGTGTGTGTGTGTGTGTGTGTGTGTGTGTGTGTGCGTGCGTGTGCGCGCGCGCGTGGGGAGACATCAGCCATGCTGTGTGAGAGTCGTCTGTGGTCTGTGGCGTTTTGCCAGAACTGGGATCAACCGCCTGACGTGCACAAGACCACGCTCATCACCACGGAAACCACCTCAGGAATCGACCCTGTCCCCATCCCCAAACCTAGCATCCCTCACCACGACACTCACACCCTGTCATCGCCATGCCAACCACAACCACAACCCCAGACAAGCTCTCGTCTGGACACGCACATCCTCCCATCATCATGCCAACCCCAAACACCCCAGACCAGTCCTCTCCCGAACACACACACCCTTCTATCACTAAAACAACATCAACATCAACAACATCATCATCATCATCATCAACAACAACAACAACAACAACAACAACAACAACAACCACCACCACCACCACCATCAGCACCACTGCAGCAACAGCATCCACTTGCCAGTCCCCTGCACACCTCGCACCAATCTCCCCCCGGCATCATGGAGGTGCTGCCCTCGTGCCGCTGTGTGTGCCAGCACTACAGTGACTTGCGTATAGGCGGAGACCAGGTGGTGATGCTCAGAGGAGACTGTAGAGGGCGACAGTGCCAGAGGCTGGGGGAAGGCCACCTGAATGGGTGTGCTGTTGACCAGGGGGTGGTTGGAGGCAACCAGGGTGTGTGTACGGGTGACCACGATGTGTGTAGGGATGAACAGGGTGTGTGTGCAGTTGAAAGTGCATGTGTGTGTGCAGGTGCATGTGGGTGTGCAGGTGCAGGCAGTCTGCGGGGCAGCCTTGTCGAGGACCCCGTGGCGCTGCAGGGCTAGGAACTTCAGAGGCCAGTGCTGCAGACAGAGAGAGAGGAGGTAAAATCACTGCTGCCCTGGGGAGAGGACGATGGCAGCCGTCTGGGAGCCATACGAGAGAGGGGGAGGAGCACGAGGAGGAGAAGGAGGAGGGGATGAAGAGAGAGGAGGAGAGAGAGGAGGAGTGTGATCGTCCTTCTCTGGCTGCATTAGGGCGCCCCCTGTCGGATACGCACACACACAAGAGCACAAACACCTCCTCCAACACCTCCTCCAGCACTGCTACTGCCTCCTCCTCCTGTTCTTCTTCCTCCTCCACCACCTCTGCAGGGCTGGAGCAGAAGCTGCTGGAGTTGTACCGTCAGCACCTCACACTGACCCAGGGCCACTCCTCCGCCTCCTCCTCCTCCTCCAGAGAGGTGAGGGGGTTGCTGGGGGCTCGTCTGGGGCGTCTCCGGGTGTCCAGCAGCCTGCAGTCCAGCGTGATCAGCACCCCCCTGCTGCAGATCTCCATGGAGACCACTCAGCCTCCCACGATCGACCATGGTGTAGACCAGCTGGGGGTATTCCAAGAACCTGCTCAGAAGTAAACTAGGTTAACTGAACCTTGAGGTAAATCATCTAGTAGGATAGCCTAGGATCCTTAACTAAATGACACACACGGGCTATATAGGTATCTTAGCCAGGTTTATCACTTAACCATGTTCCTATAATACCCACCTGCACTATCTGTTCCACTGTACCATAGCGGTCACTGTTCTCCAGGCAGCTCCATGGCACTCAACTCTTGTCCGTCAAGTGGCGCTTGAAGTTCAGGAACTGGCCATCTGAGAGGATGTCTAGGTGCCTCCTCAGAATGTTTTTGTACACGTCCATGGTGGCACAAGAGGCATCGACGCAGACCCAGCACGTATTGGACTAATTATGGTGGAATTTACATACATTAAAACAACCAATAAAAGTTAGGCCTAACTAGAGATCAAAGTTTACAGCAACTATTGTGCATAGTGAAAGCACAAAATGGGTGGGATATGGGCAAGAGGTGGTTGTTTAAAAATATTGTGATAGGCCACCGCTCATCTGTTTAGAAGTTGCAGGATTCACTTGAAATTTCTGTATAAAAAGGAGACAATCCGCACACTTCAGGTATTTTTTGTGCAAAGAAGCCTTTTTATACAGAAATGTTAAAATTTAAAAGCCATACTGTAGTGATAAATAGTGTATTGTGAAAATGAGATTGCTTTTGATTTCTATTCTATTCTTTTTCAAGACAGGAGAGAGTGTACAGGTATTCCACACTGAATTATACATGTAAGTTATTGTTTATAATGGACAGACGTTCAAAATATATTGTCTGTATATAGTTCTGACATGTTTTATCATCTGGGTAACCAGTTATTGGAGAGGGATGGGATGGTGTTGACTGCATAAAACATTTTTAATGTGGGGAATATTCTTGCTCTGTGTTGTTTTATGTTGACAGTATTTATTGCTATTATCTATTTCCATGTGGCAGATATTCCCACTGTATGAATTCATGTTATTGATGAGATCACTTAGCGTTACATTTCCATCTAGTGGTCTTTTGTATGACGCCTACTGCAAAATACATTAAGAGTTTCCAGCAGTGACTTTTGAGTTCAGACTACTTCTGTATTTAAACTGTACATGTGTTCATCTTAAGTCTATACATATCCAATCCATTCTGCAAGCAGTAGTTGTCTGTGCCCCAGTCTTCACTTCCTCATTGTCAAAGGAAGCAGATGGAGAGATGGAGGGACTAAGAGAGACAGAAGCTGATTGGTCAGTTGAAAGATATGTGTCATTAACCAGTCTATTTTCAAAAATGTATGCCACATTGTTGACATTTTGATTAATAAGAATAAACTAAACAGTGCGTGACGTGTGTGTGTGTAGGCCTACTTACTGTATTTGACAATCTCCTGCATCTTCACCCAGACTCTGAACTTCAGATTGCCCAGGTGCTTTGCCACATTGATCAGAGCTCCTGAAAGCCTCTCTGGATCCTGCAGTTTGCACTGGGCTCTGGAATAAAATTCAGGAGTCAGTGCTGCTGTGGGTTTGGGATCAGAACCAAAAGAGAGAGACAGGAGACACATCACTCACCTTTCCATTGTAAAGGGCTCTGCATACTTCACGTGCGCACTTTGGCGCGAGAACCATCAATGACGTCATCACTTGCGCCAGACTATTCATACTTCAAACAGGCTTTCGCTCGCATTTTCGGAAGTGCCCTCTGCTGTTCATGAGAGAAACTTTCGCAACTCGCAGCGTGGGTTCTACGGATGTATAAAATAGAAAGCCAAACACGGCTGCTGTAGGGCTACTGAACGTCTGACTTGTGACTTACCACATTGAAACATAGATTTTTGTTGTAGCCTACATTGCCAGATCATTCCAAGACCATGTGAGAGCATTGTTCTGTTATAAATAGATCGCCGAACACAACGTGCTTCTGAACAAAGTAAACAATTGTTTCACTGAACAACATGTGTAGTAATAAACTGGTATTTACTGGTCTGACCAAAGAATGTTTGAAGCCAAAGTTGTCTTTAATTATTCACTCAAAATGGAAAACGTGCATTTGTGCAGCCTATGCAATTAAACACCATTCCTGTGTATTCTTTACATGTTTAATTTAGCTTTTTGGCTGATGAGCCACAGATGCAGGTAGGAGAGGTGCCCTCTGCAGAGGTGTGAAAAGGGTATTGAACACTACACAATAAAAATGCAATGATAGTTCTATAGGCCTACTGCTAAGGTCTACCTGTAAAGACTGGCAAAGAAGTGATAGCCTAGTATTCATGTAAAAGTCAGAATTAAAATAACAAAAATAAAAAACATGGTTAACAACACAATGTGAATAAAATGTCATTTATTTGGTGGCACACAGTACAACCCCCAGGCATATCTTTGATTATGGTGTGGGCATCAATTGGCTGACCCTGGATTAGTGGTCCTGACCATTATGGCATTATGGACAATTAAACAGTTGGCCTATAATGAAGGTGTAGGCCTATAACACCTTTGACAGTTTACCCTTGCTATAGACTAAATGCAAGCATGGCAACCATTAGTCGAAACTAATGTCTGACCTTGGATCAGTACCCGGCTGGCCATCATGGAAATTATAAAGGTGAATAACATGATTCAGCTTGGTAATATCAGCACAAGTACATTACATACATACATCCATTATGGCATCATGGATAATTATAAAGGTGTATAACGTGATACAGCACAACAGTATCAGCCTTAAGTCTTACATCAGCACATCTTAATATACAGTACCTGTGTTTGATTAAAGGGGAGTAACGTATCAGAGCAGGAACTCAAATGAAGTAAAATGCATCATCAGTGTAGGAAGTAAAACAAAGGAAGTAATAGAAAAAAACACAGCAACGTCTCTCTCTCTCTCTCTCTCGCATGCACGCACACACATACTCATACGCACGCACGCACACACACAGAGCATTGATGAGAAAATAGATACACAGCTGTAAACACAGAGTTTTACCTACACATGAGGTGGCAGAACGACACACATGTGCACACAGCAGACATGGTTCTGATGTTATTTCTGATGTTCTACTACTGTTACTTTCACCTTCATTGGTAAGATCCTCAGGGCTGGTCGAGTGCTAAGGTAAGGCAACGCTTTCTCTGTGAAAGTGTGTGTGAAGGTGTGCAGGTGTGTGTTACTATCAGGGTCAGTGAATGTCAGCTTTCCTCTGTCCCAGTCCAGCTGCACTCTGATCCTCTGGAGTTTCTGCTCCACTGTGAGAACAGTGGAGCACTGTGGTGGGGCACATGCTCCATATTTATTATTTTTATAATACGAAAACCACCGTCCACTCATAGAGGAGTAGTCTCCCTTCCTCTGGAGAGACTCTGTCATCACACCCACATTCCAGTCATTATTCTCCACAACCTCCACATCCCAGCAGTGTGCTCCCGAGTTAAAGCCCTCAGAGCCAAGCACACTAGCATACTTATCAAATCTCTCTGGGTTATCAGGAATTCGCGGCTGTATCTCATCACCACGTCTCACACTGGTCAGATCCTCAGACAGGATGAGACTATAAGCTGCTGTGTTGGGATCCAGAGTGACAGGAGCTGCAGAGAGGAAGAACACACACATGAGCAGAACCCTGAGTGGTGTGTGTGTGTGTGTGTGTGTGTGTGTGTGTGTGTGTGTGTGTGTGTGTGCACGTGTGTTGAAGGAAGGGGGTTGTATGTTTGCTTGGACGTCTGTGTATATGCGTGTCAGTCTGTGTGCGCGTGCGTGACGTGTGTGTGTGTAGGCCTACTCACTGTATATTGCAATCTCCTGCATCTTCTCCCAGACTCTGAACTTCAGGTTGCCCAGGTGATTTGCCACATTGATCAGAGCTCCTGAAAGCCTCTCTGGATCCTGCTGTGTGCACTGGGCTCTGGAATAACATTCAGGAGTCAGTGCTGCTGTGGGTTTGGGATCAAAACCAAAAGAGAGAGACAGGAGACACATCACTCACCTTTCCACTGTAAAGGGCTCTGCATACTTCACGTGCGCACTTTGGCGCGTTTGGCGCGAGAACCATCAATGACGTCATCACTTGCGCCAGACTATTCATACTTCAAACAGGCTTTCGCTCGCATTTTCGGAAGTGCCCTCTGCTGTTCATGAGAGAAACTGCGGTAAATTTCGCAACTCGCAGCATGGGTTCTACGGATGTATAAAATAGAAAGCCAAACACGGCTGCTGTAGGGCTACTGAACGTCTGACTTGTGACTTACCACATTGAAACATAGATTTTTGTTGTAGCCTACATTGCCAGATCATTCCAAGACCATGTGAGAGCATTGTTCTGTTATAAATAGATCGCCGAACACAACGTGCTTCTGAACAAAGTAAACAATTGTTTCACTGAACAACATTTAAGGGAGAAGATAAAATAACTCTCTAGGACATTTTATTGTCCTCAAAATGATGCAGAATCCATTCTGTAGTAGCCTACAGTAGCTGTAGCCTCTCTTCGCAACTCCTGCTTTGTCTGCCTACCTACATGGTCGCTGGTGGCGCACGCCAAGTTACAAAAAATGTGGGGTGGACGACCTCGCGCCACGGCAACTCGCGCCACGGCAACTCGCGTGTGACGTCATTTTGGGTCACGTATGAAGGAGGGTAGCGCCAGTCACGCCAAGTATGAATTCCCCTTAAGAGAGGTGGATTTCTGTTGAGACTAGGGCCCAATTCAAAACAGGGAAGGCAGCTGTCCTTCCAGTGAGCTAACTGGACATCGAGTCATGAAGTGTGGATCGAAACGAAAAATTGCTTTATTTCCTCCCTCGGCAGTTGACTGCATTTGTGGGCGTAACGAGGATATTTCGAGGATACATCAGATGCTGACTTCGCTGCCTTGGTACCCAACATGCTGTGCGCCACCTCCCTCTCAACCGGAAACCTGAAAAACAAACATGGCTACTACCCAAGCTACTACCTTATCATACTCTTTATTCTGACACTTATGTATGTAGATATTGAAAATCAAATGGATAAATCAACATTGTAGTATCTAAATATACTGTCGCTAAATCTATTTATAGCCTATTTTACGATTCCGCCGTCTGATGATCATTCACCATTTAAATAGCATGCGTAAGCTAAGCGCGAACGTGATGAACGTAACTCCCGCCATAGAATCGCCGTAACATCAAATGCGCAAGGCAACGCACTCGTTAGTGCCGTTCGTAACGGCTGACTCATCAGCTAACTTCACCAGTCTGGGCTAAGATTCTCGAAACCTTCGTTGCTAACTAACTTAGCAACTAACGACCCAGCTGCGACAAAATTGTTTCTGGAACACTTCGTTCGGACTTACAAAGTCCCAATGTTTACAAGTAATGTAGTTAGTCGTTCGTCCGATGTTGGTGTGAACGACTCAGGTGTTCCTGCAAAACGAAGTAGGGGCTGTTCGTTAGTATTGTCGGAATTGGAACGAATAGCATGGTTAGCTAGTTCACCTTTGTTTTAGCAGAGCAAATAAGACCAAAAATAGTTCACTTTGGTATGCAAGCATAGAAATTGGCACAGAGGTTCATTAGAATGTACTCTTTCAGCTAAGGGCGTTGGCCACGCAAAAATCCAAAATGGCGGCCATTTTTCAAGATGGCCACCCTGTTCACTTGTAAATAAGGCTAAGAATAGTTAAATTAATGATACAATCATACAATTCGGTACAAATGTTCATTACAATGCACTCTTTCATCAAAGGGCATTGGCAACGCAAAGATCCAAGATGGCCGCCACTGTTCAAGATGGCCACCCTGTTCACTTGTAAATAAGGCTAAGAATAGTTAAATTAATGATACAATCATACAATTAAGCACAAATGTTCATTAGAATGCACTCTTTCACAAAAGAGCATTGGCCACTCAAAATCCAAGATGGCCGCCATTTTTCAAGATGGCCACCCTGTTCACTTGTAAATAAGGCTAAGAATAGTTAAATTAATGATACAATCATACAATTAGGCACAAATGTTCATTAGAATGCACTCTTTCACAAAAGAGCATTGGCCACTCAAAATCCAAGATGGCCGCCATTTTTCAAGATGGCCACCTCTCAACTTGTAAATAAAGCCAAGAAGAGTTAAATTAGGGATGCAATCATGCAATTTTCCACAAATGTTCACCAGAAAGCACTCTTTGATCTTTGATCAATGATATAAGCCTAGGAGCCCAACTGAAATATTCAATTTTCATATCAATCAAGTGAATACATGTACATATCAAGTGTCAGTGACAGCTTGGATGATCTACCTCTATAAGGCCATTACAAATAAAATGTGTGCTGGTTTGTGTTCAGATATGTATATCTCAAGTCCTAAGTGTACTATGGAGTGATGGGGGCCTTTATGCTTAGGAAATTGACAAATACTTTATGTTTTAAGAGAGCAAAATGGTAACATGTCTGTTTTCTGTTCTACTTTGGCCTTAAACCTAGATGATATGTTGGCTACCTAACCACTTGATTTATTGATTGTTCATTATTTATTATTTGTGGGTGTGGTCCTTTGTTTAAAACATGTCAGCCTGGCTTCCCTCTCTCACACACTCAAAAAGTCTTTCAAAAACTTTAAACAACAACATGTGGAAATCCCATTGGCTTTGGAGGGATACAGCTGTCAAATTACCCTAAAAGTCATCAAGATACTGTACTCTACTGTACTGTGGTGTAGTGTACTCTGCCATACTGTACTGTACTGTACTGTACTGTACTCTACTGTAATGTGATGTACCGTAGTGTACTCTACTGCACCGTACTGTATGCTACTGTACTGTTCTGTACTGTAATGTGATATACCGTACTGTACTCTACTCTACAGCACTGCACTGTACTGTATGCTATTGTACTGTACTGCACCATACTGCATGCAACTCTACTGTATTGTACTTTACTGTACTGCACCGTACTGTATGCAACTGTAATGTAATGTGATCTACCACACTGTACTGTACTCTACTGTACCGTACTGTATGCTACTGTACTGTACTGCACCGTACTGTATGCTATTGTACTGTACTGAACTGTACTCTAATCTACTGTACTGTACTTTACTATACTGCACCGTACTGTATGCTACTGTAGTGTACTGCACTGCACTGTACTGTACAACTACATAATAGAACTGACACATGTGGAGCATTCTGAGGTGATGTACAATATGATGCAAAATGGTGTAGTGGGAATTACTTGTGTTACTATTACCACTCAAAATCTATGGTAGAATATCCTTCCCAGACTATTTGTGTGCCTTGCATATCAAGAAAATGAGTAATGAGTACCAGTAATGATTTACTTTTATAGTAGGCTATATAGGCCTACCATATGAGAACTGTTCTTTTATATAGATATTTCTCCTATGGGTAAGGGTGGCAAAGACCTATGGTACATGTTGTCCATCAGCTGTCAGTTTTGAAGTAGCAATTGAAGTACTCAATGATTACTGAGCTAACTGTAATACAACTTGTGACACAACTTTAATACAAGTACTAGGTGAGGACTTGAAAAAAACAATTTAACTCTGCCTACTTACTCAACACCTACTTAGAAATCATTTCCATTTACATAATGTGGCCTACATGTATATTGAGCAATCCGTAATGCCATTCTAAAGATGACTGAAGTGCACTCAGCTACTTGTGAAAATAATTAGGTGATCTTATGGGTTCTTCATACATATGGAGAGGTCCTGTCCTTTACCCTCTCTCATACAAATAAACAATATCGGTTAAGGACATTTGAGGATGGAGAACCTGCTACCTTGGACATCATCTTGCACTGACACTTCCCCATTCAGATGCTGCTGAGCGAGCATTAGCAGCAGTCTATTCTCACCATAGTTTTAGTGTGGGAAATGCTCATTTTAATTCAAACAAAGAATCTTCTCAAATCGTTCACAATGTTACATTTGCTGTCAAGCATGTAGGCACAGACTCACCCATACTTTCACACTATGTACGTTGTTGTAGTTTCATCAATCTGTCAAGCAGGCTACAACTGCCCTTGCTTCATCTCTGCTGTGTTTGGGACTATATTAACATTGTCAGATAAGTATAATTTCATGTAATAACAATGCAATGCATCACACAACATGACATAATTTATATGACATGGTAGAAAGTTTTTTTTTTCCCTATGGCTCCTAGGCTAGAATTACAGCATATACCCTAAAGAAACACCATTCAAAGTTTGGTGATTTTGTCACTTCCGTAACGGTAAAACCCTGAACAGACTCCACTAGTAATACCTTCTGCACTTTGTCTTTGTGGAGCACATACTCATTCTCACATTTACAAACCAGCTCTGGAGAATGCCAAGAAGGCATCAATTGTTTGGGGTTTACAAGAGAAAGTGCTCTCTCTATATATATATATGCATCATAAAGCTAACTCCATTTTCTTGGTCTTATTTAAAAGTGGAGAGAGTGGACAGCTTGGAATATGGCTCCCATCTTGGATTTTTGGCATGTCCAAGATCATATTTCAAAAAAGTGCATACACATGAACATTTCTGCCAAATTACATGATTGCATCATTAATTTAACAATGACTGGCCTTATTTGCATCTGGAGATGGAGGCCATCTTGAAAAATGGTGGCCATCTTGAATTTTGTGTATCCAACACCATTTCTTAAAAAAGTGCATACAAAGAAACATTTCTGCCAAATTACATGATTGCATCACTAATTTAACTATTCTTCGACTTATTTGCAAGTGGCGAGAGTTGCCATCTTGAAAAATGGTGGCCATCTTGGATTTTGCGTGGCCAACACCATATTTTGAAAAAGTACATTCAAATGAACATTTTTGCCAAATGACATGCTTGCATCACTAATTTAAGTATTCTTAGACTTATTTAGAAGTGGAGAAGGTGGCCATCTTGAAAAATGGCGGCCATCTTGGATTTTGCTCGGCCAACACCATATTTTGAAAAAGTACATTCAAATGAACATTTTTGCCAAATGACATGCTTGCATCACTAATTTAAGTATTCTTAGACTTATTTAGAAGTGGAGAAGGTGGCCATCTTGAAAAATGGCGGCCATCTTGGATTTTTGCGTGGCCAACGCCTTGAGCTGATAGAGTACATTCTAATGAACATCTGTACCAATTTCCATGCTTGCATACCAGAGTGAACTATTCTGGGCTATTTTGACAGTTAACTGCTGCACTATTATGGGAAGCACGTCACTCTTGCTCGTGGTTTGGGGCGGGTTCAGGCAGAGTTCAAGCAACATCGATCGATTACTGCCACCAAGTGCACAAGCCTCCGACCCATACTACACCAAATGTCTAGTCATGTTACGAACAGGGCTGAAAAAACCCCACCAACACAATATTCAAATAGGGGACAAAATATTGTCCAAATATAGTAGGAAATTATATGTTCCACTATCGTGCTTCACGAGCTCCGATCAATCAAAGCTGCGCCAAAAAAAGAACCATTTGATTACCTTCGGGATTTGAACCCACACCAAAAGCAACATCTCGCATGAATGCAGATTATTTAATTGCTCACATATCGCCACACATAACAAAGCCAATTAGTGGGGTCGTAATAGGCTCAGTCATTTCAAATTGATGTTAAAGTTTGGTTTTCACTTCCAAGTTGAAGTTTAGGGTCTATAGAACAATTTGAGTTCGAGTGTCGAACACACAGATAACAAAATGGCCTGCGGCGCTCTAAAATATATAAACTGCTATAATTTTTGATTAGTTAAACCAAATTTAACATATGAGGTATGTATGGATTCAGCATGAAGAGGAGAACCCGGTGGGCTAAATAGTTGGTTACCAGATTAAAGACACACTATGTAATAAACACACTTTTAGCCAATGGACAGCTAAATTCGGGCTTTTTTAAGATAAAGGGTGGAAATGCCCTCCAAGTTGCAATGAAACATAATTTATTGTTTCAATTTATTGTAAATAAAGCCTGGGTTATCACTTAACTTGATTTGTTCAGAATATCCCTGAAGCACACACACAAATATAGCTGCATAAAGCCTATGTGATATTTAGGACCCAACTTGCAACTTTGAGTATATCAATTTAGGATCATGAGTACCAGCTTTTTTTCAATCAAGCCATCATTTTATTCACAATTTAAACACTTTATATCTGGAAGAAAGTAAATCAATAATAATAATAATAATAATAATAATAATAATAATAATAATAATAGTAATAGTGATGATGATGATGATGATGATGATAAATACTATGGGGAACATCATTTTTTCTTGCATTCAAAAAGTAAACAGAAGACCATAGGGCTAACATTTATTCCAATACTCCACTCTACAATAACTATGACAGAGAACACATGCAAAAACAGTCAGTGGTCAGTCTTAGAAATTGTATGTGCACTTGCACAGACGTGTGCACTTTAACTCTGCCTTCATGCACTTGCACCGAGATCTGGCAGGTCTATTTGTACAACTACAAAAACAGCTGCACTTCACCTCTAGTTGGAAAACATCTTTGGCAACTGCATTGCTTTGGTGGTGTAGTCCAAATCTGGGAACTGTTCATTTGTTACCAGATTGGCAGGCATTTCTGGAAAATGCAGATAATAAGAACGGTTTTCATTCCTGTCAACTACGCTGGTAACAAATGGACAGTTCCCAGAGCAGATGATTGTGTCTACCATGTATGAAATAGTCCTATAGTATTATTTAGTATGCTTGCCAAAGGAATCTGCTTGCCCCCAGCAAGCATACTAATTCTACTCCAACAGTTTATTTAGTATGCTTGCGGGAAAGCATATTAATGGTTCATCATCAGTTTATTATTATTATACATTTTTCCATTCACCTCGGCATATGGGAATCGTCATTCATTAGTACGGCGGCTTTGAATCGTTGCAGCGTTTGAGATAGAGACACGGTTCGAGTGCCAAAACGAACGGCTCGAAAAGGTCTCAGGGTGGAGTATTTTTCGCTGGCCTACCCCCTTTCATTCGTTCACCAGACTTGTTTTTCCTCAGTTTTCCCCCTAATTGAAATGAATGGTAGAATGGTCAAGATGATAATGTCACAAACTGTGGCAGTTAGAGTGAGAGGTGACCTGTCCTGGGGTTTTTGTATCAACTAGGTAAAGGCATTGTCAGAGAGGTATTGGCTCTGAATATAAACTGTGTGAAGATCATAAGCCAACTCTTAAAAATGTTTCAAAGAGAGCAGTTTTAAAATCCCTATGATGTGACCTCATTCACTTACAAAAAAATGTGTGAACAGCTCAGCGCATAGGCCTGAATATGTCCATTTTTTGACTGAACCATTTGTCCAAGAAAAGTGATCTCAGCTTTGACATGAAGAGCAGGTTTGTGCCATTTGTGTGTCAATATCATCTGACAACTTGCAAAACTTTTGGAGATATGACAGCGTAAAAATAAGGCTGCACATATTACTCAGCTATTGACTATCAAACTGTCACCTTAAGAATCTTCAGTCATACACACACACACACACACACACACACACACACACACACACGCAGCCTTGTAGAACTTTAGACCTCTGCTGTCAGTAAGTGGCAGTGGCCTACTGGGTAGGGTGTTGGTCTGTCAGAGGGTTGCAGGTTCGAATCCCACCCTTACCTCTCCCTACCCACCCATTGCTGAAAGGCACCTGAAGCATCTCCATACATGCACGCACACGCACACACACACATCTCTCTCTCTCTCTCACAGACACACACACACACACACACACACACCTCTATCTCTTTCCCTCGTGTTTCTGTGTGTGTATACAACAGCTCTGTGTGTGTGTGTGCATAATCCGCAAGCATACCAATAGCATTGTCTCTCCGGAAATGCAGTCTTATTATTATTATTATTATTATTATTGTTATTATTGATTTATTTTCTTCCAGATATAATGTTTTTTTGTGATTTTATGTGTGAATAGAATATGGCTTAATCGAAAAAAGTTGATACTCGTGATCCTAAATTCATAAACTCAAAGTTGCAAGTTGGGTCCTAAATATCACATAGGCTTTATGCAGCCATATTTGCGTATAAGTATCCTAGGTATCTTTGTGCTTCAGGGATATTCTGAACAAATCAAGTTGAATGATATACCAGGCTCAATTTACAATAACTTGTAACAATAAATGATGTTTCATTAGAACTTGGAGGGCATTTCCACCCTTTATCTTAAAAAAACCCTGAATTTTGCTGTCCATGGACTAAAAGCGTGTTTATGACATAGTGTGTCTTTAATCTGGTAACCAAATACTTAGCTCAGCAGCTCCTCCTCTTAATGCTGAATCCATGCATACCTCATATGTTAAATTTGGTTAAACTAATAAAAAGTTATAGCAGTTTATATATTTTAGAGCGCCCCCCGCAGGCCATTTTGTTGTCTGTGTGTTTGACACTCGAACTCAAATTGTTCTATAGACCATAAACTTCAACTTGGGAGTGAAAACCAAACTTTAACACAAATTTGAAATGACTGAGAAAAAATGCACATGCCTACGACCCCACTAAATAGCACATTTTGATTAAACTCCAACAAGCATAGGCTACATGGAAATACGTGTAGCCTCTAAGTTGCCATTGCGAAATGCGCTGTTCACTATTATTTTTAAAAGGCACCAGTGTGCGGTGATCCTTCTTGTAGGCCTATTCCTTGCATTGTAGGCTATGCCTTAGTCCACAAGAACTCCAAACTACATCGTAGGCTACAACAAGTTCAAAAATGGATATTATGCAACTGCCCTAGTCTGTTGAAATAGTGCGTAATGGAAAGGCACTCGGAAAGGCGAGCGTGATGACAAGAATATGACACTTCTTCGCGTTACTAGGTCTTATGTCATAGTATTCATATTCTTCTTTTCATTTCAATTCTACTATTGTAATACAAGTCTGTCACAAGCAGCCGGCCAATAGGCTACTGTTAAAGCAAATGTTGTTTCAGCAGTGAGCACACTCCAAATAGCGCCATGGCCCATGGCGCACGAAGTGCAGTGCAGTCAGGGGATCAGAAAACAACACAGCGCATCGTGTCATTCTTTCTCTATCTGTGTGAATTGGGCCATCGTTTTGTGTTTTTGTAAAATACAGGTGAAAAGCAATTTGACTTCGCCTTAATGTGACTACGTGCGTGGCTGAAGACTCTCGGATGCCAGAGCTCCACAAGCGCGCCCAACAGCACGCGTGGATCGGCCACTTTACACACACACACAGAGGTTGGATAAACAGTTGCGCAGAGGAATAGGCACCTGCGCTAAATGTAGGCCTATCTTAAGCTGGGCTTACACTGTGCGACTTTTGCCCCGATTTGGCACTCGCACGACTTTTTGAGAGTCGGGCCGATTTCTTGCTCAATCGCAGGTCAATCGTGAGTCTCGCATCGTGCAGTGTACATGGGGTAACGACAAGCGATTTCGCCTCACGATCGTGCAATCGCAGGGTCGCAGGAAAATCAAAACTGTTTGAAATTCTGGTCGTGGCTCGTGCGTAAATCGCACAGTTAAAGCAGTGCTACGACCCAATTTGACACTTCACATGCACACATTAATCGGGCCGTGTGATTCGCTGTTGAGCGCGACCTCATCTCCACCTCAGGTGCGCATGTTCCCTCCTCTGCAGACCGGGGAAACATGCCTGTCGCGTCGTACGGTGGAAGCATTTTGCTCGCATCCGACTGTCGTCTCGTGTAGTGTGTGGACGTGAGTCGTGAGTTGTGAACTTTTAAACAGTGAAATTCCATCGTGCAGTGTGAGCAGAAGCTTAAGACCCACGAGTGAACATATCGCACAGTGTATGCCCGGCTTTACTGAGGGAATCGAAATCTTCACACTGAAAAAGCCTTCGCGCTTACCATTCACCGCCCATTGCTCTTCATTGATGGTGATGTGTAGACCGACATTTGGTTATTGCATTTAATGGGGTGGATATTGGGGATATGATTGTGTTAACAGGTCTTTTCCGACGTTGAAGGACTTTGAATGTGCCATGTTTACAGACATTAACGGCCCCTTCCATAGGTCCCTTCCTGCGCGTCTTTATGTACAACGGCAATAATGGCAGTTCCACCCGCTTACGTTGCGCGTAAAGACGTGTGCAGACTGGAAAATTAAATAAACATTCTGATATGTTTTATTAATTCTCAAGCGTAATTTCAGTTATCATTTCAAGCAGCATTTAACTGCAATCTGCCTGGCCATGACCTGTTGAAAGTGTTGCGTTGCCCATGAGCGTGAGAATGACTTCGCTTGCCGTTCTGGAAAAAAGATGTGATGGGTGTTATACCCTAGGGATTAATTCACCGGGGATTGAACTCACGCCTCCGATAAGGAAACGGCAAACGTGTATGGAATTCCGACATTCTAACCACTCACCCACCAACCGTGCTTCCATATTAGTGGTAGGCTATAGCCTACAATATTAAACATTATATGCAAAATCTAAGTAAAAATAATACATGGTGGATTGTAATGTCGCATTTGGTAACTGCAGTTTAAGAGGGGTGAAGTCGGGGACATGATTGTGTTGACAAAGATTTGTGGATTTTGATAGATGTATAGCCTGAATTTGACAGGCACTGTGTGGTACAGCGTCACTGCTTTGCGACAAATGCACCCGAGCTGAGGCGAGACACTCCGAGCATTTCATCGTGCGTCTGAACTTACTTGGTTGGAATTTCATCGCACTTACTTCGTACCTACATCGGACCACGTTGGTCTGAGGGTTTCGAGAAATCATAGTTGTTGGTTAGTTGTTGTGTCGGACTTCGTTCGTACTTACTTGGTCCGAAGGCTAATTTTGGTCGGATTCGAGAAATCCACCCCTGATCAGTGACCTGTTTATGTAGGAGGAGAGTCATCGAGTCACTGCCTCCCGTTTCGAATTCAGCCTACAAGCCTTTTCCTTACCCTTTCAACCCCGCCCATAGGGGGTTGGACCTAATGCGCTAACAGACCTATCACAGATCAGTGTGCCAGTGCTTTTGAAATCACAGGCATTGAGGCTCCAGTAAGCAGTGTTGCCAGATTGGGCTGTTTCCCACCCAATTGGGCTGCTTGGGATGGCCGTCTGCGGGTAAAAATGGTACTTTACAGGAAAACTCGCCCAATCTTTCCCATCGACATCAATAGAATTGGGCGGGATTTAGTGCTTCCAGGCGGGTTTTGAGCATTTTTTGGGCTGGAAATCATCAGCCTCATCTGGCAACACTGCCAGTAAGTCACTGGCATAGCTGGAAAGGAGAAGCTGGAGCACACTGCAGCTTAGTTTTCAAGACTTTATTTTGTGCACACACCCGACCAACGTTTCAGTGTTGCTACACCTTCTTCAGAGTCAAATGATAGCAAGAGAGAGACACATTTCAAGACTTGACATTCACAGGTGATCCCACTTGGTTTGGCTAAATTGGTCTCATCTCATTGCAGGTAATTGACCCCACCCCCCAACACCAGGACAAGATTGCAGACAATTAGACAGAGAGGCTTCGTAGAAAGGCATTTTGGATTCATACTCTAAATTCAATGGAGCCTCAGGGCATAAATGAGGAACTCAATATGTCTTGCTCTCTGTAACAAATTGCTCCAGCATCGCGGCTGTGGTCTTGTAATAATTATAGCTGTGGTTTGTGTATTGTTTTTTTCACTTTTTTATTTTGGGAAGTTGGCAAGCTGTCTAATTGTCTACAATCTTGTCCTGGTGTTGGGGGGTGGGGTCAATTACCTGCAATGAGATCAGACCAATTTAGCCAAACCAAGTGGGATCACCTGTGAATGTCAAGTCTTGAAATGTGTGTCTCTCTCTTGCTATCATTTGACTCTGAAGAAGGTGTAGCAACACAGAAACGTTGGTCGCGTGTGTGCACAAAATAAAGTCTTGAAAACTAAGCTGCAGTGTGCTGCACCTGCAAGCAGGGTTGCCAGATGAGGCTGATGATTTCCAGCCCAAAAAATGCTCAAAATCCCGCCCAATTCTATTGATTTCTATGGCAAAAATTGGGCGGGTTTTTCTGCTAAATGCCATTTTTACCCGCACACGGCCATCCTAAGCAGCCCAATTGGGCGCTGCCTGCAAGCTGAGGGAGGGATGATGCGTAGAGTCCCAAATAACTGGGTGTGGCCTGTGGAACTTGAGCATTGCAGTGCATTATGGGGATTGTTGTCACAAATCCACAAGCACTAAAAAGTCATTTTCTGCCTTTTCTTGGCCATGAAGGCACCAAATTAGAAATGTATGTTACTATTCTACAATAAATATGACCAAGATATGAACAACATATTCATGTCTCCACCGGTGGAATGCCCCTTTAATACACAATAAATACACACCGGACTCAGTGTTGCTAATTTAGCGTCTTTGGCGCTAGATTTAGCGACTTTTAGCCACCTCTGGCGACAAAAAAAAAATCATTTAGCGTCTTTTCAGGCTCAATCTGGCCGAATCTAGCGACTATTTCGCTTGTCTTGTGAGAGGCAAATCAGTCTACCTCCCCACGACACCACACAATGCATTTTCAGTGATGGGTAGAGACAGACGTGACACATGATGCACTACGGTGTGGCAGCTTTTGTGATACGCACAGGAATTCTCATGCACATGTACAGCTGCTTGTATGAGGCTACGGCAAGCGATATGGGACAAAGACATGGCAGGAACCAAATGTCAACATAACCCAAGATTACACAATCTTCGATAATGGTCACCAAATGTTTTGGGACCAGTGTTGCCAGATGTGTCTGACCAAATCCCGCCCAAAAAGATTCTCAAAAACCGCCAAAATGCGCTAAATTCCGGCTAAATTCAACAATTTACATTGACTTCTATGGGCCCAGAATCGCTGAAAAAAAACCGGCAAATGCCCAATTTTCCCCGTTTTTACCCGCCGACGCTCATCAATCTGGCAACACTGTTTGGGACTGTCATTTATGTTATGCCTACACTTTGAATTAGATCAAACTCTTGTTACACTGGTACATTTGATTTACCTCAACTGTACCCTGCACTTAACTTTACTCTGTCTACCCTACAAGTAGATACAGGGGGCATGAGAATCCGGTGCGTAGGCTATTACAAAAGCTACCACAACGGCTCCTTGGGATATGCATACCGGTATGACAAATTTAAATGAGCACTAGCAGGCTGGCTGCACCGACCGCAGTGAATCCCGGGCACTGGCGACAAAGAACTCATTTAGCGCCTTTAGCGACTTTTTGTTGCATCTGGCGACTTCTTAAAATGTGCATTTTCAGTGACAAATTAATCGTTTTTGGTCCGTGTACGGTCCGTGTACTTTTTCGTTCATTCATTATTCTATTTTGGATCTCACACGAGAAAGGAATAAGGACGTGTTTATGATTATTCACACTTGAATATCACTTATGAAATGGAACCAAGCGCCATGTTTTGATATTTTGTAGGTACTGAAAATGAAACGTTGAATCTTAGAAAAGAGAGAAAAGCAATAAAGAAAAACGTCCTTCTGAATTGCGTCTTTTGTTTATTCAGAATTCGGGTGACCTGAGAGTAAATCCTGGAAGGCTGGTTGAGCCTTCATTACATGGTTTCTTTGGAGGCAAACGGACTTTGCAGGCATTGTTGATGCAATATTCAGAACGTTGCTACACTTCAAAGATGTGGTCGATCTGTGATGACTGTGCGAGGAATTTGTGTCATGAGATGGTTGCGTAGGCTATCCATATCAAGCAAGCGCCACAAGCATGTGCATACGCCCCACCACCATTGAGTAGGGCGTCCTAGAGGGGGAAGAATGATTTACTGTCTATATTTTGACTTAAACTTATCAACCAATTTAACCTTCGCAACGACATTTCATGTGCTTAGGCCTGGTCTTAAGACTTGATTGTATTTGGCCATATAGCCTATTATAGCGTTCTAATCCAACAGAAGTGCAGCTGTGCGACCAGGAGAGATATCTTCGATGGGAAGGGGTAGACCAACTGTCATTGAGAACATTGACAGTTCTTACGATCAGCATCAGTTTCCCAGTTCATCTCCAGCCTTTAGGTGTATACCCGGACATATTGCTTTCCAACAATATCACTAATGTTCCAAATACACCAAAGTGAAATGTGTATTCAACATGCGTAAAACTTGGTATGGAGAGCGCGCGCTTCAGCTCATTACACTTGCCAGAATACGCAACAGTTTGCGTGAGAACACTGCTTTGGACCGTTTGCTCCCTAATGCATATTACTACATGTGGAAGGGTATAATAGGTTATTGATTCCAGAGACTTTAGCCTTTATTTAGGCTATAAAGTTGAGTCCATAACATAAAGGGAACTTCATCTCTATTTTATAAGGCGGACGCACGCTCCAATACAGGCCTAACCATCACGCGTGCTGCGCATAGGCCTACTAGCCTGTACATCGCAAAAATGTTTTTCATCATTCTATTATTTTTCTGTTGTGTCTCTGGCTCCAGCTACTGTTCTGTGTGTCGTTTGGTAGCTAGACCTTTTCTGATGCGTTTCAGACGGCAAACTTTCCTTCCGGGTAAACAGAGGGGGAGGGGTCAGTCAAATGAAATTCAATAAACGAATAGCCAAATATCACAAATTGAAAAACGATCAAAACTTTTGTCATTTTTTATAATGCTATTATGGTATGAAGTAACACATGCAGAAAACAAAATACAGCCATTTCTGCTTGTATTGCTTTAATCAAAACAAGAAGTTGCACCCTTTTTTGAATTTCATATTTCATTCCAAAATAGAATAATGAATGAACGAAAAAGTACACGGACCCGTGTACCATTCGTTCTTTTGTTTTTCGATTCAGAACCAAATAACAAAAAACGAAAAAACGGCTGGTTATTTCATTATTTCGTTTTAGTGAAAAACGAAAAAACAAATTTTGACCTGTATTTCCAAATTTTATTTTCTACTTCATTTCAAAATAACGCCAATGAAAAAAAGGTTCACGTGCTATTTTTATTTTTTGATATTTTCATTTCTCGGCCGCATGTAGCCTACCCCGGAAGTTAGGTCCGTGTACTTTTTCGTTCATTCATTATTCTATTTTGGAATGAAATATGAAATTCAAAAAAGGGTGCAACTTCTTAGTCTCTGGCGGCATTATGTGTCTACAAAAGACCAAACAATACAACCAAACAATACTGTTGTACCCTTAGCCGACATAAGGCTCTCACATGCACGTCACAAAACAATAATCCACGCGGCGGGACTATTTTGATTATATTCCTTCCAAAAAATGCCAAAATGACACAAAACTCAGTAATTTGCATTGTCCGTAATTATACCAAACTAAAACAAAAGTATACACGTAGAAGATAGTCCACGTTACAAAACTTCAACAAAAATGCGAGCCATAGCCTATCACAAATGAAGGCCGTCCAAAATGCTGGTTTACAGTAAAATAAATGGAGGCAATTACCACAAAATCAATAGCATTAGTTTTACACTGGAAAATGAAATATGAGCTAAAACTTCACCCCCTCTCATCAGTACAGTAGGTTACATTTCTGAGTAGCTCTAGGTGCGATCATTCTCTCTGGCATTTGCAGCTGGTGCAGCCATTGTATTGCACTGCGAGCTGTCCACGTGTGTGGTGCTAGGTGAAATGTGCACTGGCAGCACTCATCGTTGAGTTTGGGAGATGTCTTTAGTGGGAGTATTTGAATGTGTAAAAACACGTTGAACACAGTTAGCTTTGGGAAGAATAGCCTTGCGCCCTATTTGTAAGCCTATGCGTTTTGTTTCACCGTCGTACTTGCATCAGCACATTACACTTGCCAAAATAACGTTGATGTGGTGCTGACATTTTACCGAAGCCTAATATCTCAACCAAATCGGGAGTAAATTGAATTATATTAAAGTCTCTCAACATGGCTTGCCATTCCATGAGGGATAAGGAGAATGCAGCTCACACGCGGTGCGTTCCTTTGATAGATGCCTGCTGTGTTAAGTGCTGCGCACGCATTGTGTAGGTTTAGAAAAATGACAGTGATAAACATATCCAGGTCAAAATTACTAACAGAAAAAGAGGGACAATGACAAAGGGAATGAATTCGCCAGGAAGACAGATTTTATTTGGCAAACTAGAGACTTTCTAGGGTCATGACAAAAGAATGCTTGGCATTAGATCTGGCTAGTGGGGAAAGCGTCAGAGGGCAATTCTTTCCGAGAGTCCAACAACACAATATCAAAATGTCATGGTGGACGTGACCACCTGCCACCAAAAGTCAGCTCCTTTCGGTTCCTAGAAAACAGATGCCTTAAAAAAAATCTCCACATTGTTCCATAAGACAGCTTCGCTGATAAGCCTAGCTAATAGCTGTAGTAAGCCCACAAGACACCAAAACAGTGTTCGGTGGTCGTTGTCTATTACAAAACTGTTAATAAAACATCGGGTAGCCTAGGCCTACGACATTTAAAACTATGTCAGTCGTGCGCGCTGTCAAATGAGAGCCACGAGAAACGCGGTGGGGCGCAACATCGTCCTGTGTTTCGCAACATCGCCAACGGCAGGGGCAAACGCGGTCCGTGTACTTTTTCGTTCATTCATTATTCTATTTTGGAATGAAATATGAAATTCAAAAAAGGGCGAAATTGATTGTTTTGTTTTAAGCAATGCAAGCTGAAATGGCTGTATTTGGTTTTCAGCATGTATTGCCTCACATGAAAATAGTAATTGAAAAATTGAAAACATTTATGATCGATTTTCAATTCGTAATATTTGTTAATTCATTAATTGAAATTCATTTGACTGACGCTATTGTTTATCCGGAAGGATAGGCTATATTTGCCGTCTGACTCGCACCAGTTAAGGCCTAGGTATTCCTCTATAGCGACCATGGGGCAGAAAAGACGCTCCAGAAATTCAGCCAGAGACATAAAAGTAAAGTAGAAGAATGAAGACAAGCCACAACCTTGACATGTGCAAGGGATACGGCCAGCCGTGGAGCTTGCCGAACGTCGATCCGCGTTGTTGAATGAGCAACATTTCATTTATGGACATAATTGTATCGGTTAGCTATTTAATTAAATCGAAAGCCTTCATAGCTCATTGTAGGCCATATTTTCACACCTAGGATATATACAGTAGGCTACCTTAGGTAAGAAATAGTCCAAAGCAGTGGTATGTAATCAACAGCCATATGATTATTGTAAGGTTGATGTCTTGCGTTATTATTTTGCCACCATTTACTTATTAGCCATCTTGCAGGTTAAACATGTGAACGGACGCAACGGATAGCCTACAACAAAGCAACTAAGTTGAGTGGGCCTATTCTTTCGCTCGTGAGTTTGAAGCGCGAGTTTGGAGAGCTGATGCGCACGCGTTTTCGAGGTTTAAAGAAACTACCTCTGTTTATGTAGGCTAGGCATGCTTGATACACGTTTCACTTTGGTGTGGGCATTAGTGGTTGGATGCTTCCAGGTAGACTGCATCTAAGGCCAGAGATGACCTGACAAAATGAAGGTTGCTGATCATCAGAGCGGTCAAAAACCTCTATGAATCAATGACCGTTAACTCCCCGTCAACTTTACCGTTGCGCAGCTGTCCTTCACTGCGTGTGTGTATTTTCATTACATTACACATTTACATTACAAAATGTGATGATGTCTGAACAAATAACATCATCTGTAAACCTTGGTTGAGCAAGATGGTAAATTTGCTCCACAAATACACACTTCTGTTATTAGGGCACTATGCAAATACGATCTATAGGCATAAATAATCACATGAAATCTCAGCTCGTTGCAAAGGTTATATGTCGGTTTATACGTTAAAGTGCAGCAAAAAAAACAGTAAATCTATCTTCTACCCACACACGGCGCCCTACTCAATATGGTGGTGGCGCGCGTGCATGCACCCTTTCGCTTGGGATAGGCCTATCTATTCGAAACCATCTCACAAACATCATACAATATTCTTCGCACATTCATCACAGAGCAGCCACGTCCTTGCAGTGTAGCTCCTGAGATGGATGTATATATTCATATCCCAAGCGCAAGGGCGCATGCACGCGGTACCACCATATTGAGCAGGGCGCCTGTGAGGAAGCTGTTTCGTCTCACTTGTAGGACTACCGACAAGGTTGGAGATCAGGAGATGAAGGGTTAAAATACAGAGGCCCAAACTATGTTTCCAATGTTTGCGCAATTTTTCCCCCCAAAATAAACAGTGCAAGAGGGCAACCAAACGAAAATGACCAAACTGGCACAGACAACGGGGACATTGACGGGAACGTTAGCAGCCCTGATGATCAGCAACCTTCATCATTTTCATCTCTAGCCTGTAGATGTAGTCAAACTGGAAGCACCCAGATGCCACTAGTGCCCCAATTACACCATAGTGAAACGTGTGTTAAGCATGTGTAACCCAAGTACTGTTTTCAATTGTCCTCCTGCAGCCACCATAGCTTACTTCGTGTTGACACACCCCCAGGTAGCATGCCGGTGGCTACGCACCAATTAGCTTCTCATTCATAAAAAAGGGCTCTGACAGACCGGTCACGCACAAGCCCTGCTTTGTCACGTTTTGCCCCAAACCTCGCTGCTATACGGGAAGTGTTGGCTTCCGCAGCATATGAAATTGCTTCTAGGTAGATGGAGGATGCCTGCCCTGAGGGTTTCGTTTTGAGGATGCTGGGGGCACCCCAAGATTTCGTGTGGTGTGTTGGTCTGCTTTGGTCCTGCAGGAGTGGATGTTCTCTGACTGCTGGGAGCGCTGATTGGAGATGCGGTTGTATATAAGCTTCAGTTGTTTGCAACAAGCAGAGCCATGCCACTGCTGCTCTGATAGGCCTTTTGTTGTAAAACCAGTTGTTGCCCTTTTTGACCCTTTTAATGTATTTTGATTTTGTTTTTGTGGGGTTAGCAAACAGAGAAAATAACTCAACCAACACCAGCCTGCTGGTTGGAGCTGTTAAATAAATACTGACAATTGTATTATCACTTGAACCCATGCCTCTGCCTTTACTTACTTACCTGTGTGCGGGAAACCCTGGTTTAAAACTTGGTCTAAGAACCATTGTTCAACAAGTATATCTGGTGGTGCAAGGCCACCAGTGGTGTAGTCGTTAAAACAAACACACTTAAGTACTTAAATCTCCAACCTACCCTCGGTTACATAGTGGCAGTAGTTGGCAGAATATGTAAACAGAGGCGTGGGTTTCAGTTTAGTTTTTTTGTAAAAGGGCAATGGCTGGTTTCATTTAGGCAGAGCAGCAGTCGGCGCATCGGGGGACCCAGCAGCTGACCTGAAAGGCCCAATCACCTGGAAATCTTCAGCCCAGCACTTACCCTTCCTCGTGATCAATATCACTTGACTCTTTTACTGTTCAGTGATGGCTGAAGAGCTGGAGCAGCTAAGGGAGCTATTGTGTCTGCTCCGCTCAGACAATATCCAGGTGACGACCAACAGGCCGGTTGCGGCAGACCCCCCTGCCACGCTCAAGACCTCCAATGCCTCATCGGAGTCCTCTAATGGACAGACTGTACGTGCTGCTCAGGGTACTCTGACTGTCAACTACCTGCAGCGGTCTCAAACAGGGCCGCACAGAGACTGCAGACGTTGAAGTGTCAGGAACCCGGTCAGTTGGCCTGGTAGTACGGTGGCCAACAGGTTGCCACTCGGGGCCCACCCCTCTACAGGCAGCTTCTCCTCTTCTTATTTGGCCAGGTCCAAGGGACGCACCAACCAACCCAGTTTGATGCCTTCTGGCATTGTTTTATATTGTGTTTTAAATGCTCATATTGGTTTTATTTCTGTGTACAGTGTTATTGGATGCTGAACATGTGACCTGAATGCCCACTGCTCAGGCATGTGTGTGTGCACGCCTGCCTGCGTGTGCATGCCCGTGAGTGAGAGTGTGTGTGCTGTGATTGTGTGCCTGCTGGTGTGAGTGCTACCACTTTTGATGGAAACTGAGGCTTGGTGTGTGGAAACACAAGCCTATCGGCGGGACGCCGATACAAAAGTGAGGGGAATAATGTAACCCAAGTACTGTTTTCAATTGTCCTCCTGCAGCCACCATAGCTTACTTCGTGCTGACACACCCCCAGGTAGCATGCCGGTGGCTACGCACCAATTAGCTTCTCATTCATAAAAAAGGGCTCTGACAGACCGGTCACGCACAAGCCCTGCTTTGTCACGTTTTGCCCCAATCCTCGCTGCTATACGGGAAGTGTTGGCTTCCGCAGCATATGAAGTTGCTTCTAGGTAGATGGAGGATGCCTGCCCTGAGGGTTTCGTTTTGAGGATGCTGGGGGCACCCTAAGCTTTGGTGTGGTGTGTCAGTCTGCTTTGGTCCTGCAGGAGTGGATGTTCTCTGACTGCTGGGAGCGCTGCTTGGAGATGCGGTTGTTTATAAGCTTCAGTTGTTTGCAACAAGCAGAGCCACGCCACTGCTGCTCTGATAGGCCTTTTGTTGTAAAACCAGTTGTTTCCCTTTTTGACCCTTTTAATGTATTTTGATTTTGTTTTTGTGGGGTTAGCAAAAAGAGAAAATAACTCAACCAACACCAGCCTGCTGGTTGGAGCTGTTAAGTAAATACTGACCATTGTATTATCACTTGAACCCATGCCTCTGCCTTTACTTACTTACCTGTGTGCGGGAAACCCTGGTTTAAAACTTGGTCTAAGAACCATTGTTCAACAAGTATATCTGGTGGTGCAAGGCCACCAGTGGCGTAGTCGTTAAAACACACTTTACCTAAATCTCCAACCTACCCTCGGTTACACGTGCATAGCCTACATTAACAGTGGTATTTTTTTAAGCGCTCGGCAAAAGCGTGCCCGTCAGCTCGCCAAACTCGCGTTCCAGCGCTTCCAACTTGAGAGCAAAAGAATATGCCCACTAAACTTTGTTGTAGGCTATTCTTGGCGTACGTTCACAGGCAGATACAGTTGAGGACGATATTACTAGCCCCCCTCCTGAAATTAGACATATCTCTTCATTGATCATTGAGAATGATCATTATTAATAAATGTGTGTTATTCTGGAAACAAATACACCATGGAGATAGTATCCAATAAGTTAAATTTGGACTTTTCCATTTTCACAATGAGTTTAAGCAAAAAAGTGTAAAGATGGCAAGGACAAAATTATTAGCCCCCTAAACATTAATAGTCAATACAGTGCCATTTATGAACAAAAATTGACACCAGGCACTTTGATTAGTTGCTAACTATGTTGGCACATGTCCTACCAGGGATTTTGGCCCATTTTTTTCATGGCAAATAGTTAAGCTGGTCCAAATGGCATGGATGTTGAGGATGGACATTCATTTTCAGCACTCTTCAAATACTATCTAAAGGATTGAGGTCTGAACCACTCCATGACCATGGTTTTAGTATCCTTGAGGAACATTTGAACTATTTTGGATGCAAGTTTTGGGTTATTATCTTATTGAAAGATCCAGTGAAGATCTTAGCTCCCTCTATGAGCTTATTTTTGCAAGGTCACTTTCCACATTCTATCATAATTTTCAGTTATTATGGGGCCGTACACCCAAACAAGGTTTCCTGTGGCTGAGGCTTCCACAGAATGATGCATCCGCCACCATGTTTAATTGTGGAAACCATCTTATAACGATTCAAGGCCTATCCCTTTCTTCACCTGACAGAAGCAGAATTCATGCATCAAAGCAGGTGCAATTGAATATCATCAGATGAAAGCAGAGATGTTCAAAACTCATTTTTGACTTTCAAATGTTCACAGGCAAAGCTCAGTAACACTCTGATATGCACTGCCTTTAGTAAAGGGGTTCTTCTGTGATGATGGCCCCAAAGCCCAATATGATGACAAGCCCTAACAACTGTCTTTCTTGGTGGGGGAAAAAACTCCAGGTGAGGCCAGGTCAATAACAATCATCTAGGCAAGTGTCCAATGCTTCTTTGGTCTAATGAGGCCAAGCAGTTTCTACAGTTACACACAGTGGTGGGGCATCAAGTTTAGTCTGTTATTCAGCCTCAGACACAGGGAGTCTGGGTCTGAATCTGGATTGCTGGGTCTTCCAACAACATTGTAACCCAAAGCATACATTTAGATTAGTTCAGAGGTTCTTCAAGGACACTAAAACCATGATATTGGAATCACCCGCTCATAGTCCAGTCCTCAATCCCACTGAGAGTTTGTGATTAATGTCTATGCTCAGCATCCATGCGATTTGGACCAGCTAGAACACTTTGCAGTGAAGAAATGGGCCAAAATCCATAGAAGAACATGTGCCAACCTAGGTAGCAACTTATCAGAGCCTGTTGTCAGTTTTGGTTCATACATGCCGCCATATTGACTATTAATGATCAGGGGGCTAATAATTGTGTCCTTGTCATTTTTGCCCTTTTTTGTTTAAACTCATCGTAACAATAGAAAAATCCAAATTCAACTCATTGAACATTATCTCCATCAGTGTATTTGTTTCCAGAATAACATAAACGGTTAATAATGGTCATTCTTACTGATAAATCAAGATAAATGTCTAATTTCAGGAGGGGGGCTAATAATATCGTCCTCAACTGTATATGTTTAACCGGCAAGATTTCTAATAAGAAAATGGTGGCAAAATAATAATGCAGGACATAAGGTATCTTAAAATAGCCTAACCATGCCTGTCGCATTCACCACTGCTTTGGAGCCTATTTGTTCCCTGAGGTGTATATCCTACGTGTGAAAATGTAGCCTACAATAAGCTATGAAGGCTATCGATTTAAGTAACCTTAAGATTGATCAAATTATGTCCATAATTTTGCTCGTCATTCAATAAGACGGGCGTTCTGCACGCTTGAGGCTGGCCTGGCCATATCGTGCCGCGCATAGGCCTACTACGCCTGCTCTGCACATGCCAAGGATGTGTTTTTTCCCCATTCTTCTTCTTTTCTGTCATTTACCCTGGCTGTGTCTGAAACGTGTTTGCTTATGCTCATGGTCGTCGCTAGGTATCTCCCTTCACTGGTGCGAATCAGACGGTAGGCTATATATCCTTCCGGGTAAAAGCACCAGTCAAATTAATTTCAATAAATGAATAATCAAATATTGCTAATTGGAAATCGATCAAAATGTTGTTAAATGCTATAAATACTATTTTGGTATGAGGCAACACGTGCTGAAAACCAAATACAGCCATTTATGCTTGCATTGCTTTAAACAAAACAAGCAATTTCACACTTTTTTGATTTTCATTTTTCATTCTAAAATAGAATAATGAATGAACGAAAAAGTACACGGACCGTGTACGGTCCGTGTATATTTTCGTTCATTCATTATTCTATTTCGGATATCACACGAGAAAGGAATAAGGACTTGTTTATGATGATTTACACTTGAATATCACTTGTGAAATGGAACCAAGCGCCATATTTTGATATTTTGTAGGTACTGAAAATGAAACGTTGAATCTTAGAAAAGAGAGAAAAGCAATAAAGAAAAATGTCCTTCTGAATTGCGTCTTTTGTTTATTCAAAATTCGCGTGACCTGAGAGTAGCCTAAATCCTGGAAGGCTGGTTGAGCCTTCATTACATGGTTTCTTTGGAGGCAAACGGACTTTGCAGACATTGTTGATGCAATATTCAGAACGTTGCTACACTTCAAAGATGTGGTCGATCTGTGATGACTGTGCGAGGAATTTGTGTCATGAGATGGTTGCATAGGCTATCCATATCAAGCAAGCGCCACAAGCATGTGCATACGCGTCACCACCATTGAGTAGGGCGTCCTAGAGGGGGGTAGAAGAATGATGTACTGTCTAATTTTTTACTTAAACTTATCAACCAATTTAACTTTCGCAACGACATTTCATGTGCTTAGGCCTGGTCTTAAGACTTGATTGTATTTGGCCATATAGCCTATTATAGCATCCTAATCCAACAGAAGTGCAGCTGTGCGACCGGGACAGATATCCTCGATGGGAAGGGGTAGACCAACTGTCATTGAGAACATTGACAGTTCTTACGATCAGCCTCAGTTTCCCAGTTCATCTCAAGCCTTTAGGTGTATGTACCCGGACATATTGCTTTCCAACAATATCACTAATTTTCCAAATACACCAAAGTGAAATGTGTATTCAACATGCGTAAAACTTGGTATGGAGAGCGAGCGCTTCAGCTCATTACACTTGCCAGAATACGCAACAGTTTGCGCGAGAACACTGCTTTGGACAGTTTGCTCCCTAATGCATATTACTACATGGGAAAGGGTATAATAGGTTATTGATTCCAGAGACTTTAGCCTTTATTTAGGCTATAAAGTTGAGTCCATAACATAAAGGGAATTTCGTCTCTATTTTATAAGGCGGACGCACGCTCCAATACAGGCCTAACCATCACGCGTGCTGCGCATAGGCCTACTAGCCTGCACATTGCAAAAATGTTTTTCATCATTCTATTATTTTTCTGTTGTGTCTCTGGCTCCAGCTACTGTTCTATGTGTCGTTTGGTAGCTAGACCTTTTCTGATGCGACTCAGACGGCAAACTTTCCTTCCGGGTAAACAGAGGGGGAGGGGTCAGTCAAATGAAATTCAATAAACGAATAGCCAAATATCACAAATTGAAAAACGATCAAAAATATTGTCATTTTTTATAATGCTATTATGGTATGAAGTAACACATGCAGAAAACAAAATACAGCCATTTCTGCTTGTATTGCTTTAATCAAAACAAGAAGTTGCACCCTTTTTTGAATTTCATATTTCATTCCAAAATAGAATAATGAATGAACGAAAAAGTACACGGACCGTGTACCATTCGTTCTTTTGTTTTTCGATTCAGAACCAAATAACAAAAAACGAAAAAACGGCTGGTTATTTCATTATTTCGTTTTAGTGACAAACGAAAAAACAAATTTCCAACATTTATTTTGTCCTTCATTTCAAAACAAAGGCAATGAAAAAAGTGGCAGTCGGTGAAAACGGTCGGGGTTCCAGCTTTTCATTTTACGGTCGCAGTCGGTGTAAGAACCGCGGACCATGTTTAGCCTACCTAGCCACCTGATTGAGTAGCCTGCATCCGGGTCAGAGAGTTGCAACAGTGAGACACCTCTGAAAACACTGGCCAGTGAAAGACTGTGTGGTCCGATGATCGTCTCTGTGCCTCGGTTTGATTGACGAGACCTTTGTGATGAAGTGTGTCGTTTTTGAAGTTGTTTATAGCGGGGAAACATCAGAAAATAATAGGCCTATAATTGGCCCCGCCGTGATGCATTGGCTGCGTTTTTCGCCAAAAAGGTTAAAATTAGGTAACTCCATAACGGCGCGGCATTGCCCAGAATGGCTCATCATTAGATACATTATGTGGCATGGGAAAGCGATGGTGAAACTTTCATTTTACGCCGGAACTATCCTTTAACCATGGGAAACGCTTCTGACGGCGGCGCAGAGTCACTATTATGTGGAAAAACGGTCCGTGTACCATTCGTTCTTTTGTTTTTCGATTCAGAACCAAATAACAAAAAAACGAAAAAACGGCTGGTTATTTCATAATTTCGTTTTAGTGACAAACGAAAAAACAAATTTCGATCTGAATTTCCAAAATTTATTTTGTACTTCATTTCAAAACAACGCCAATGAAAAAAAGCCAACGTGCTATTTTTTATTTTTGATATTTTCATTTCTCAGCCTTATGTGCCCCGGAAGTGGTCCGTGTACTTTTTCGTTCATTCATTTTTCTATTTTAAAATGAAAAATGAAAATCAAAAAAGTGTGAAATTGCTTGTTTAAAGCAATGCAAGCATAAATGGCTGTATTTGGTTTTCAGCACGTGTTGCCTCATACCAAAATAGTATTTATAGCATTTAACAACATTTTGATCGATTTCCAATTAGCAATATTTGATTATTCATTTATTGAAATTAATTTGACTGGTGCTTTTACCCGGAAGGATATATAGCCTACCGTCTGATTCGCACCAGTGAAGGGAGATACCTAGCGACGACCATGAGCATAAGCAAACACGTTTCAGACACAGCCAGGGTAAATGACAGAAAAGAAGAAGAATGGGGAAAAAACACATCCTTGGCATGTGCAGAGCAGGCGTAGTAGGCCTATGCGCGGCACGATATGGCCAGGCCAGCCTCAAGCGTGCAGAACGCCCGTCTTATTGAATGACGAGCAAAATTATGGACATAATTTGATCAATCTTAAGGTTACTTAAATCGATAGCCTTCATAGCTTATTGTAGGCTACATTTTCACACGTAGGATATACACCTCAGGGAACAAATAGGCTCCAAAGCAGTGGTGAATGCGACAGGCATGGTTAGGCTATTTTAAGATACCTTATGTCCTGCATTATTATTTTGCCACCATTTTCTTATTAGAAATCTTGCCGGTTAAACATATACAGTTGAGGACGATATTATTAGCCCCCCTCCTGAAATAAGACATTTCTCTTGATTTCTCAGTAAGAATGACAATTATTAACCGTTTCTGTTATTCTGGAAACAAATACACTGATGGAGATAATGTTCAATGAGTTGAATTTGGATTTTTCTATTGTTACGATGAGTTTAAACAAAAAAGGGCAAAAATGACAAGGACATAATTATTAGCCCCCTGATCATTAATAGTCAATATGGCGGCATGTATGAACCAAAACTGACAACAGGCTCTGATAAGTTGCTACCTAGGTTGGCACATGCCCTCCTATGGATTTTGGCCCATTTCTTCACTGCAAAGTGTTCTAGCTGGTCCAAATCGCATGGATGCTGAGCATAGACATTAATCACAAACTCTCAGTGGGATTGAGGACTGGACTATGAGCGGGTGATTCCAATATCATGGTTTTAGTGTCCTTGAAGAACCTCTGAACTAATCTAAATGTATGCTTTGGGTTACAATGTTGTTGGAAGACCCAGCAATCCAGATTCAGACCCAGACTCCCTGTGTCTGAGGCTGAATAACAGACTAAACTTGATGCCCCACCACTGTGTGTAACTGTAGAAACTGCTTGGCCTCATTAGACCAAAGAAGCATTGGACACCTGCCTAGATGATTGTTATTGACCTGGCCTCACCTGGAGTTTTTTCCCCCACCAAGAAAGACAGTTGTTAGGGCTTGTCATCATATTGGGCTTTGGGGCCATCATCACAGAAGAACCCCTTTACTAAAGGCAGTGCATATCAGAGTGTTACTGAGCTTTGCCTGTGAACATTTGAAAGTCAAAAATGAGTTTTGAACATCTCTGCTTTCATCTGATGATATTCAATTGCACCTGCTTTGATGCATGAATTCTGCTTCTGTCAGGTGAAGAAAGGGATAGGCCTTGAATCGTTATAAGATGGTTTCCACAATTAAACATGGTGGCGGATGCATCATTCTGTGGAAGCCTCAGCCACAGGAAACCTTGTTTGGGTGTACGGCACCATAACAACTGAAAATTATGATAGAATGTGGAAAGTGACCTTGCAAAAATAAGCTCATAGAGGGAGCTAAGATCTTCACTGGATCTTTCAATAAGATAATAACCCAAAACTTGCATCCAAAATAGTTCAAATGTTCCTCAAGGATACTAAAACCATGGTCATGGAGTGGTTCAGACCTCAATCCTTTAGATAGTATTTGAAGAGTGCTGAAAATGAATGTCCATCCTCAACATCCATGCCATTTGGACCAGCTTAACTATTTGCCATGAAAAAAATGGGCCAAAATCCCTGGTAGGACATGTGCCAACATAGTTAGCAACTAATCAAAGTGCCTGGTGTCAATTTTTGTTCATAAACGGCACTGTATTGACTAGGGGGCTAATAATTTTGTCCTTGCCATTTTTACACTTTTTTGTTTAAACTCATTGTGAAAATGGAAAAGTCCAAATTTAACTTATTGGATAGTATCTCCATGGTGTATTTGTTTCCAGAATAACACACATTTATTAATAATGATCATTCTCAATGATCAATGAAGAGATATGTCTAATTTCAGGAGGGGGGCTAGTAATATCGTCCTCAACTGTATCTGCCTGTGAACGTACGCCAAGAATAGCCTACAACAAAGTTTAGTGGGCATATTCTTTTGCTCTCAAGTTGGAAGCGCTGGAACGCGAGTTTGGCGAGCTGACGGGCACGCTTTTGCCGAGCGCTTAAAAAAATACCACTGTTAATGTAGGCTATGCACGTGTAACCGAGGGTAGGTTGGAGATTTAGGTAAAGTGTGTTTTAACGACTACGCCACTGGTGGCCTTGCACCACCAGATATACTTGTTGAACAATGGTTCTTAGACCAAGTTTTAAACCAGGGTTTCCCGCACACAGGTAAGTAAGTAAAGGCAGAGGCATGGGTTCAAGTGATAATACAATTGTCAGTATTTATTTAACAGCTCCAACCAGCAGGCTGGTGTTGGTTGAGTTATTTTCTCTTTTTACCAATATTACTGAAAACAAAATCAAAATACATTAAAAGGGTCAAAAAGGGCAACAACTGGTTTTACAACAAAAGGCCTATCAGAGCAGCAGTGGCATGGCTCTGCTTGTTGCAAACAACTGAAGCTTATATACAACCGCATCTCCAATCAGCGCTCCCAGCAGTCAGAGAACATCCACTCCTGCAGGACCAAAGCAGACCAACACACCACACGAAATCTTGGGGTGCCCCCAGCATCCTCAAAACGAAACCCTCAGGGCAGGCATCCTCCATCTACCTAGAAGCAATTTCATATGCTGCGGAAGCCAACACTTCCCGTATAGCAGCGAGGATTGGGGCAAAACGTGACAAAGCAGGACTTGTGTGTGACCGGTCTGTCAGAGCCCTTTTTTATGAATGAGAAGCTAATTGGTGCGTAGCCACCGGCATGCTACCTGGGGGTGTGTCAACAAGAGGTAAGCTATGGTGGCTGCAGGAGGACAATTGAAAACAGTACTTGGGTTACATTATTCCCCTCACTTTTGTATCGGCGTCCCGCCGATAGGCTTGTGTTTCCACACACCAAGCCTCAGTTTCCATCAAAAGTGGTAGCACTCACACCAGCAGGCACACTGCACACGCACACACACTCTCACTCACGGGCATGCACACGCAGGCAGGCGTGCACACACACATGCCTGAGCAGTGGGCATTCAGGTCACATGTTCAGCATCCAATAACACTGTACACAGAAATAAAACCAATATGAGCATTTAAAACACAATATAAAACAATGCCAGAAGGCATCAAACTGGGTTGGTTGGTGCGTCCCTTGGACCTGGCCAAATAAGAAGAGGAGAAGCTGCCTGTAGAGGGGTGGGCCCCGAGTGGCAACCTGTTGGCCACCGTACTACCAGGCCAACTGACCGGGTTCCTGACACTTCAACGTCTGCAGTCTCTGTGCGGCCCTGTTTGAGACCGCTGCAGGTAGTTGACAGTCAGAGTACCCTGAGCAGCACGTACAGTCTGTCCATTAGAGGACTCCGATGAGGCATTGGAGGTCTTGAGCGTGGCAGGGGGGTCTGCCGCAACCGGCCTGTTGGTCGTCACCTGGATATTGTCTGAGCGGAGCAGACACAATAGCTCCCTTAGCTGCTCCAGCTCTTCAGCCATCACTGAACGGTAAAAGAGTCAAGTGATATTGATCACGAGGAAGGGTAAGTGCTGGGCTGAAGATTTCCAGGTGATTGGGCCTTTCAGGTCAGCTGCTGGGTCCCCCGATGCGCCGACTGCTGCTCTGCCTAAATGAAACCAGCCATTGCCCTTTTACAAAAAAACTAAACTGAAACCCACGCCTCTGTTTACATATTCTGCCAACTACTGCCACTATGTAACCGAGGGTAGGTTGGAGATTTAAGTACTTAAGTGTGTTTGTTTTAACGACTACACCACTGGTGGCCTTGCACCACCAGATATACTTGTTGAACAATGGTTCTTAGACCAAGTTTTAAACCAGGGTTTCCCGCACACAGGTAAGTAAGTAAAGGCAGAGGCATGGGTTCAAGTGATAATACAATGGTCAGTATTTATTTAACAGCTCCAACCAGCAGGCTGGTGCTGGTTCAGTTATTTTCTCTTTTTACCAATATTACTGAAAACAAAACAAACTACATTAAAAGGGTCAAAAAGGGCAACAACTGGTTTTTACAGCAAAAGGCCTAGCAGAGCAGCAGTGGCGTGGCTCTGCTTGTTGCAAACAACTGAAGCTTATAAACAACCGCATCTCCAAGCAGCGCTCCCAGCAGTCAGAGAACATCCACTCCTGCAGGACCAAAGCAGACCAACACACCACACGAAATCTTGGGGTGCCCCCAGCATCCTCAAAACGAAACCCTCAGGGCAGGCATCCTCCATCTACCTAGAAGCAATTTCATATGCTGCGGAAGCCAACACTTCCCGTATAGCAGCGAGGATTGGGGCAAAACGTGACAAAGCAGGGCTTGTGCGTGACCGGTCTGTCAGAGCCCTTTTTTATGAATGAGAAGCTAATTGGTGCGTAGCCACTGGCATGCTACCTGGGGGTGTGTCAACACGAGGTAAGCTATGGTGGCTGCAGGAGGACAATTGAAAACAGTACTCGGGTTACACACGCTTAACACACGTTTCACTATGGTGTAATTGGGTACAGGTCTTTACGTCGAATGGATTCTTGAGAGGGGACCATTCGAACAAAACGTTGGACCATTCGTATAAGGCAGGGGATCTTTCGTCGGGGACGTTCCGTCTACCGCAAAAGCCTACGAAAGGTCCTTAAAATTGAACTAAAGATCCTTAGGTTTCAACTAAACGTCCCTTCAGCCTGCCTATATTAAAAATGTAAATCAGCTTTTTTAATGCTCATTTTAACGGGTTTTCTTCAGCCTGCCTATATTAGAAATGTAAATCAGCTTTTTTAATGCTCATTTTAAGGGTTTTGTTTATTTAAATATGTAAATCAGCTGTTAAGTTTTGTTTTTTGTTGATTTAAACATGTAAATCTATAAATAAAATGTACTTACTCATTTTAACTGGTAGGGCTATGTTGTTGGTTTTTTAACGTTTACGTCGTTACATTTTTTGACAATTTACGTTTACGCCCTTACATTTTTTGACAATTATCTAGACAATATTTGTGAAGCTTTTTTTTCACGTCATTACATTTTTTGACAATTTACGTTTACGCCCTTACATTTTATGACAATTATCTAGACAATATTTGAGAAGCTTTTTTTTCACTTTTACGCAATTACTTTACTCCCATCTGCGGGCAGAGAGGCGGGACCAAGCACAGCCTGCTCGCTTTGAATCAAAGCAGTGCGGTTTAATGTGTCTAGAAGTAGGCTATTGACCCTTGTGCTCGCTTTGAATCAGAGCATCGCGCGTCTAGGCTATAGACTATAGTGCATCTAGAAGTAGGCTATTGATGATTGAGCACATTGTCATGCAGCGAGTTTTCTGACTTTCCGGTAACTTTTTAGATGCGAAGCACCAGCAACAAGAGAAAGCTGTCTCCCGACACTTTGATGTTTCTGATTCTGAATGACAACAAATAGTTCGAGCATGAGCCAAATAGTTCGCGCATGAGCCAGAAAACAATATAGGTCCTAACAGTGTTGAAAACATTACAGAACCCATGCACCTGTGTTAAGCCCATGGCTACAGGAGAGAGAGAGAGAGAGAGAGAGAGAGAGAGAGAGAGAGAGAGAGAGAGAGATAGACAGGAGAGAGAGAGAGAGAGAGAGAGAGAGAGAGAGAGAGAGAGAGAGAGAGAGAGGTTAAATCGCTATGTTAACACTGCACAGGAGCGCGTTCTCTCTCCGCAGCATCTTTGCATGAACAAATTAAATGGTAATTGAATAATAGTTTGCCAGTATTGCAGGGTGTATTAAACCCAGTGTACGTTGGGGTGCAAGGGAGAGCAAGGAAGAGAGCAGCATCTGTGATTAACCGCTTCGAAATGTGTGCGTAAAACCTGCTGTTAACCAGTGGATTTTGTGAAGCTTGAAGTGTACCGCATTAAAAAAAAGCTTTGTTTGATTTCGTGTTTGTATTTTACTTTGACGTTGCCTATAGTCCTCAGTTTATGGGTATTTTCAGTTGACCCCCTACACGTTTTCTTTCTGTCATGTAGGGTATTGTAAATAAATCGACCGTATTTTAATTTAGCCCTTCAATCACCCCTCTCCAATTGCAAACTTTACCCTGATCGAAGAGCATTCGCTACCCTGCACTACTCGTTGAGCACTTATTGTCTGACTGATTTTGGCTGCTGCGAATAAGGTAGGTCTATCTTATATTAAAAAAAAAGGTCTGTCACCGTTTTGGCTGAAGGTTGACACCACGAACCAGATGACAATTGCAGTCTTGCCGCGGGTCTTGAACAGTGCGCTCTCTTTCCGATTCAGATTGCTTCTTCTGAGAAGGCAACTGGCTACCGCAGGAGAGGGGAAAGGTGGCAATATTATCCACAAGCTTGTTGGATAAATTGTGTTTAGCCTATCACAGATGAGGTTCTGGAATATTTTGTAGTGCATGGGACATTGACAAGGAAAGGTAGCTATGATATCCTCGTGAATAGGCCTCCTCTCAACATTCAACATGTAAATGGGTTATTCTGTAGTCCAACGCTGGCAGGAGAATCATTCGTTACAAATACTGCATACACACTCAGCAATTGTGTCTGTTGGTTTTTGTCCTCCAGGTCTTCATAAAATCATCTACCACCGCTGTGATAATTTGACTACACACCGCTGAACAGTTAACAGTTTTTTTAGGCTACTGTATTGACAATTGCAGTCATGCCGCTTGTCTTGAACTGTCTCTTCCCGTTCCATAACGTGACAGCCAGATGAGAAGCGCAAAGGTGGGGGCTATCCGCGATCGCGGAGGAAAGGTGTCAATATCCATAGCCTAACCCTTGAACTGTGGAGCAATTACATATTGTTTAGGTTCTTGAATACTTGGAATTAGCATGGAATTAATTTTCCATTAATAAGGAAACGTGTAAGATTTATCCTCAATCCTCCCCGATAATGTTTTTGTCATAGGCCTAATGTTAATGCCCTCCCCAACACATATCCCCAGTACAATATTGCGACACACGCTTGGCACAATGATAGGCCTACTAAATGAGTTCAATGTTCTTGCAACACTTTTCCCAAGAAAAGTCAGTTTTCATTTCGAGATTCCAGAGCAAATCAGCTGGTACTGCGCTGCTCGCTTGCTGGTCAATAAACGTTGAACTGAACCGTGTTGTGTGCGTGTGTGGCTATGTGTGTACCATCGTATATCCATGATCGTCCGTGCTCCTATCATGCAAATGACATGTCATGCAGGCAAGGGCGTCCGTTTGATTTCAAAAGTGCTGGCCCGGACAATTACCATAAACCCGAGTAAGGTTTGAAAAGTGCTGGGTACAAGATAAGGCTACTTCCGATTTGAGGTTTCATGATAAATAGCCTAATACGCATTGGCGTATTGACGCATAATGTGGCCATGTTAAAAATTAAAAGCCATCTGCGCTGTCTTGTTTATTTCTGATATCCTGCGCTGAAGTCATCTTTATCATAGGCTACATATTATGAATGCAACGGTAACTGAGTGATTAACCCATCTTATTATATGGTTGTGACGTCATCTGTCGAATGCTCCATTCATTTCAACGGGGCTCCCCAACGTTCGGACGTCTGTTATTTTTCGATAACGGACGGGTTGGTCTATAACAGACCGCTGTCAATGGCAACAAGACTTTTCACTGCTAAAGCGACTTTTCAACAAGACTCTAATCAGCTGCTGTGATAGACAGCACCCGTTGTCCTGGCTACCGCTGTCAATGGCAACAAGACGTTCACTGCTAAAGCCACTGGCTTGTATACAAGTCAGTGGCTAAAGCGAATGTTTCATATCATTCCGCAGGGGGTCCGGTCTTTTGTCACTCTAATCAGCTGCTGTGATAGACAACACCTGTTGTCCTGGCTAGCCTACCTAGCTGTTGCCTAGCGGTGTTCCACAACGGTAGGCCTACTGTTTTGTTTTGCGCAGCAACAATCTTAACATTAAATAGGTCTAAAGAAATGTCCCCGCATGTGTGAATCATTTAAGTATATCCATATAATAAGCGGGTTAACTTTCGGCGAGTCGGTCGCTTTGTGGAATAGCAGCACTTCAGAGAGAACAAGACCCCTCCGCTCCGCGTCGGGGTCTAAAGATTCTCTCTGTCGTGCTGCTATTCCACGGTAGCGACCTTCTCGCCGAACGTTAACCCTTACATAACTACATGTAGCCTTGAATAATGGTGCACGTCAATTTGTTGTCATAACTTCGCTCTGTCCCTTTTGATTTCCTCAAGCAATTCATCCCTTTTGTCATTGTCCCTGTTTTACTGTTAGTCTTATGGACTTAGGGCGTATCGATCACCATTATTTGCCTGAAACCTGCAAACTAAACACTGCATGCGCGCAGCCACACAGAGCATTCTCTGTGTCAAAGGAACCCTTTCTCCGCGCCTGTGCGGCATTCTCCTTATCTCTCCTAGAATGGCAATACATGTTGGCAGACTTTATTTTGGATAATTCACGATTATCTGGATATATTTGGCTAGGTTACTCAGCAAAGAACATCATTAACGTTAGTGAGGTAACTTTTGGCGTGCTGATACAAACACCAACGGTGAATCACGACGCAGGCCCTACTTCCCCAACCATAGCCTACTGAAAAGGTCCATAGCCATTGTGTTCAACGCCCTTTGATAGGCTCTGCCTGTATCAGGGTCGATAGGCTAATGATGATGGTCAGGGCGCACATCAGTGTTTGGGTTGTCTATGCTTTTTTTCTGGAATACTGTGCCGATTAGATAGAAATGATCATGTTATGAACCCGAGTTTAGTAGATATCGCGCGGTGAACGAGGCAGCCTGCAAACAGTTTGAAGCGCAATGTGGCTGTAACAAGTTAGAAAGTAGCCAAACCATGTTGCTTGTTAACCTTTTTAAATTATCAGCGTTCCACGAACTATCTTTCTTTGCGCACGCTATAGACTATGGTTAACTATGTATGCTTTATAATGTTGGTAAAGGCGGGAGAAGCGGGATAATGTATTGTCCACACGTGACTACGGAAAATACATTTCCCTTCAGAGATAGGCCCTAACAGCACTCTGCCTTCGGCGTCGGGGGTGTTATTCGCCCCGTAGGGAAACATTTTCTTATAGTCATGTGTGGACAATACATTATTCCTTAGGCCTACCTTTAAATTGATGTTGTACATTTTAAAGGCCAACTTCCGATAAAACTCAGTTTTACTCACTCCTTTCGAAGATCGGACGGTCACCCCAAGTTAAACTCACTTGCAAGGCTCTCATAGCGGTGCGTCAACTCTCCTGGCTGTGTTTCCCGGTGTTTCCCAATTTACATCAATAATGCAGAGAAACGAGCGAATCACGAAAGCCTTTCTGTGTTTCGTCACGTCGAAAGAAGGCGTTGCCCACAAAGGTTTATATCGACCCATTTATCTAAAAACATGTCGAGTAATTTTTTTCTGCTTGTTTTCAAAACAAGCAACGTCTGGTGGTCCGAAACATAGCTTAGCTTAGCTATCAGCTGGTTGCTACTCTCAGGTACACACACAGCCCAAAGCCTCATACATAAAGCCTGCTCACTCCGGTTGCTCCGTGCCTACAGCTCGCCTAGGGGTCGCTGTCGAAAGAGCACAGCCCTGAATGGAGCCTGCACGCCTCCGCTGGCGCCCCTATAGTGCAGTACCACCAGGGGAAGTGGCGACTCTGTTTGCCATTACATTCTCTCCCAAGGCTGGAGGACTGAGCCAATCAGAGACGCGTTTCTTTGAGAGCAGGAGGAGTGAGCCAATCAGAGACGCATTTCCACGAGAAACACGGAACACTCTCTCGTTTCTCCACAAGCCACCTTGCCAGCTTGCAAAAACGTCTTGAAACAAAGCAACCAGAACGTTTTTTAAAACAGGACCAACGCGTAACACATTCAATAACAATTGGGAACACGGCAATATTAATTAAATTACGTTGAGAGGCGATCTTTAAAACATTTCGTTGATATTGTAGTGGTGCAAACGACTGTAGTTATGAGATGGGCGCCAGCCAGGCAGCAAGACTGCCGTTACCTTTCCAAAAATGAATAAAAATCAGTGACCAACACATTAGAAATAATTCATATCAACACAACGAATATCTTTTCTTACTTTTAGTAGTGCACTTTTCTACCAAACGAGCATCAACTTTGTGCAAGTCATTAAAACTCTTTTTTTTACCAGCACTGACCCGTGCACTGTTTCATTTTTTATTAACTAATTCTTCTGCATTCTCGTTTCACATGTGATAAATAAAGTGCTTGCATTGACACGCCGTTGTTTTAATTTTGCATTTCTTTCATGTCCACTTAGTATGGTTTATCCAATTATCCATGGATGCAGGATCATTCACTGGACTGGACACTATTGTAAGAGGTGAAATTTAGACCACGATTCAGGAACGACAGACAACAGGAGTAAAGGTTATGGTAGTTTTATTTTTACAATTTCATAAAATACAATTAGGCGGGGAAACCACCACAACATCCATGCAGCCAGCAGCGTCTGTAAACTGCTATCGTCTTTGAATAAATGAATAAAAAATCACAATCTGGAGACACTCGGACGATAGTAGCCTACAAAAGTAAAGTTAAGTTACACACTCAGCCACTGCTGCCGGACGTTGGCTCGTCAATTACTGAATTCAACTATAACACGCACAATAGCCTACCCAAATGCAACTTACCCACAGTTCCCAAAGCCACCGGCCGCACGCAATGGATACCTACAGCCCACATCCCGGCAGACAGCTCAGCAGCCCGGCCCCACCCCAGCGTGTAGCACACATGCTTTTTTCTGGAATACTGTCGCCGATCAGATAGAAATGATCCTGTTATGAACCCGAGTTTAGTAGATATCGCGCAGTGAACGAGGCAGCCTGCAAACAGTTTGAAGCGCAATGTGGCTGTAACAAGTTAGGAAGTAGCCAAACTCTGTTGCTTGTTAACCTTTTTAAATTATGCACGTAATGGTGGGGTGGCGTCCGCGCCAATGTCATATCCTGAGCGTATTGCTCGGTGCATAATTCCAAGAGCAGTATAATGAAAAAGAAGAAAAGGAAGATGAGGGGCTAGACCCCAATCGTTTGTCCCCTGTCTGTCGGTTTTATTTACTTTTTTCGGCTTTGTTTAATACAGTTTTTGATTCTGCATTCAGCTCCAGTGTGCTACTCCTTTCTTTCTTTTTAAATTATGAGCGTTCCATGAACTGTCTTTCTTTGCGCACGCTATAAAATGGCAATAAACCTGTTACTATAAACTACTGGTTAACTATGGATGCTTTATAATGTTGGTAAAGGCGGCATAAGCGGGATAATGTATTGTCCACACGTGACTACGGAAAATATATTTCCTTCGAAGCAGAAAAACAGCACTCCGCCTTCGGCATCGGGGGTGTTATTCGCCCTGTAGGAAAATATTTTCTTATAGTCACGTGTGGACAGTGGTGTAGTCTACTTTTTTGAAGTGGGTATACTGTATATTCTCGCATTTTTTGAAGTGGGTATATATTTATGCCATTCTAAATAATGGATCAATCAATTTTAAGTGGGTATACTGAATCCCCTAAAATTTAGAAGTGGGTATACTCCGTATACCTGCATTCTACGTAGACTGTGGACAATACATTATCCCTTACCTTTAAATTACTGTTGTAGGCCTACATTTTAAAACATTTCGTCAATATTGTAGTGGTGCAACCGACTGTAGTTTTAAGTTATGAGATGGACGCCAGTCAGGCAGCAATAAGACTGCCGTTACCTTTCCAAAAATGAATACAAATCAGTGACCAACACATTAGAAATAACTCAGATCATCACAAGGAATATCTTGTCTTATTTTTAGTAGTGCACTTTTGCAAAACCCTTGTTTGAAGACTTGTGCGCTTGGTCTCAATTTGGAACAGCTCACATTAATGTCTGACTTTAGCGATTTTTGCGAATGGTGTGTGATCTTCTCAGCGCACACTTCATGGTTCCCTCTCTCTTGCTCTCTCGGCTTGTTGCTTCCTGACAGTCTCACCCGCCATTTGAAATTAACTCCATTTTATAGGCTGCACGTGTAGTTCACAGGGGGTAACGCTGTTATCTCACTCCGGAGGAGGCAGAGGCAGTCCGTTACAATATAGTATATATAAAATAGGCTATAAAATAGGCCTAATGATAAAAAAGCATCCTGAACTAAAATTAATAATTAATTAAAAAAAAAAATAGACGCACGCACTTTCTACATGGTTCGATTTTTGTTTTCATTGCATTGTGGTGGTAGGCACACAAGTTTGATAAAATATAAAAAATAATAGGCTAATAAAATAGGCAGACTAAACTAAACATCTGCCCAGTTACACGAAAGGTCTGCATGGATTGAACGTAACGTCCTTAGGTCTTCTACGAAAAATCCTCAGGTACTGCACGAAACGCCCCATGCCTTCTACGAATGGTCCAACGTTTTGTTCGAATGGTCCCCTCTCAACAATTCATTAGACGAATCGTCTCGAATTCGTGTAATTGGGGCACTAGTGGCATCTGGGTGCTTCCAGTTTGACTACATCTACAGGCTAGAGATGAAAATGATGAAGGTTGCTGATCATCAGGGCTGCTAACGTTCCCGTCAATGTCCCCGTTGTCTGTGCCAGTTTGGTCATTTTCGTTTGGTTGCCCTCTTGCACTGTTTATTTTGGGGGGAAAAATTGCGCAAACATTGGAAACATAGTTTGGGCCTCTGTATTTTAACCCTTCATCTCCTGATCTCCAACCTTGTCGGTAGTCCTACAAGTGAGACGAAACAGCTTCCTCACAGGCGCCCTGCTCAATATGGTGGTACCGCGTGCATGCGCCCTTGCGCTTGGGATATGAATATATACATCCATCTCAGGAGCTACACTGCAAGGATGTGGCTGCTCTGTGATGAATATGGTGGTACCGCGTGCATGCGCCCTTGCGCTTGGGATATGAATATATACATCCATCTCAGGAGCTACACTGCAAGGACGTGGCTGCTCTGTGATGAATGTGCGAAGAATATTGTATGATGCTTGTGAGATGGTTTCGAATAGATAGGCCTATCCCAAGCGAAAGGGTGCATGCACGCGCGCCACCACCATATTGAGTAGGGCGCCGTGTGTGGGTAGAAGATAGATTTACTGTTTTTTTTGCTGCACTTTAACGTATAAACCGACATATAACCTTTGCAACGAGCTGAGATTTCATGTGATTATTTATGCCTATAGATCGTATTTGCATAGTGCCCTAATAACAGAAGTGTGTATTTGTGGAGCAAATTTACCATCTTGCTCAACCAAGGTTTACAGATGATGTTATTTGTTCAGACATCATCACATTTTGTAATGTAAATGTGTAATGTAATGAAAATACACACACGCAGTGAAGGACAGCTGCGCAACGGTAAAGTTGACGGGGAGTTAACGGTCATTGATTCATAGAGGTTTTTGACCGCTCTGATGATCAGCAACCTTCATTTTGTCAGGTCATCTCTGGCCTTAGATGCAGTCTACCTGGAAGCATCCAACCACTAATGCCCACACCAAAGTGAAACGTGTATCAAGCGTGCATAGCCTACATAAACAGTGGTAGTTTCTTTAAACCTCGAAAAAGCGTGCGCATCAGCTCTTCAAACTCGTGAGCGAAAGAATAGGCCCACTCAACTTAGTTGCTTTGTTGTAGGCTATCCGTTGCGTCCGTTCACATGTAAATATTCAACCTGCAAGATGGCTGGCAAAATAATAACGCAAGACATCAACCTTACAATAATCATATGGCTGTTGATTACATACCACTGCTTTGGACTATTTCTTACCTAAGGTAGCCTACTGTATATATCCTAAGTGTGAAAATATGGCCTACAATGAGCTATGAAGGCTTTCGATTTAATTAAATAGCTAACCGATACAATTATGTCCATAAATGAAATGTTGCTCATTCAACAACGCGGATCGACGTTCGGCAAGCTCCACGGCTGGCCGTATCCCTTGCACATGTCAAGGTTGTGGCTTGTCTTCATTCTTCTACTTTACTTTTATGTCTCTGGCTGAATTTCTGGAGCGTCTTTTCTGCCCCATGGTCGCTATAGAGGAATACCTAGGCCTTAACTGGTGCGAGTCAGACGGCAAATAGCCTATCCTTCCGGATAAACAATAGCGTCAGTCAAATGAATTTCAATTAATGAATTAACAAATATTACGAATTGAAAATCGATCATAAATGTTTTCAATTTTTCAATTACTATTTTCATATGAGGCAACACATGCTGAAAACCAAATACAGCCATTTCAGCTTGCATTGCTTAAAACAAAACAATGAATTTCGCCCTTTTTTGATTTTCATTTTTCATTCCAAGAAAGAAAAATGAATGAACGAAAAAGTACACGGACCGTACACGGACCCGGGTCGTCTCTCTAATTCTGATTCCCATATTAAAGCGCTGAAAAGGAAATCAGTAAAGGTCCGTGTACTTTTTCGTTCATTCATTATTCTATTTTGGAATGAAATATGAAATTCAAAAAAGGGTGCAACTTCTTGTTTTGATTAAAGCAATACAAGCAGAAATGGCTGTATTTTGTTTTCTGCATGTGTTACTTCATACCATAATAGCATTATAAAAAATGACAGAAGTTTTGATCGTTTTTCAATTTGTGATATTTGGCTATTCGTTTATTGAATTTCATTTGACTGACCCCTCCCCCTCTGTTTACCCGGAAAAAAAGTTTGCCGTCTGAGTCGCATCAGAAAAGGTCTAGCTAGCGACCAAACGACACACAGAACAGTAACTGGAGCCAGAGACACAACAGAAAAATAATAGAATGATGAAAAACATTTTTGCGATGTACAGGCTAGTAGGCCTATGCGCAGCACGCGTGATGGTTAGGCCTGTATTGGAGCGTGCGTCCGCCTTATAAAATAGAGGTGAAGTTCCCTTTATGTTATGGACTCAACTTTATAGCCTAAATAAAGGCTAAAGTCTCTGGAATCAATAACCTATTATACCCTTTCACATGTAGTAATATGCATTAGGGAGCAAACGGTCCAAAGCAGTGTTCTCACGCAAACTGTTGCGTATTCTGGCAAGTGTAATGAGCTGAAGCGCGCGCTCTCCATACCAAGTTTTACGCATGTTGAATACACATTTCACTTTGGTGTATTTGGAACATTAGTGATATTGTTGGAAAGCAATATGTCCGGGTATACACCTAAAGGCTGGAGATGAACTGGGAAACTGATGCTGATCGTAAGAACTGTCAATGTTCTCAATGACAGTTGGTCTACCCCTTCCCATCGAAGATATCTCTCCTGGTCGCACAGCTACACTTCTGTTGGATTAGAACGCTATAATAGGCTATATGGCCAAATACAATCAAGTCTTAAGACCAGCCCTAAGCACATGAAATGTCGTTGCGAAGGTTAAATTGGTTGATAAGTTTAAGTCAAAATATAGACAGTAAATCATTCTTCCCCCTCTGGGACGCCCTACTCAATGGCGATAGGGCGTATGCACATGCTTGTGGCGCTTGCTTGATATGGATAGCCTACGCAACCATCTCATGACACAAATTCCTCGCACAGTCATCACAGATCGACCACATCTTTGAAGTGTAGCAACGTTCTGAATATTGCATCAACAATGCCTGCAAAGTCCGTTTGCCTCCAAAGAAACCATGTAATGAAGGCTCAACCAGCCTTCCAGGATTTACTCTCAGGTCACCCGAATTCTGAATAAACAAAAGACGCAATTCAGAAGGACGTTTTTCTTTATTGCTTTTCTCTCTTTTCTAAGATTCAACGTTTCATTTTCAGTACCTACAAAATATCAAAATATGGCGCTTGGTTCCAATTTCACAAGTGATATTCAAGCGTAAATCATCATAAACAAGTCCTTATTCCTTTCTCGTGTGATATCCGAAATAGAATAATGAATGAACGAAAATATACACGGACCAGAAAATGACTTGATTCTCGTTTTTTTGTTTTCCAGTTTCCAAACGGGAAACAAAATACGAGTGGTTTCTCGTTTATTGTTACTTAAAAATCGGGAAACCGGTCATTTGTCGTGGTCCGTTTTCCGATTTGAAAATGAAAATCGAATGGCCAACAGATACACGGACCGAGTTCAATGGAGCGCTGTCTAAACTGTCTGACTTCTGTCCGACCTCGTCCTTTTGCTGCGCTGTGATTGGCCAAACAGCATTTTAGGGTAGGTCTTAGCTAAATGTGAATTACTAGGTAGCCCTAGTAATAGTTTGTTTACCTGATAGCGTTTTGTTTACCTGGAAACTGAGAAGAAGTGGTTTATGTTACGTATGTATTATTTGACTAGTTTTTGCGTTTTTTGATGAATTTTAAATCTTGACATTCTAATGGACAGTCTCTGCGATTTTCATAATGTCTTTTTACGTGACATGGAAGTAAATGTGCTAACAGTAATGAGTAATGCCATCTGCAGTTTGCTGAAGTAGTCCCTTCTCCTAGTCTGCTTGTTAGCTAGCAAGTAGGGCCTACTAGACATCATGTGTCAACAAAAGTGGAAAGATTTGCCGACAATCAATGCTGTGGATATAATAAACTGGTCCTGTGGATGTTTTCAAAATGTTTTGCTTTGATAAAATGCTAAGATTTAACATCCAAATCCTGGTATTGTCTCTTTGTTTATGCTTGGGCCATTAAGACAGATCGATTCTGATGTCTATATTAAAGGGGCATTCCACCGGTGGAGACATGAATATGTTACTGAAAGTGGGTCATATGTATAGTAGAATAGTAACATACATTTCTAATTTGGTGCCTTCTTGGCCAAGAAAAGGCAGAAAATGACTTTTTAGTGCTTGTGGATTTGTGACAACAATCCCCATAATGCACTGCAATGCTCAAGTTCCACGGGCCACACCCAGTTATTTGGGACTCTCTGCATCATCCCTCCCTCAGCTTGCAGGCAGTGTTGCCAGATTGGGCTGTTTCCCGCCCAATTGGGCTGCTTAGAATGGCCGTATGCGGGTAAAAATGGCATTTAGCAGGAAAACCCACCCAATTTTAGCCATAGAAATCAATAGAATTGGGCGGGATTTTGAGCTTCTAGGCTGGTTTTGAGCATTTTTTGGGCTGGAAATCATTAGCCTCATCTGGCAACCCTGCTTGCAGGTGCATCACAGTGGGACAGACATCACTGGAAAGGAGAAGCTGGAGCACACTGCAGCTTAGTTTTCAAGACTTTATTTTGTGCACACACGCGACCAACGTTTGTGTTGCTACACCTTCTTCAGAGTCAAATGATAGCAAGAGAGAGACACACATTTCAAGACTTGACATTCACAGGTGATCCTACTTGGTTTGGCTAAATTGGTCTGATCTCATTGCAGGTAATTGACCCCACCCCCCAACACCAGGACAAGATTGTAGACAATTAGACAGCTTGCCAACTTCCCAAAACAAAATAAAAAACTGAAAAAAACAATACACAAAGAACATTGTCAATAAAACCACAGCTACAATTATTAGAAGACCACAGCCGCGATGCTAGAACAATTTGTTACAGAGAGCAAGACATATTGTGTTCCTCATTTATGCCCTGAGGCTCCACTGAATTTAGAGTATGAATCCAAAATGCCTTTCCACAAAGCCTCTCTGTCTAATTGTCTGCAATCTTGTCCTGGTGTTGGGGGGTGGGGTCAATTACCTGCAATGAGATGAGACCAATTTAGCCAAACCAAGTGGGATCACCTGTGAATGTCAAGTCCTGAAATGTGTGTCTCTCTCTTGCTATCATTTGACTCTGAAGAAGGTGTAGCAACACCGAAACGTTGGTCGGGTGTGTGCACAAAATAAAGTCTTGAAAACTAAGCTGCAGTGTGCTCCAGCTTCTCCTTTCCAGCTATGCCAGTGACTTACTGGCAGTGTTGCCAGATGAGGCTGATGATTTCCAGCCCAAAAAATGCTCAAAGCCTGCCTGGAAGCACTAAATCCCGCCCAATTCTATTGATGTTGATGGAAAAGATTGGGCGAGTTTTCCTGTAAAATGCCATTTTTACCCGCAGACGGCCATCCCAAGCAGCCCAATTGGGTGGGAAACAGCCCAATCTGGCAACACTGCTTACTGGAGCCTCAATGCCAGTGATTTCAAAAGCACTGGGACACTGATCTGTGATAGGTCTGTTAGAGCATTAGGTCCAACCCCCTATGGGCGGGGTTGAAAAGGTGGGAAAAAGGCTTGTAGTCTCAACAGAAATCCACCTCTCTTACACTTCCTATGTCGATGATGCAAAATGACCATTTTTACATCATTGACAGTGTTGCCAGATTTTCTACGACAAATAAGCGACTGACGTCCTAAAAACAAGCCCAAAAGAAGCGACTGAGGGGCGTCGTGAAAACAAGCCCAAAAGAAGCGACAGAAAGGGTGGGTTGTCAGTCGCGTGCCTGGTCAGGGAAGACCTTGCTCTTTGTGGGGATCTGCGTGGCAGCTAAAATCCCCACAAGTGACCACAGAAAGTGGGAGTTAACAATATTGTAGTAGGGTCACTTGTAAGGATGAGTGAGAAAAAACAAGTTGCCATTGAGAAACACATTCAAATCACCACCAGAGCAGGAGAAAACTGCAAGCCCAACTCTGAAAAGAACAAGCCCAAAAAAACCGCAACCCGCGACTTTACAAAATTAAAAGCGACTGCTCAAAAAAAGAAGCCCAAAGTCGCGTATAATAAGCGGACTTGGCAACACTGATCATTGACATAGGAAGTGTTAAGAGGTGAATGCGGATTTCTCCAATCTCAGGGGGAATTGAGAGATTTTTTAAAGACCATTCAAAAGTATGACTGGGTGTCTATCAATGGAAAGCCTAATGCAAAATGGGTGGAGTGTCCCTTTAACTTACTTGCTAGCTAACTAATGGACTAGCCTACTTTAGCTAATCCCAGATGGCCCGTATTAACATATTTACTCCCATGTCACGTAACAACACATTATGAAAATTGCATTGCTTGTCCATTAGAATGTCAATAGTAGAAATTCATCCATAAAAATGCAAAACCGAGTCAAATAGCACATACATGACATGTCACTGCGTCATCAACGCTTCAAAAAAACATTTTCAGCCAAACTATTACCCTCCCTTTAAAGTTGGGCTACCGTCAGATTGATGATAAGCTATGGACATGCTCTGACACCACATTTTCTGAGAAACTGTTTTAGGGCCAAAACATACCAAGGCGGAACGGAACGGTCCCGGGACGAATGCGGTCTTTCTGCTTAGTTTTGGCCGGCGTGTTTTTCTCTGCCTTTCACACTGACAGCGTCGGCGTGCGCGGCCAGTCCTATTCAAAACCCTCCCCACAGCCAAAGCTAGCATATTACCTTGCCATTCATTTGAATGAGACACCGCCGGTCGCCGGCGTGAAAAATACGCTAGAGTTCTATTTTTCCAAATGCGGCGCGGAGCCGGCTCCCGCGCCGCTGACGCTTGACTACCGCCGGTTGGTGTGTAAGGACAGATATGTTTCAATGTATTTTCACCGACGCCGGTAAAAAACGCGGCCGTTCCGCGACGCTTTACCGCCCTGGTGTGTAAGACCCCTTACTTTTCAATGGATTTCACCAATCCCAGGTGACCCACCAGCAGCGGTAGATCAAAGAGATCTTGACGTCAACTGCAAACCAGGAATTATTTAGACCACATTTGCCCAATTCTGTACAACAAATCAATTTCTATGGTCTTTTTGGATGCCACTATTTCAAGTAGCAAATCAGGTGGATTTGATTGCATTGGTCTTGATCACATATATGCTGAATTTCATGCATGTATCATAATTTGCTTGGTCAATTCGGTGCAATAAAGCAATTCCTGGGGTCTTTTTTGGCAGCCATTTTGGAAAATAGCCACCATTTCAAGTGACAAATCGGGCAGATTTTATTGTAATGATTGTGAGCACAAACGTGTTGAATTTCATGCTTGCATCATAATTTTGTATGTCAATTCTCTGCAATAAATCCATTTCTGGGGTCTTTTTTAGCGACCATCTAGGAAAATGGCAGCCATTTCAAGTGGCAAATCAGGTAGATTTTATTGTATCGGTCTTAAGCACATACCTGCCAAATTTCATGCTTGTATCATAATTTGCACAATTCTTGCCATATACGTCGTGTAGCTGCTCTACTAATATGAAGTAAGTTCCAACTGGGCAGTTTCAATCATTGTAGTTCAAATAAAACACTTCTGGGTTTTGACCAATATGTTAAGTACAACACCAGAAATGAGAGACTTCTGGACAAATGTTATGCCAATGTTAAGCAGGCATACAGAGCCAAAGCCTGAACATCACTTTAAGACTCGGATCACAACATCATTCGCCTGCTCCCCATATACCGCTCTGTCTTCAAATCAGCTTAACCCGAAATACATAGGCCTACAGTCAAATTATTGTCAAGTGAAAAGTCTGTGGAATTAAAGGGCTGTTTCCTCAGCACGGACTGGGACTGGGTAGATAGTGATCTCAGCTGGCACACCCAGGTGACTAATGTCTGTGCCAGAATACACCAGCGTCTTCATTTTTGCGCAGACTTAGGGCGTATTCACACCTACCACGTTTGGTCCGGACCAAAGGACCAAACGGACCAGATTCGGACCTTTTGGGATGGTCTGAATACAAACCAGCGAATCCTGGTCCGGACCAAACAAGCGGACCAAGACTGAGCTGAAAGGTCGGACTCGGTCCGGATCAAACGAACCCTGGTGCGGATGTAACCCACCTCTGGTTTATTACCAGACACACAGCATGCATACACAACAGTGCACAACACACACGCAGACATAGAGCTGCTCCAGCTGTGCAGCTCGCGGTCGGCCCGTTGCTAGGCGACCACTTTGTTTAACGACTTTCACTTCTCTTGATTCTTGACTGAGACCTCCACGCTTTTTGATTCTCTGAACTTTCATTAATTGATCTTTCATCTTTCACACTCTCACTTTCTCTCAATTTCCCACACTTCTTTTACTATCTACCACTATCAACTTTTGTCTTCGGACCTTTTTTCTATTTTTGGGATTTGAAGACTTTTGATTTCAACCGTGAAACTCCGGTGAGTTGTTATTAGCATTTCGCTAATAACATTTAGCCATTTATAAAAACCAATCGGAGCTTTTAGACTGTTATGTAATGAATGACACGTTGTTTCCATATTTATAAGATACTGATATCGTATTGTATTATTTAGGAAGATAACTGTAAGTAGCACTTCTATTATTTTGTGAATAGAAGAAGACGATAAAAGTACAGTAATGTTGATAAGATTTGTATTATAACTTTGCTGTATCCCTAGTAATTGACTGATATTCAAAGGCAATTCGAGAGATATGAACCCCTAAGTCTCTTGTGGCGATATATTTTGTTGTATTTTGTTGTATTTTTGTATCTTTTCATGTAATTCATATATGAATCAGTTAAACGGACATTGAAATGAAATCCTCGCGACCAGCGAGGAATTGTTGGATGGTTTCTAGAATGGGCTCGTGTTAGCTGCGGCCCATATGATGTTGCCATAAGCATCAGTTATTGTATGATGAAGACTGATTATTGATTTTTATCACTGCTGTATGCAGATTGGTTTTTAAGTACGAGTTGAACCCTCAACCCTGATTGAACCCTGAACCTGATGGCGAGCCTACCCTGTTAACGACGTCCCTGACCCGCGACCAAACCCTTGAAGACTGGACCCCCTGCCTTTCCCCAGATAAGCGTCACATACATTGATACAAATACACTCGACACTCCCTCGGACTATTTCCCTCCTTTTTATTTTATTTATTTTCCCTTCCACAGACAATCCAAGTTTCCCTTTTTAATCTTTATGGACATTGGCCATTTTATTGTTTTACAGAGCTCTGGTTTTACTTATTTATTTTCACTATTTATTATTTTATTGTTTCGGGTATTTTAATACAGCTACAAGCTGAATATAATTGAACTTAACCACCTCATTATTGATTAATAAATATTGTAATTGTTTTCTTGTATATCGACTGTTGTTTGTCAGATCATTTGCTTCTCCAGTAGCGAACCTATAGTAGGCCCAAGGATATTTCCTCTCCCGTTCCTCTCCTTCTAACTCCCTCCTGTAGAATAATACTTATAATTCTTGTAACCCATTATAGTAGTGGTGTAGTGGGGTTACACGGACTTTATTGCACCAGACTTTTTGCTTTTTTGTACCTCGGGAGCTTCCGCCGTTTGTCGAGATTCATGGGAAACAGAGTGTAAACAACGCGACTCCACAACTTGTCAGGTCCTGGTGTTGTCAAGTAACATAGCATAAACCGACCGGCCACTGTGTCATTCATTTGTTGTCCAACGTTTAGGGGAAAAACAAACAAACACACAAAAAACAATGAGTAGGGGACAGACCTGGGCAGATGAGGAGACCCGTGCTCTCGTGGACATTTGGTCGGATACCCAAATTTCGGATATGTTGGAGCATACGCACAAAAATGCCGACATATTTGCTATTTTTTCAGAGAAACTACGAAAGGAAGGGTTCAGCCGGTCACCGGAGCAGTGCAGGCTGAAATTAAAAAAACTCCGACAGACATACTTAAAAATCCACGACACACTCGCAAAAAGTGGCAGCTCCAGTGATGCAAAGTTAAAGTTCAAGTACTTCGATGATATCGACGCTATTCTCGGGACAACACCGCTTGCTTCGCCGGTAGACCTCGTAGAAGGGACCCTGCCGGCACGAAGTGAGAATGGCAACCGCCAGCGGAGCCCACCATCATCACCCGCTAGCGTTGTGCCAGTTCCCGCAGAGGAGGTCGAGGATTTCTTGAATGGTGAGTACCAGTTACCAGTGTTGCTTACTATTATTTGATGTACCTGTGTATCGCCCTGATGACTCCGATATGTTACCATGTTGTCCAGTTGGGTTCTTCTTTTATAAAACATTAATCAAGACAAGACGAGACCGGGAAACGAGTGGGGTCCCTTCACTGGTGTAACTGAGCTAATACACTGGTGAATTTTGAAAGAAAGTGAAAGCCCATTGGGAAACTCCAACTCCCATTGTCATTGTGACACAGCACTCCACAGCACACAAGTGAACACTGCACACTGCACACAACGAAATTGCATTTATGCCTCACCCGTGCAAGGGGGCAGCCCTCAGTGGCGCCCCATGGGGAGCAGTGCGGTGGGACGGTACCATGCTCAGGGTACCTCAGCCATGGAGGATGGGGGAGAGCACTGCTTGATTACTCCCCCCACCAACCTGGCGGGTCGGGAGTCGAACCGGCAACCTCTGGGATGCAAGTCTGACGCCCTAACCGCTCACCCATGACTGCCCATTTTATGATATATAAGGGGATCCGGGTAAAACGTCTCCATCTACTGTCTTGGCATGGATTTACATGTAGGCCTACTTAGATTACACCATCCTGCAACATGCTGTGTGATCATAATCTGACATTAACCTCACTTTTTGCTATTTCCCTTGACAGACATGCCATCCAGTAGAAAAATAAGCATTCCCGGAGCAAAAGCCAGGCAGCATTTGGGCAGAAAACGTAAGGCTGCACAGAGTGAGGATGCGCCGGATTTTTTGAAGAGGCAACAACAGCAGCTTCAGCGACTGATGGATGCGGAGAAGGAGCGTCAGGAGAAGGAAGACACTTATTTGGAAAATTTCCTCAGGGCACAGCGGGAGGCAGAAGAAAGGCGATATGAAATGATGCAAGCCCAAATGAGTGAGAATAACAACATGTTCCGCTTACTGTTTAGTGCCATGTCCAACAATCAACAACAGCACCCACATCTTCCACCACAGCACCCACAAGGTCCACCACAGCACCCTCCAGTAAATTACTGGATGCCTAACCACCCAGGCCCAGCTCTGGCAAACACTGGTCCTACCTGGCCCACTACTGGAGCAAATGAAATCTCAGAAATTCTGCATCAAGTCAATAGTAGCCATCTGTATGAATGAAATGTAATACCTTTTAATGGATTGAAAAAAAATGCTTTTGCCACCTGTATGAAAATCGTAATGTAATGTGTTTTAATGGATTGATTATTTATGTATCTACTTAACTATTTAACTATTTAATTATTTATCTATTTATGTAGGCCTATCTATCTATTTAGGCATATGTGTTCATGTGCTTGCTTATGCATTATTATTCACTTATGCATTATTATTAATTGTTCTGGCTATGCCAACTAATAATCTTGTAAATACTTCGAACTCGAAAAGACTTTTACTTTGACAAATGTTTACATCCCGAGACTCAGAATGTTAGAATGTTCAGTATGATTTGACAGTTAGCAACCCAGCTACGTGGAAACCTCCCGTACGCAGTTTCAAGGCAATCTCTGTGAGTTACTGTAATATTTTATTTCATTTGATACTTTCCCCCCAACTCAACTTACCGTATTATCATAATCTTATCGCCATCTTACTTGTCATTGTCCCACTTATGAATTCACCCTTAAACTTTGTATTTACCATTCTCCCTGTTAGCCTTAGCTTACCGGTAGTTACTACTGCCAAGTCAACACGTATTTGTTTCGTTGTTATTACTACAGTTATTTTAATATACGTACACGAGAGGATACTGTCCCTGATGTTATACTTGTATATGTTTCAGTTTAACAATCTTCCATAAATGATGAGAACGCAACCTTCGGTGTCTGGAGTCGTTTGTGGGGCTTGTTTACCTGCCTGGCTAGCGGATAAGGTTCTGTGAGGCCAGAACAGTTAAAAGAGAAGACCGGTGAAGCTGCAGATGACCCGACTGCATTGTCGTACCGGTGGAAGCCCAACTCCGTGCAACAACTGCATCGTCACTCGCGAGGACCGAGGTAAAACACATCCACAGTAGCCATGGAAAGAACAGACGCATCCGTGAGATCAGACTCTCATATGAGCACGGCTTCACGTAAAGTAGTATTGGCTGCAGCCACAGCACGCGCTAAAGCCCAAGCTGCACAAACAAGAGCTACATATTCACTCAAAGAGATTGACATGAAAATTGAAAAGGCTCGTCTTGAGGCTACGCTCATCGCCTTAGAAAGGGAGAGGGAGGCAGAAGCAGCTATGGCTGAAGCAGCAGTAATGGAGGCTGCTGTAGAACTAGACCTTGAAAACGACTACCACAGTTGTAGACCAGAGTCATTGCCTAGACAGAGTGGAGAGCAACGTGCCGGAGAATACATAGAGAGACATTCAGAGCAAGAATTGTTTGCATGTGAAGAGAAAATGCCCCACTACTCCCTAGCATATGCACATGTCTGTGAAGATAAGCAAAGTAATCCCCCAGTTTCCCACCATCAGCAGTATGACCACCACGCAGCGGGTGATGTTTGTGTAGATGCTCACCTTCTCACTGGACCTCTGAATAATCAGATAAATGCAGCACTACCTTCCCCACTCAGGCCAGACTTACCTGCTCATACACCCAGACCCAGTGACCACACTCCACTCAGGTCAGACCTACCTGCCCATACTTCCAGACACAACAACCACAGCCCATTCAGACCAGTCTCACCTGTCTACACATCTAGGCACACCGACCACAGTCCTCCCAGACCAAGCTCCCCTGTCTACCAACCCAGGCACACTGACCGCAGCTCATTCAGACCAGGCTCACCTGTCTACACACACAGGCACACTGACCGCAGCCCTCCTAGACCTGGCTCCCCTGTCTATGCACCCAGGCACACAGACCGCAGCCCCCCCAGACCAAGCTCACCTGTCTACACACCCAGGCACACCGGCCACAGCCCCCCCAGACCAGGCTCGCCCGTCTACATACCCAGGCACACAGACCGCACCCCCCCCAGACCAGGCTCGCCCGTCTACATACCCAGGCGCTCCGACCGCAGCCCCCCCAGACCAGGCTCGCCCGTCTACACACCCAGGCGCTCCGACCGCAGCCCCCCCAGACCAGGCTCCCCTGTCTACACACCCAGGCACACCGACCGCAGCCCCCCCAGACCAGGCTCGCCCGTCTACACACCCAGGCGCTCCGACCGCAGCCCCCCCAGACCAGGCTCGCCCGTCTACATACCCAGGCGCTCCGACCGCAGCCCCCCCAGACCAGGCTCGCCCGTCTACATACCCAGGCGCTCCGACCGCAGCCCCCCCAGACCAGGCTCGCCCGTCTACATACCCAGGCACACAGACCGCAGCTCCCCCAGACCAGGCTCGCCCGTCTACACACCCAGGCGCTCCGACCGCAGCCCCCACAGACCAGGCTCGCCCGTCTACATACCCAGGCACACCGACCGCAGCCCCCCCAGACCAGGCTCACCTGTCTACATACCCAGGCACACAGACCGCACCCTCCCCAGACCAGGCTCGCCCGTCTATACACACAGGCATACCGACCGCAGCCCTCCCAGGCCAGGCTCGCCTGTCTACACACCCAGACGCACCGACCACCACAGCTCATTCAGACCAGGCTCACCTGTCCACACACCCAGGCGCACTGACCACCACAGCTCAGTCAGACCAGGCTCACCTGTCCACACACCCAGGCGCACTGACCACCACAGCTCATTCAGACCAGGCTCACCTGTCCACACACCCAGGCGCACTGACCACCACAGCTCATTCAGACCAGGCTCGCCCGTCTACACACCCAGGCGCACCGGCTGCAGCTCGCCTGACTACACACCCAGACGCACTGACCGCAGCCCCTCCAGAACAGGCTTACCTACCCATGTATACAGGCATACTGACCGCAGCCCCCCCGGACCAGGCTTACCTGCCCGCACGCTCAGGCATACCGACCACAGCCCTCCCAGACCAGGCTCAGCTGTCCATGAATTCAGGCACGACTACTACAGCCCTCCTAGACCAGGCTCACCTGACTACATACCCAGGCACCATGACCAGAGCCTCAGTAGGTCCAACTTACCTGCTCGCACACACAGACATATCGACCACAACACCCTCAGGTCAGATTTACCTGCTCACAAACCCAATGACCATGACTACAGTTCCGCCAGGTCCAGTGACACCACCACAACTGACTTAGCGAAGTACCTAGCACGGAGTCAGCTTGTGTCATCAGGCCTAACCAGCTTCGACGACAAGCCGGAAAATTACATGGCCTGGAAAAGCTCTTTCATAAACACCATTGAACATCTAGATCTTAGAGCAGGAGAAGAGTTGGATTTGCTAATAAGATGGCTAGGCCCGGAATCTGCAGCACATGCACGCCGCATTAAGTCAGTTAACGTGAGAGACCAGGCAGCAGGATTGCGTCTCGTATGGGAGAGGCTAGAAGAAATGTATGGTTCGCCTGAAGCGATAGAAGAGGCGCTCTTTTCTAAACTCGAACAATTCCCCAAAATATCGAGCAAAGAGTATTACAGGCTTAGAGAGCTGTCTGATCTACTGCTGGAAATTAAGTCAGCAAAATACGAAGGATACCTACCTGGCTTATCCTATCTTGACACAGCAAGGGGCATAAACCCAATTGTGGAAAAATTACCATACACACTTCAAGACAAATGGGTAATGGAAGGCTCACGGTACAAAGAAAAATATAGGGTCCCTTATCCTCCATTCGAATTCTTCCTAGAGTTTGTGCGAAGGCAAGCAAAGGCACGCAACGACCCCAGCTTCACTCTTCCCCCCAACACTGCATCAGTTAGGAAAGACAAATTCAGTGAAGTGCATAGTAGCGGCCGAAAAATGGTCTCGGTGCATAAAACCAACATTGCTCAATCTCACACAATATTGTAGCGAAGGGGAGTAGAGTTGCCCAGCTGGGACTCGAACCCAGACCTTCTGGAGTAGTAAACCAGGGCTCTGACCGCTACACCAAAGAGCCAGGCTCGTTGGCATGTTAGTCAGAACACACCCACAACCCTAGTGATGGTCACTCCATCACACTGCCTTCCCCTTCGGGAAGCACACCCGTGCGCTTCACACACTCATGGTGTACCTCACGCAACTGCCCATCATGCTTCTCCCATCCAGTGTGCCCCGTCATCAATGCTTCACCCATCACTGGGGTCCCTCACACCGGGGCCACCAATCCTGGGGGTCCCTCACATGGAATTACGGCTCACAAACCATGGGTACGCTTCCAATGGCCTCACGGTAGCCATCCCACTTCTGACACCATTGTAGCGAAGGGAGCTACAGCGCTGCATTCCAGAGGGCCTCTTCCGGGAGGAGCCGGGGAGGACGACGTTGACTCAGCACGGCATCCGACTGACCTCTCCGGGGCCCATACGGCAGACCTGCTACCGGGTGCCGGCCAGACTGGTCCCAGTGCTGAAGGAGGAGGTCGAGTCCATGCTGAAGGCGGGGATCATCGTGAGGTCACACAGCGAGTGGTGCAGTCCGATCGTCTTGGTGCCCAAGAAGGACGGCAGTCTCCGATTCTGCGCCGACTTCCGGAAGCTGAATTCCATCTCAGCATTCGACCCGTACCCCATGCCACGGGTGGACGACCTCATCGAGCGGCTGGGCAAGGCCAAGTTCCTGACCACCCTGGACCTGTGCAAGGGGTACTGGCAGGTTCCCCTCACGCCAGAGGCCCAGGAGATGACTGCATTCCGGGTACCATCCGGGTTGTTCCACTTCACCGTCATGCCCTTTGGGCTACACGGCGCCGCGGCCACCTTCCAGCGCCTCATGGACCAGGTGCTACGGGGGGCTGAGGACTACGCGGCTGCTTACATCGACGACGTGGTGGTCCACAGCTCCACGTGGGAGCAGCATGTGGCCCACCTGAGAGACGTCTTCGACCGCATCCACCAGGCTGGGCTGGTGATCAACGCTTCCAAGTGCCACATTGCCAAGCCTGAGGTGGCGTACTTGGGCTACACGCTTGGAGGGGGCGTGGTCAAGCCGCAGCTCGACAAGGTGGAGGCCATCCAGAACTGCCCGCCACCGACCACCAAGAAGGGAGTCCGGTCCTTTCTGGGGCTGGTCGGGTGGTACCGACGGTTCATCCCGGACTTTTCCAGCCGGGCAGCCGTTCTGACAGACCTGACTCGCAAGAATGCGCCCAACAGGGTGCGCTGGACAGACGCTTGCGAGCAGGCTTTCCAGGAGTTGAAGGACTGCATGTGCCGGGGTCCGGTGCTGCAAAGTCCTGACTTTGATTTACCGTTCGTGGTCCAGACAGACGCCTCGGGTGTTGGCCTGGGGGCTGTCTTGCTCCAAGGCGTGGGCGACGACTGCAGGCCCGTGCAGTACATCAGCAGAAAGCTGTACCCCAGGGAAACCAGGTACTCCACGGTGGAGAAGGAGTGTTTGGCTGTAAAGTGGGCGCTAGACACTCTCCGCTACTACCTGGTGGGGAAAGACTTTACCTTGGAAACCGACCACAGAGCCCTGCAGTGGCTTCACACGATGAAGGACTCCAACGCCCGGGTCACACGGTGGCTCATGGCGATGCAACCTTACCGGTTCACGGTGAGGTACAGACCTGGCAAGACCAACGTGACCTCTGACTTCCTGTCCCGTCCCGAGGACGAGGACGGTCAGTCTTAAGGGGGGGGGTGTGTGATGCCGTGCCTGGCCAGCACGTCATCCCAGCGTCATCCCAGACGCTTTTGAACTTGACTGTCGCTCCAGCCCCTACACTTCCGCGTTTGGATTACCTCAAACTAAAAACGTTTTCTGGACTAGTGTGCATAAGCATGAACTTTTGGACATGGTGTGATGTTGTTGGAGGGGGTTAGCAAGGGTGCACACTTCGCTACACTCACTGACAAACATTTCACACGCCGACATTAACAACAGTCCACGCACCACTACATACAAACAAACACTGCAACGCAACACAAGCCCACAGTTTTTCCCGACTGCTTCAAACAAGCCCGCGTGGCAAAAAGTGTATTGTTTGGGAGTGTAATCAAGAATGTTTCAAAACGCTAGGTGTTTGTTTTGGGTGTGTAGCAAAATATTTTACTTACCGGCGCAGCAGCAGCATCTCGCTCGCCTAAAAGAGTATGCACCGGCGACGTGACATTTTTAAACTGTCTCTTCCTGCCGGGGCGCGTTCGCGGTGCCGAGCACCGCGCGTGCATTGTCTTTGGTTTATTCCGTTTGTTATTATTTTGCCTTTAACATATGTTTCTGTTTTCATTTCACCACTCGCTGTGTGACCTCACGATGATCCCCGCCTTCAGCATGGACTCGACCTCCTCCTTCAGCACTGGGACCAGTCTGGCCGGCACCCGGTAGCAGGTCTGCCGTATGGGCCCCGGAGAGGTCAGTCGGATGCCGTGCTGAGTCAACGTCGTCCTCCCCGGCTCCTCCCGGAAGAGGCCCTCTGGAATGCAGCGCTGTAGCTCCCATCGCCGGCGTGGTGGAAGATGCCCCAGCTCCGGCTGAGACGGCTCCCCCTGGGCGACGGGGAAGTACTGCTCCTGCAGCTCCTCGTCCTCGTCGACGGTCCGCGCCCACAGCAGGTGTCCTGGCTCCTCCTCCCTCGGAACCCAGAGCTTGAGCAGGTTGATGTGAAAGACCTGCTGCGGCTTTCGGCGTCCCGGCATGGAGATCTGGTAGGTGACAGGCCCCATTTTTCTCAGGACCTCGAACGGGCCCTGCCACTTGGCCAGTAGACTGCTCTCTGCAGAGGGCAACAGCAACATCACCTTCTGCCCCGGCTCGAAGGATCGGCTACGCGCACTGCGGTCGTACCATGACTTCTGCTGTGCCTGCGCCTTAGCCATGTTGTCATGAGCCAGGGTGGTGAGCTGGTCCAGTTTGTCCCTCATGCGTAGCACATAGCTCACAATGTTCACAGGCTGGTTCTGCTGGGTTCCTTCCCAGGCTTCCCGCAACACGTCCAGGGGCCCCCTCACCGGCCGTCCAAACAGGAGTTCGAAGGGAGAGTAGCCTGTCGAGGCCTGGGGTACCTCCCGGTACGCAAAGAGCAGGTAGGGAAGCCACTGGTCCCAGTCCGAGCCAGTGTCATTCACAAATTTGCGCAGCATGGCCTTGAGGGTTTGGTTAAACCGCTCCACCATGCCGTCTGTCTGTGGGTGGTACGGAGTGGTTCTGATACCTTTGATACCTAGGAGGCTATACACCTGACGCAGGAACCTAGAGGTGAAATTGGACCCCTGGTCAGTGAGTATCTCCTTAGCTACCCCCACCCTTGAAAACAGCTGAATCAAGCAGTTGGCTATCTGCCTAGCCTTGGTGTTGCGTAAGGGGAAAGCTTCCGGGTATCTGGTCGCATAGTCGCAGATGACCAGTATGTACCTATGCCCACCCCTGCTTTTCTCTAAAGGGCCCACGATGTCCATGGCGATTCTGGTGAATGGGACGTCAACTATGGGGAGGCTTACGAGTGGGGCTTTGGTCCCCCTGCTGGCTTGGGAGGTCAACTGGCACTCAGGGCAAGATTTACAGTAGTCAATAACCTTTTGGTAGAACCCTGGCCAATGAAATCTCTGGCCTATCCTTTTGAGGGTTTTCTGCTGCCCCAGGTGACCCGCCCACGGTACACTATGCCCCATGTTTAAAACGGTGTCTCTCAGTGACTGTGGAAGTATCAACTGCTCCCCATCTTCACTGACACGGTACAGTTTCCCATCTCTCACAATGTGGCCCTCTTTACCCCTTCTTAGGCACTGCTCTAGCTGCTCTTCAGTCATAGCCTTCTGAAAAAGGGGCTGCAAGGTAGGGTCTGCTCTCTGCATGGCTTCAAAGTCTTGTCCAACTATCTCCTCCTCTCTCACTGGGGGACAGGGAACCTCCTCCACCATCTTCGTGCCCCTGACCTTGCTTTGCTTACGCTCAGTTTTGCCTTTCTTTACTTTTTCAGGCCGTTGAGCAAAGGGCAATTCATCAAACGCCTGGGAGAGATCATTCTGCTTCCTACTCTGCGCTCTAGTGGTGAAAAAGGCTGTAGCATCGGTGTCCTTATTATGCAGGAGCTCTGCTAACACTGGGACATCCTGACCTATAACCACTGGGTATGGCGCCTCATCCATTACACCAACACTGAGTAGGTAAGCCTGACCATCTATCTCCAGGGTAACATCAACAATGTCATAGTCACGTACATCTCCATGTATGCACCTGACCTTCACTTTCTTTTCACTGGCCAGAGTTTGTGGACCGAGACATCTGCGCTGCACAAACGTTTGACTGCTCCCCGAGTCTAACAATGCCTCCCACGTCTTCCCCCCAAGCCGCACAGGGATAGTGACACACGTTCTATCGGGCCTAGTATGGAGAGAACTATGGGGTTGAGGAGTGTAGCACAGGCTAGATGTGGTGTGTTTGGGTAACGGGCACTCTGGGCTGATGTGACCTGGCTGATGGCAATTATGGCAAACTACCCTGGGTCTGGGTGTAGTGTGTGCAGCTGGTGTGTGCCTGGTATGCCTATCTCTCCTGAACGCACTACCGGTACCACCCACAGACTTACCAGGTGCTGCTTGGCCAGTGTCCTTCTTGTCTTCATGCTCTCTTCTAGAGCTAGAATCCACAAAGCCCAGTTGAAGGCCCCGTCGTCCACGTCGAGCAGAGAGGTAGTTCTCCGCCAGCTCTGCTGCTGCAGTGGCCGTCTTGGGGTCGCGCTCCTTTATCCAGGTCCGGATCTCGGGGTGCACCATCCACAAGAACTGTTCAAGGATGATGAGTTCAGTCACTTGCTCTTTGGTCTGCTCCTTCGGACGCGCCCACTTCTGGAAGAGGTCCCGGAGTCTTGCTTCCAGCTCTCGTGGCGTCTCCCCCTCCAGCACCTGTTTAGCGCGAAACCTCTGGCGGTACGTTTCAGAGTCAATTTCAAATTTCTTGAGGATAGCCTGCTTCACTTTTACATAGTCCAAGGCTTCCTTAATATCCATGGCCACATAGGCCGCACGTGCTTTGCCTGTCAGTAGAGGCACAAGGTAGAGCGCCCACATGTCGATCGGCCACCCGCTGGCCATAGCGATCCTCTCATATGTGGTCAGGTAGTGCTCTATGTCCTCATCCTCTCTGAACGGGGTCATCTTTGGTGCTGACATCTTCATGGGTGGTGGGGTGGAGCTGTAGACCTCTGACCTGGTCTCAAGGCGGGAAGGCACGCTGTCATACAGTGGTGACGACGCTGGAGTGGTGTTGTCGGGCAGCGACGCTGATGCTGCGGCAGATGCAGGCCTGCTGGGCGGCTGTAGGCTGGGTAGCTGTGGGTTAGGCGGCGGCGGAGGTGGTGGTGGTGGTGGTGGTGGTGGCTCCTGCGCTGGTCGGTCAGTGTTGACAAACGTCTGCAACTGGCTGAACTGGTGGCGCAGAGCATTGAAGCGCCGGTCTTGCTCCCTCAGCTCCTTCTCCAGCCGCTCGTCCCGCGCCTGCTGTTGCTGCATGAAGCGCCTCATCGTCTCCTCCAGGCTCATCTTGCTGTCGTCATCGGATGGCTGCGTTGATCGTCTGCCGTCCCCCTCTGGCTTGGCTCCATCCGCGGATGCACCCATCTCGGTTGGCATGGTCATCTCCGTCCTGTCGTCTGGTTGTTGTAGCGAACCGCGCCTCATCCTCTCTTGCACTGGTTCCCAAAACCGCTGCCACCAAAATGTCACAAGGTACCGTGCAGGCAGTCAAGTGGAGGCGGAGGCGGAACAGGATTCGGTTGCAACCCTTGGTTTTTGTTTTTATTTTTCTTCAGTCACCAATATTCACGTGCAGGATATTTACAGTGTAGGTTTTAAAATCAGAAAATAAACTGACTCGATGGTCAAAATAAAGAAGATAAACAAAAATGCACAGGATTTCTAAAATCCAGAAAAAATGATCAATGCAAAAATCTAAACTAAAGTTAGCTGGAAACAGCAATGACAAAATGGCAATAATAACTTGCAAAGCAAAAATTGTCTCATACACTGAGAATACGAAGCCTACCCTTCACAGGTGAATACAGTACATCGCTGATACTGCAGTGGAGAGGGTTAAGAGCTATAAATTCCTAGGAGTCAACATCAAGGAGGATCTCAGCTGGTCTCATCACATCAATTGCATAACTAAGACGGCTAGACAGCGACTGTTTTTTCTGAGACGGCTGCACAGATATGGAATGGAGAGTAGGATACTGGCCAACTTCTATCGCTGTACAATAGAAAGCATACTAACTGGTAATTTCACAGCCTGGTATGGTAACACCACTGCCCAAGACAGGAGAGACCTCCAGCGAGTCATCAAATCTGCTCAACGGACAATCAAAGCAGATCTACCCAACATCCAGGATCTCTACAATCAGCGGTGTCTGAGGAGGGCCAAACGAATTATAGCTGCACCACCCCAGCTACACACACTTCACCCTTCTACCAGCTTCTTCCCTCAGTGTATCAGATTGTTGAATTCAAAAACACAGACATAGGAAGGAATTCACTCATCACACCTCCCCTTTCTCCAACCTGCCAATTTTTTATTTATTTTTTGCAGCTTTCAACTTTTTCAACTTTTTAAATATATATATTTTTTCCTACTTTTTTGCCTTTTTAACATTCTTTTTTACCTTTTTTGGGACTACCAGAGCAGGGAAGCTTTTCATTGTATATATATGTTTCATATATATACACATGACAATAAAATATCTTGTATCTTGTATCTTGTATCTTGTGCTGTCAGAGCAATGGCCTTTTTCGATGAATGAACACAGAACCATTTTAAAGAGCCTAGGCGCTCGCGCCCCAGAGTGGACCATACCACTGTTACCATAAAAGAAGGGGGAAATAACACTTATCAACATAAATGCTCAAAATACAGTAATGCAACATTATTGGCTAACTCAAAGCACCTATACTGAAACCGGAAATAAAAATACATAAACTGAAAGCGAAATGAAAACAGAAACATATGTTAAAGGCAAAATAATAACAACCGGACTAAACCAACGACAATGCACGCGCGGTGCTCGGCACCGCGAACGCGCCCCGGCAGGAAGAGACAGTTTAAAAATGTCACGGCGCCGGTGCATACTCTTTTAGGCGAGCGAGATGCTGCTGCTGCGCCGGTAAGTAACATATTTTGCTACACATACAAAACAAACCCCTAGCGTTTTGAAACAAACTTGATTGCTTTCCAAAACAATACTCTTTTTGCCGCGAGGGCTTGTTTGAAGCAGTCGGGGTTGCGTTGCAGTGTTTGTTTGTATGTAGTGGTGCGTGGACTGTTGTTAATGTCGGCGTGTGAAATGTTTGTCAGTGAGTGTAGCGAAGTGTGCACCCTTGCTAACCCCCTCAACAACATACCACAATGTCCAAAAGTTCATGCTTATGCACAGTAGACCAGAAAACGTTTTTAGTTTGAAGTATTCCAAACGCGGAAGTGTAGGGGCTGGAGCGACAGTCAAGTTCAAAAGCGTCTGTGATGACGCTGGGATGACGTGCTGGCCAGGCACGGCATCACACATACCCACAGATATCGACCCAGAGAGACAATGCCCCCTGCATTTGAAACCACACTCCTTATAAATATGCCGTGGCTTCAGAGAAAGGCCACTGGAGGAACGAAAGAAAATTCTAAGGGAGAACAACATATGCTATAAGTGTTGCGTGTCAAATAAGCATGTAGCCCGGGACTGCCAGGTAGCAATCATCTGTACCGAGTGTGACAGCCACAGCCACCCAACAGCATTACACCCAGGCCCAGCTCCATGGATCTCCCGCACATCACCGCCCCCATCAGAGAACGGCGGGGAGAACGACCAAGCACTGGATACTGCTGTAGTTTCTAGGTGCACCGAGGTATGTGGTGAAGGCTTCAAAGGCAAATCGTGCTCCAAGATATGCCTCGTTACAGTTTATCCAGCAGGCCATCGTAACAAGAGCAAGAGGATGTATGCCATGCTGGATGACCAAAGCAACAGGTCATTAGCCCGCTCAGAGTTTTTTGACATCTTCAATGTGGCTGGAGCCACCTATCCCTACACTCTGAAAACCTGCTCTGGTGTAGGTGACACATCTGGACGCCGAGCCACAGGGTTTGTCATCGAATCCGCAGATGGGGACGTCAGCCTATCCCTGCCTACACTCCTAGAGTGCAACATGATGCCCAACAACAGAGATGAAATCCCCACTCCAGCGGCCGCACACATCCACTGCCACCTCAGAACGATTGCCAACGAAATACCACAAGTGGATGCAAATGCGGAGATTCTCCTGCTCTTAGGCAGGGACATGCTGAGAGTACATAAGGTGCGTAAACAGATTAACGGCCCACACGACGCACCCTTTGCACAAAGGCTGGACTTAGGATGGGTAATAGTCGGTGACGTATGCCGGGGCAGCGCACATCGGTCACCTGAGGTCACCAGCATGAAGACATACATCTTCGAAAACGGCAGACCAAGCCACTTTCCCCCATGTGAGAACCACTTGAAAGTGAAGGAGAAGTATTGCCCCCCAAATCAGCCCCAGTCCATCAGTTATGCGACCTACAGCGACAAACTGGGTATCTCAGTCTTCCAGCAAACCAAGGATGACCACAAGCTTGCGCCATCAGTGGAGGACCGTCTATTCCTCGCGACAATGGAAAATGAATTCTCCCAGGACTCAGCCAATAGTTGGGTGGCCCCGCTACCCTTCCGCCAGCCCAGGGTGAGCTTGCCGAATAACCGCAGATACGTCATGGGTCGGCTGAAGTCCCTACACCGCACACTTGACAAAAATCCACAGATGAGATCTCATTTCATGGAATTCATGCAAAAATTGTTAGACAACCATCACGCAGAGCTCGCTCCCCCAATTCAAGACAACAAGGAACGTTGGTATCTGCCCTTTTTTGGTGTCTACCACCCACAAAAACCCTCACAGATACGTGTGGTGTTCGATTCGAGTGCACAGTTTGAAGGTACATCACTCAACAACGTGTTGCTCCCTGGGCCGAACATGAACAACAGCCTGCTAGGTGTCCTCATAAGATTCAGAAAAGACCTAGTTGCGTTCACAGCAGACATACAACAAATGTTTCATTGTTTCCTGGTCCGAGAAGACTGCAGGGACGTTCTACGCTTTGTGTGGCACAGAGACAATGACCTGACTAAAGAGGTGGTTGACTACAGAATGAGAGTACACGTGTTCGGCAACAGTCCTTCCCCTGCAGTGGCCATCTATGGCTTGAGAAGAGCCGCACGCCAAGGAGAACTGTATGGCAGCGATGCACGACACTTTACCGACCGAGACTTCTACGTGGATGATGCACTCAAGTCCGTGTCCACTGTGGACCAAGCAGTTGATCTTCTCAAAAGGACACAGAAGATGCTGGCTGCCTCCAACCTCCGACTCCACAAGATTGCGTCCAACAAAGCCGAGGTCATGAACGCGTTCCCAGTGGAAGACCGTGCCAAAGACATTCAGGACCTTGATCTGTTTGTCGACGACTTACCAGACCAGAGAAGCCTAGGGTTGAAGTGGAGCCTCATGTCAGATAACTTTACCTTCCATGTTCCTCAAAACGAAGGCCCGTACACACGCAGAGGCGTACTTTCAATGGTGAACAGCCTCTTCGACCCATTGGGATTTCTGGCACCAGTGACCATCCAGGGACGGCTACTTTTAAGACAGCTGTCTGCACAGGCCTCAGATTGGGACTCACCCCTCCCAGAGGAAATGCATGAGAAATGGACAGAATGGCGAGCCTCACTAAGTCACCTCAGCAGCATTCATGTGCCTCGCACATACTCCTCCTCTCCCCCATCTGAAACTCAGAGCATAGAACTGTGTGTCTTCTCTGACGCATCTGTCAAAGCCATTGCTGCTGTTGCCTACCTGAGAGTAACCAGTGCTGACGGGTCAGTAGAGCTCGGATTCATCATGGGCAAAGCACGGCTCGCTCCGCAACCTGAACTGACCGTCCCCAGGCTCGAACTGTGCGCAGCTGTGATGGCAGTTGAAATGGCAGAGGTGGTAACAGAAGAGATCGACCTCCCTCTCGACTCTGTCACCTTTTTCACAGACAGCAAAGTTGTGCTGGGCTACATATGCAACCAGTCAAGACGCTTCTACGTCTACGTGAATAACAGAGTTCAGCGCATAAGGCAGTCTACCACACCTGAACAGTGGCGTTACGTGCCAACAGATCTGAATCCTGCAGACTACGGCTCACGCTCCGTTCCAGCCTCACAACTCGGCAATACCTCGTGGCTCACAGGCCCCTCATTTCTCCTCAGCCCTAAGCCACCAGCCGAACAACATGCTGGGTTTGACCTCCTTGACCCTGAGAACGATGCAGACATTCGACCTGAAGTGAAAACCCTGTCCACTCACATCAATGAGAGCCTCCCTAATTCCAAACGCTGGGAACGCTTCTCCACCTGGAGATCACTGATCCATGCTGTGGCTAGGCTCAAACACATAGCCTCCTGTTACGCCCACTCGCACAACAGTGGAGACTGTGCCGGGTCCGGGTGGCACGTCTGCAAGAAGGCCATCTCTAGTGGCACGCTTGAAGAAGCAGAGAACCTGGTCATCCGAATTGTGCAGCATGAGGCCTACGCAAAGGAGCTTCTTTCCATCGCAGGAAAGCGAAACATCTCTAAACAAAGCCCACTCATCAAGTTAAACCCCACCATTGACAGCAGCGGCATGCTGAGAGTAGGAGGGCGGATCAGTCAGTCAAGCCTCGACATGAAGGAAACAAACCCAATCATCTTACCCGGCAGTAATCACGTCACCACTCTTCTTGTACGCCATCATCATGAGAGAGTCCAGCATCAAGGCAGGCACTTCACGGAGGGCGCTGTCAGAGAGAGAGGCCTGTGGATAGTAGGAGCAAGAAGGTGTATTGGGAAGGTACTACACAAATGTGTGATTTGCAGACGGCTCAGAGGCAAGATTGAGGAACAGCAAATGAGTGAACTGCCTGGAGATCGACTTCAAAGAGACCCCCCGTTCTCACACGTGGGCATGGACATGTTCGGGCCATGGGAAGTGTCCGCAAGAAGAACACGCGGGGGGCAGGCCAATAGTAAGAGATGGGCAGTCTTGTTCACCTGTTTATGCACGAGGGCAGTCCACATTGAGGTCGTCGAAGAGATGAGCTCCTCCAGCTTTATCAATGCGCTGAGGCGCTTCTTCGCACTGCGCGGTCCAGCTAAACAGTTACGCTCAGACTGTGGAACAAACTTTGTTGGTGCATGTAGAGAGATGGGCATCAACACTGTAAAACAAGGTGAGGTTCAGAAATGCCTGCAAGAAGAAAAATGCACTTGGATCTTTAACCCACCCCATTCGTCCCACATGGGTGGAGTGTGGGAACGCATGATCGGTGTCGCACGACGCATACTGGACAACATGCTGCTGTGTGCCGGACAAAGACGCCTTACCCATGAGACACTTATTACATTCCTAGCTGAGGTCACAGCCATAATCAATGCTCGCCCTTTGATACCAGTCTCTTCTGACTCTGAACATCCCCAAATCCTGTCACCCTCCATGCTACTTACCCAGAAATCAGGATTACTCCTCCCACCTCTGCAAAGCCTTAACCAAAAGGAGATCTTTAGGAACCAATGGAAGCGAGTTCAGCTGCTAGCCAATGAATTCTGGAACAGATGGCGTAAGGAGTACCTCAGCACACTGCAGTCGCGGCAAAAATGGCAACTTGAGAGACCAAATCTGAAGGCGGGAGATGTAGTCCTTCTTAAGGAGAAACAGGCCAGAAGGAATGAGTGGCCTATGGGAGTCATCATCCAGACTATCCCAAGCCAAGACGGACTTGTAAGAAAAGCTGAAATCAAAGTTGTTCAACACGGGACAACAAAGAACTATTACAGACCCATCTCAGAACTAGTGTTCCTGTTGTCCCCAGAATAAGGTGCCCTCACGGTGTGAACATCAATATGGCATCTCTAAAGATACCAGACGGGGAGTGTTCTGGCTATGCCAACTAATAATCTTGTAAATACTTCGAACTCGAAAAGACTTTTACTTTGACAAATGTTTACATCCCGAGACTCAGAATGTTAGAATGTTCAGTATGATTTGACAGTTAGCAACCCAGCTACGTGGAAACCTCCCGTACGCAGTTTCAAGGCAATCTCTGTGAGTTACTGTAATATTTTATTTCATTTGATACTTTCCCCCCAACTCAACTTACCGTATTATCATAATCTTATCGCCATCTTACTTGTCATTGTCCCACTTATGAATTCACCCTTAAACTTTGTATTTACCATTCTCCCTGTTAGCCTTAGCTTACCGGTAGTTACTACTGCCAAGTCAACACGTATTTGTTTCGTTGTTATTACTACAGTTATTTTAATATACGTACACGAGAGGATACTGTCCCTGATGTTATACTTGTATATGTTTCAGTTTAACAATCTTCCATAAATGATGAGAACGCAACCTTCGGTGTCTGGAGTCGTTTGTGGGGCTTGTTTACCTGCCTGGCTAGCGGATAAGGTTCTGTGAGGCCAGAACATTAATATTATTATTATTATTATTATTATTATTATTATCTATTTATTTAGGCTAACTATTTATCTATTTATGTAGGCCTATCTATCTATTTAGGCCTATTTATCCATGTGCTTCCTTATGCATTCTTATTCACTTCTGACAAAGAAACAGAAAGAATAAATACATTTAACTTGTACTTTTGTACTCATTTCCTGTCATATTTATTTCACAATCTTGCAAAGTACCTACAAAGAGCATTTCGTATATCATGAGCCCACTGCTGCCCTTGTTCGTTATGTCCGTCATTCTCATTCTCTCCACTTTCCTCCTCTTCATCTTCGTCCTCCACATAGTTGTCCTCCTCATCGTACTCCTCATTCTGTTCTTCACACAAATTGTGCAAAACGCAACATGCTGCTGTCACCTGGCTAACTAAAGTAATGTGGTGATCCTGTGGCTTTATCAGGCACCTCCAGCGACCCTTGAGCCGCCCAAAGGCCCTCTCCACAACCATTCTGGCCTGGCTCTGGCGGTAATTGAAGCTGACCTGTTCAGCACTTACGGTAATCCTCTGTCAGGGTAAGGCTTTACAATCCATGGGAGCATGGGGTAGGCTTTATCCCCTAAAAGGAAAAGAGGCACGTTCACATCCTCAAAAACCTCAGTCCACTGTGGTAAAATGTCATTTGCTTGCATGTGGTCGAATAAAGAAGACAGGGATAGAACCCGGGAGTCATGCACTCGTCCTGGCTGTCCAATATTTACATCCCAGAACTTCATTTTGTGGTCTACCACAGCCTGAAGAATAATGGAGTATTGCCCCTTCCTGTTGTAATAGTGGGATGGTGAATCTACCGGTGCCTTAATTGGAATGTATGAGCCATCTACTGTATGGCACCCACAACTTGGGGGAATCGCCATTTGTCTCTGAACGCTTGAGTGATTGTTCGGCAGTAGGCCAAACTTGGAGGTTTAATAAATATTGGCTTGAGGACTGTGTTGATGGCCGTTATTACCTCCTGTGTGACCACACAACAGGTGGAAATTCCGATGCCAAATAAATTTGAGAGAGACCTGTATTCTATATTCGTTGCCAGCCTCCACAAACACACTGCCACTCTCATCTCGACAGAGATGGCCCTCCTGTAACTGGTGTGCTGGCGGGTCAGTAGGGGTCGCAGCATACCACAAACGCAGTCGAACGTTGCCCTTCTCATTCGGAAATTCTGTACAAACTGCCTGTCTGTCCAGATAGTCATTACAAGGTGCCACCAATCTTGGGACCGTTCATTGACCCAGATTCTCCTGAGAACAGAGAAACCCAAACATCATGTCATCATTAGAAATAAAAACAATAATATTAATTATATTTATGTTCAATGCTCCAGTACACACAATGGCAGTAAACACAAAATTCTGCATTTATTGTCACCTGCTTAATAGGTCATACAAGGAAAATATAATTATGTAAAGGGGGAAGGGTCCTAGCTTCTTGTCTGACTGGTGGTTTGTTTTTATCTGTGGTATATGCAATGTGTTGTATTCATTCGATGCACTAGGTGGAGCCTAATAGCTACTACTAAAACATGCATGGTGTGTACAGTATAACAAGCAGAGTAGAAGAACAGTACAAAAATGAAGGCACAGAAGGCACGTTCTGTTTATGCTACGTTTCTTTTTGCTTTAATAGGCCTACATGTATCGTTTTTTTTTTAAACATTGAGTGTTCATATGACACTACGATATCACGAGAGGGCTCAACAGCACACAGAAAGGCAAGTAGGATTTTGATTGACTGGTGAAAGCAGAAAACTATGTACCGGTAGCTTCCACATGGTGATGCCTACAGCTCTAGGAATACGAATATCTCGATAGATTTATGCCTACCTTATACGTCTCGCTTGAAGAGCCTGAATTGTCATAGCTTGATGAGCAGACATCAACGCTATCCTCCGCAGCCGCCTGGCCCTTTGACGTCGTTGTTGTAAAATTACTCTTACAACAGCATAGTTGGATAGTTGTACAAATTGGAAAACATTCAAAATACATGTCAATGTGATGATATTAAACGCAATAACGGCACGGAAAGCGTCCATGACTACTATTCACTTTGCACTTTGTGTTGCGCAAGTCTGTTTGGACAAATAGCTGAACCACCTCGGGGCGCGTGGCTTTGTTGACAGATTTTGGTCCGTTGACAGTCTGAAAGCGAACCGAACCAAAAAAAAAAAAAAGGTTCGGATCAAAGCAAGTGAACTATCGGACTTTCCTGGTCTGAATACGCCCTTAAAGTCTTTGGAGAAAACATAATGTTAATATTCTGCAGAGCCACAATAGAGTTTGTTCTCCGTTATGGGATTACCTGCTGGTTTGGCAATCTCACAGTAAAACACAGTGCAGAAATGTCATGCCTCAATAAAACAGCAGGCAGGATTATGAGGTGATGTTCCCTCCTAACCCACAGGAGCTCTTTGAGCAGGCCACCATCAGTCAGGCGAATGTCATTTTATCAGATGGTGATCTACCAAATGGGGAATACATCCTTTTTGAACTCTGGGAGGAGGTTTAGACTCCCTCTGTGTAAACATTATTGCTACAAACACTCCTTTATATCTTAGTCTATTAAGCTACTGAATAAACAGGGAAGAAATAGGTTTGGGATTGAGTGGGAAAAAATGGACCTCTACAGTTAGTGATTATATTGTGGGCGGCGATGGAATGAAGAAATGGCTATGAGGATTTTAGCTGGCAGGGGAGCATGTATGAATGAATGTATCCTTGATTTCCCCCCCTTAAATTATGAAATGAATGTAATCTAGTATGCATTATCGAGTGAATGTGCGTTTTGGCCTAGGTTGGAGGATTGGGTGGTATTGGGTGTGTGTGTGGGGGCAGGGATGGTATGCACCTGATGGGACAGGGGCAGTGGGGTAGGATATCCAGTGTGTCTGTATTACTTTTTTTGTCAGTCTGGTAACACTTTACAATAATGTCCTATTCACAGCTTTATAAACACTGTATTAACATTTCATGACAATTAACATTTAACAAAGCATTTACAAATGTTTGTAAATGAGTAATAACCCAACTATGACACAGTGGAGTGAGAATCAACTAGCCTGGTTCACACCAGACGTTGTGTGTGTAGCTTTGGCGCCCCCTGGCGGCGCAGAGCTACACACACTACCGTCTGGTACACAGCCATAGAGCACGCTCCGTCTCCAACCAGAAAATAGGCTGAGAATTTTTTGCTTCAGCACGGCCTCCTCACCAACAAATTCCTTCAAAAACCTTCCTGTTAATCTTTAAAGAGTCAATATAGTCTCTAATCTGTCTTGTGACTCTTGTCAGCCTATTTTCTGGTTGGAGACGGAGCGTGCTCTATGGCTGTGTACCAGACGGAAGTGTGTGTAGCTCTGCTCCGCCAGGGGGCGCCGAAGCTACACATACACCGTCTGGTGTGAACCAGGCTAGGAATCAACCTCCACTGTGTCAGTTTTATGTGATTTCATGCCATCTGGTCTTTGGAGGACAACCTTCCAGGACCGCTGCGACTGTGCTGTGTCTGTTGTGTTAACATAGTATTTCTTGCCCATTTATAAACATTTGTAGACATTTTGTGGCTAATTAGTTCATATTTATTAAGTGTTTATAAAGCTGTGAATAGGACGTTATTGTAAAGTGTTACCGTCAGTTTTATTTGTTGGTGTTTTCCTCTCTTATGTGTTGTATGGTGCTGCAACCTACCTGTCTCCGAGACCAATTTCTCCCTTGTGGAGACCAAGAAAGAAACCTAACCTAAGCAGGAGTTGCTGTGTAGGGATGTATCTATGTACTTACCTTGTCTTTGATGTTTTCCCACCCATGAGCTTGGCCAATCTGGAATGACTCTGTCCTCTCTGAGCCTACCTGCAGAGTGTAGGAATAATAATGATAAAAAGAAAACATTAAATATTAGTTGTCTGCATCACAATTATAAGATGCAGTAGTGAATATTTTTTTTGTCTACATTTACTATTTGTAACCTTACAACATCCATTCAAATGCTGTATGTACAAATGGATGTCGTTATTGTTATTATGTAGTAATCTGTAATATTATTAGCCATTTAGCATCTGACTGGTGCAGACATTTCGAAAAACACATGTCCTAGGTGTTGGTTAGCTCTTCATACCTTCCGACTTGATGACAGCTTAGCATGGCTGACAGGAATGCCAGTGGTTCCCTCCATCATCACCTTGACCACGTATACACTGTATGTGGTCTGGGATTCACAGAGGGACTAAGTGAGTAACCTCACCAGTCCTTGAACTCCTTCCTGGTCCTCCTACTGAAGGATAAACATTCATTAACACTATTTCCCAATGCCAAGTGTATGAGTCTTGGTAGTGTATCAGCCTTATTAGCCACGCCCAGTGATTGGATACACTCGGAAGGCCGCACACTAAACTTTGGGAAACGGCCTAAATGTGAAATTAAAAGACTCACTTCCTGGTAACATTCCGCATCATACACAAGTACATATCATTCACTTCCACTACTTAGTAGTATTAAATAGAAATAAAAAAGTTTTAGTCATAAATAAATAGCTAATCTGGTAACTTTTCTGTGGTCTCCTATTTTTTTTCCAAAGCTGTGTTTATTTTTATTATTATTATTATTATTATTATTATTATTATTATTATTATTATTATTACTAATTATTTAAATATTCATATTACTGTACTAATAATAATAATAATATATTTTATTTAAAAGTGCCTTTCAAAACACTCAAGGACACTACAAAGAGAAGCAATAATAAAACAAGACACATAAGCAGGTTGAAAAACAAAAAGTTTTGTCATAAGTCATAAATAATAGTCTAACTGAAACAGATGCGTTTTTGGTCTGGATTTGAACTGGGTATAAGAGTAAATATTGCTGATTGTTTAGATAGGTGTAAGAGATTTCCTATTCAGTTACATTCAAATAAACTATCAAACATTCCACAATATTAACAATCTTACCTGATCGTATTATATTCCTCATATAGTAAAAACAAATTATATATCAACTGCAATGGGCACAGCAAAGAACAAACACTTTCTTGCAAGCCTCAACTTCTTCTTTTGCATTATTGAGGTCTTGTGTTTCTACAGTGTTCTCTTAAACCATGGCAACAGCTTTATGATGCAGTATCTAGTCAGTGACATTAGGGTTCTATTGTGATCACAACAGAACCTTCAGAGCACAGAGACACACTGACAGTGGAGATTGGCAAATTGAACACTTGTATAGTCATTTTGTGACAGTTACTTAACTGATGTTTAAAGATGAATGAATGAATGAATGAAACTTTATTGTCATTGTACAGGTACAACGAAATTGGTAAAGTGCAGATGCTCACGGTGCTTAAAAATCAACAAAGAAACCTATATATATATACTGTATAAAAATAATTCAGATTTTAAAAAGTCAGCTGTGCAAAATGTTTGTTTTTGTACCCAGAGCCCTGTAACGCCTGCCTGATGGCAGCAGCTGAAACAGTTTATGTCCAGTATGAGTTATTTAAACACTGTGGTCCCATATTTAGGCTAATACAGTCAAGGTGTGTTACAATGACTGGTTTTAAGGTTTTTAAGTGTTTTCAAAACATACATTCATACATTCCACAATATTACCAATCTTACCTGATCGTATTATATTCCTCATATAAAAACAAATTATATATCAACTGCAATGGGCACAGCAAAGAACAAACACTTTCTTGCAAGCCTCAACTTCTTCTTTTGCATTATCTTTGTGATTGTCTTGTGTTTCTACTCTCAAGGTTCTTAAACCATGGCATCAGCTTTATGATGCAGTGTTTAGTCAGTGACATTAGGGTTCTATTGTGATCACTACAGAACCCTCCGAGCACAAAGACACACTGGCATGATTGGCATGAATTGATTCATTGGAATTAATCAAACAAAATGTATTTATATAGCACAATATCACAACTATAAAGTTGACTCAATGTGTTTTTAATAAGTTATTTAAAGGTACACTGTGTGAGATTTTTAGTTGTTTATTTCCAGAATTCATGCTACCCATTCACTAATGTTACCTTTTTCATGAATACTTACCACCACCATCAAAATTCAAAGTATTCATTATGACTGGAAAAACTGCAATTTTAATACATGAAAGGGGGGATCTTCTACATGGTCCGCCATTTTGAATTTCCAGCAATTTTAAAGGGACACTGAGCAGGAAATGGTCAAAAAGGTACTGCAACTATACTGTTCATTGAAACTGGGCTGCCTATTGCCAAATTTGATCTGTACATGAAAGTTTACTAAGTAATAAACAAACATTTCCTAGTATGATCCAAGTAGAGTCATTTTTGCAGCTAAAAATGGCTATTTTTTGGAAATTCAAAATGGCGAATGGAGAAGATCCCCCTTTTCATGTATGAAAAGGGGGATGGGTGGGTGGCCTCAAGGTAATACATCAGAAATAGGTCTCACATCATCATTAAAAGTTTATAAATACACTGTTTTACCTCGCACACATAGGCGTAGCCAAGGGTGGTCCTGGGTGGGCCTGGGCCCGCCCACTTGACATCCAGGCCCTTGCCATTCACACTTGACAGTCAACATTGAACTATAATTAATGGCATAGCACTGAGCGATAATTAATCATTTTGTCAAAAGTCTGGATCATCTTCTGTGATTTCTATGATTTCAATGTCAAAGTATCATTTTTGAGCGCGGTTTTATAATATCTACCTACACGCTTTCGGGTTGGGCCCGTCCGATTTTTTCTGGGTCCACCTGTTTTATTATTTCTGCCTACGCCCCTGCTCGCACATGCCCTTTGCGCAAGCATTTTATTTACATGTACCAGAACAAAACGTATGTAGGCCAATACAATTATTTTATGTATAAACATTTGGTGATGTGACATATTGCCTTGGTGGCACCTCATACTTAAGTACTACTTAGGCTTAGTTTTTGGGAAACGCAGCCCAGAAGAGGCCAACTGTCTTTTTGTATAAGGTACCAACTATGTAGTAAGTTTTCAAGGTATTCATGAGTCAAACTAAACTCCTGAAGATTGGATTAGGCTCTATTGACATTATACAGGCTTTGTTGACAGAGAGCAGCAGTTTGAAATAAGAGTTTCACACTGAAATTAATTCGTTTTATTATTTGAGGTAATTAACATACTGCTAAAATAACACCTAAGTCGAACTTTGTTGTAAGTTTTGAATGTAACAAAATCATTAAAAGGTATTTAGATATTTTCAAAATTTAGGAAGGGCCTAGGCATTTGATTAACACACACACAAAACTTTACCCAAGATTGAACCAAAATATTAAAGATTAATTAATTCCTTACCTGAAAAATGTCTGAAGTTAATACAACATATTAAAAGTATGGTCCTCAAAGGTTTGCTGTGTACTCTCAACTGCTTGTTCGTGCAAATGACAACTTGTCAGAATGTGTTCCACTTCAAGATTCTATAACCATGACAGCCTCTGTGATGTAAGTGCTTCCCCAATGAGGTCTTTGGTACTGTCATAAGGCCCTCATTTGTGAGTGCAGTGAGAGTGAAAAGTGAGAGTGCAGAGAGAGAGTGAAAAGGCAATATAGAGAATATTTGGTGATGCCAGAGAGAATGCAGGAAGATTTTACTCTTACGGAGTCTTAAATGCCAAATCATTACATGCTGGTCTTTTATGATCTAAATTTACAAACAAACAAACAAAGACGTAGTTAAGGGCAGACCACAAATGGCATATATTGATAACATTTGTATATTATATGTGTTATAACAGATAGCCTATATATTGACACTGATCCATTGCTATTTGTATTTCACAGAAGTGGAGATTTGATTTTTTTTTTTCAGTCTCACGGCTGAGAGTTATACAGTAGCCTAGATGGGACAGTAAAATAGTGACCGGAAATGACTGGGGAGAGGGTGTAGGGTTGGGAAATAACCATTTGGGACTTGTGGCCATCTAGGGCCCTGGACCTTGTAGGCCTGTTTGTTAATCCACTCTGTGTAATCAACCTTTTAAATACAGTTATGAGCTCCAGGCAGTCTTCGTTGGTGTTCACTGAAAAAAAAAAAACAGGATCATACAGCCATCTCCAGAAGTTTTGTCGCCTATCCATCTGTTTGGAACAACAGCTAATAACCTGTTTTGAAGTGACTTATCTGCTCTACGAATTGCTCTACAAATAGCAAATATGTCAACATCTCTCATTGACCTTCATTGTTTTTCATTGAGTGGCTTTCCATGTTCACAATGACCCTAAACATACACCTAAGGCCAAAGTTGATATTTTGAAGAGGTGAGAGTGATTCAGTGATGAAGTATGACACCCGATCTGAGTATTTGAAGTGTTTTGAAGTGACTTATCTGCTCATTTTCACATTATGTTCAACAAAACTTTTGTCTTGTGAAAATCTGCCCTGTCTGTGTTCATTACAGAGTCAATCTTTCTTTGGTGCATGAAATTTATTTTTGTGCATAAAACTTCATTCGGGAGGGTTGTACCTTTCATATGAGTGACTTCTGAAGCCAAGTGATTAATTGAAAGTCAGGTTATTAGCTGTTGTTCCAAACAGATGAATAGGCGACAAAACTTCTGGAGACGGCTGTACATTTAAGTACAAAACTTGGTTTGTCCCAGGCTAGCACACCATCTGAGCAGCTTGCAAGCATTAACATTTCCAGGTATTCAATCTATGATTGCCATGAGAAACAAGGGATTTTCACTGAGTGGCACTGACAAAACCAGACGCCAAATTGTAATTGACGAGACATGGATAGTACAACTCGAAAGCTGCTGTGTGGTTTTTTTTTTTAATCAGGAACAATGAAATGTCACAGCAAGTAAAGTGCACGGACTTCTGAAGTCAGTGTGTAGAGGCCTTATTATGATTTGATTTGATTTGATTATGATTGTTGTGATTTTAAAGTTTTAAAATAGAAAATAGATTGTGGAGATTCTCATTCGCTCAAATGAGTTTAGTTGGAGGCAACTGGACTGAGCATGAAAACATTTAGTCTCTTCCACCGAGAGTTTGTTAGTTGTGATTCTGATGTGGGATTCAGAGGGTATCTATCTCAAGAGAGTGGCCCTGAAAACCAAGTCCTTCTCACATGTCAAGTTCCTTTTCCTCCCACCCATCACAGTAGTACTGGCTATTTCTCCGTATCTCTATACAGATGAAAAATAAATATCCTCTGCTGATAATTCTCTATTGTCAGGCAGAGCCTGGTAACATGTACTCTGCTGTTCCTGTTTCTCCACCAAAATATTCTTAAGACCAGGGGCGGAGCTATAGGGAGGGCGAGCAGGGCACTTGCCCCTGGGCCCAGGGCCCTCCTGTATTGGTGGTGGGGGTCCTATTGTGAGCTAGGCAATATGTATAGGGGGCCCTATAAGTGTCTTGCCAAGGGGCCCTGTGTGCAATTGTTCCGCCACTGTCGAAGACACATTTTGTCTTGTAATTTGTAAGTAGAGCATGTAAGCAGAGATGTGTAACGAGTTAATGAGCGATGTGTTTGAGCAATTTTGCTGATGTGGGAGCTACTGGACGGGATAATGTCCCCCCGGGATTAATGAAGTTACTCTACTCTACTCTCCACCAAAGGGTTCGCCTACTGCCGTCACCTGTCCACGGTGCACACCCACCTGTCTGCCCTGGTGAACCCCACCATAATCGAGCACGACTTCCCCAGGCATGCCAGAGGAGGCCTCAGCCTGGATGTGTGGAGCGCCTACCTACAAGGCCCCTCTGTAAGACCTCCCTCCCATTGGGGCCGCTCAAGATCCATTGTGTATTTGTTAGTTGTTTATTTCCAATATGTATGTTGCCCATTCACAAATTACATTTTTATGGCTATAAAACGATTTTATGGCTTAGAAATGTACACTTTTCATTATAGGCTACCTGACTGCAGTGAGGTGCTCCATGCTCCGAATCAATCCACCATTTTGACTTATCAGTAGACTGGGATCTAAACTTTTTTCATCACTTGCCAAAATGGATAGTAGACGCTAATCTTACTAGCCAAACACACTCACTAATGGGTCTTCTCTTCCCAACTCAGCCCAACTGAAATTTCACCAGCATTTGGCCGGTTGGCTGGTGTTCATTTAGAGCCCTGCCCTGGTCATAGACATAACAGACATATTTGGCTGAGATATCTACTCTGGTCCGAGTGACGCCAGATCCTGCATAGTTTACCTTTAAAATGGGATTGGAGGAAGTGCAGCATGCTATCCTCAGTCTGGACATGTGTAGGGCCTTTTCTCCACTCCTCTGTAAGACATCCCTCCTCCAAGTGGGGCATTAGCAACTGGATCAAGTTAATTACTGTAAAGGAAGAAAAAACCACACTCACAAACAGTGTCTCATTATTTATTTATATTACTACCATGTCCAAAAGCAAACGCGTTTCGGCTATCAAGCCTTCATCAGTGCGGGGTACTATTAAGTTAATTAACCACACCATGAAGTCTTGAGCAAGTGATTATGTCTGTACTTAACACTGTGAACCTACTGTAACAACCGAAAAAATAATGGCTTTTCAGATTGTCAGGTTGAACAGACTTAAGAGGTATTTAGGTTCTTATTACTGTTAACTCTGTGTTTTAGCCAAAAAGGGCAAATATCGGAAAGCTGTGTTCTCCTGCAAGAACCGTGCAATCACGAGAAGCCTGTTCTCCAGCGAGAATGATGTATGCATACATAGGCTACTGAATTCTAATTTCAGATAGCGCACTAAAGAAAATGTTATGTAGTGACAGAATTCCTCAAGAGCATAATGACATTGACATTTGACCATATGACATGGGCAGTCATGGGTACGTGGTTAAGGCGTCAAATTTGAAGCCCAAAGGTTGCCAGTTTGACTCACAACCCAGCAGGTCGGTAGGGGGAGTAATTAGCCAACGCTCTCCCCCGTCCTCCTCCATGACTGAGGTACTCTGAGCATAGTAGTCCCGCCGCACTGCTCCCTTGGGGTGCAGTTTGGGGTGAGGGCAATTCAGTTGTGTGCAGTGAGCACTGGATGCTGTGAAGTGCTGTGTCCCTTCTCCCTTTTTTGTTTTATTTCATTTGATTTGTTGTAGGTGTATGAGGAGCTGGAGCTGTAGCGCCTGGTCTACTATGGTGGGGTGGAGGAGCCCAGTATACGCAAAGACTACTCGGCCACTATACTTTCACCATGACCAGGGCCGCTGACAGCTTTGGCCGGGCCCAGGACAAAGTCATCTCAAAGGGCCCCCCCGCCCAATAGATACAATGTAATGAGGACCCGATGTTGGGCCCCGTCTCTCCCTGGGCCCAGGGCAACTGTCCCCTGTATATATTTAAGTTTCCAAACAAATAAATTGCCAAGCTTAATCTTAAATCATTTGATAAATAAGCTTACTCTAATGAAAGTAAACATTTGCTTGATTATTTTGTCAACAGTGTTATGGACAAATACTATGTCATTTCAAACATATATAAAAATACTACAGAGTTGAAACAACATACGTTTGAAAGTGCTTATGTCCCTTAACAATAATGTTGTCATTAATCTGTGCAACTGATATAGAAAATGTGATTGTTGAGCTTCATAAGTAGGATTTTATGATTCACTGTGATACAGACTGACACATTTTTCATTATAAATCCCTGTAACATCTGATTTGAATTTAGTCACCCTCCTTACACAAGACTTCCCTCTCCAGAGATAATCCTCAGTGTCTGTTCATATGATTTTTCCAACACATAAGGGATCAATAACACAAAAACACTTTCAAAACAGTCAACCGTGTTACTCACTGTGTTACGGTCAACAGTGCAGAGGAACAAGTCGGCACTTTTTTAGGAGAAAAAATAGAGCAGACAAACCCATCTCCCTAGAACATAAATTACTTTGTTTGTCTGTCAATATGGAGATAAATTGGCAAAAACATACTCCTCCTCAATATGTTGATAACACAGTTGACAGGCAATTTTCCCGCTATGAGAACATGAAAAAAAAATGGATTAAATTACGGAAGGATGGAGCTCAAAACTTACTAAAAAGTCTTCCCATATATATATATATTTGTGTCCAGACATCATCTCCTTTTGTTTATATATATATATATATATAGGAAACTACTTTCACCCCTGGTTGACTACCGATACAACATGAACGAACAGCAAACAGTAAAAAAAAAGCCGTCTTCCAAGGCATCCTCCTCTTGAGGTACTCTGAGCATGTGAGCCCTTGGATTTCATGTTGGGATGCTCCTTCAAACTGTTAAGGAAATTCAATTTTGTTGTCTGCTGTGGTATGGATTGAACCGTCCTTCCACTACAATAGCAGCAGGTGTCTATTGGAACACAGCAAGTGTCGCTGCCTTCATATCAACTGTAATTACACTACAGTGCCAGCAGGTGGCAGTGTTGCTTGATTGCGATTGTGGGCAAGTGACAAATTAGGCCTAATGGATTTCAACAGAGCGGTCAACACCAAAAGATCTTTAAAGTACCTCATCTAACATAATAGCAGCCACAGCTCTTAAAAGGAAATTTAAAAGGTATAACTAAAATTGGAGTAATATTTTTAGCATGTATCCCTATTGACTCCATTCATCTATCCCAGTCATCACTTGGTAGGATTTTACCTAGTGAAACTATATCCAGAAGTGAAACTATATCCTGTTAAATCTTACTGCCCTGTCCAAATAAAGGCTTAAAGCCCAACAAAATTGTACAAAATAATATGAAAAAATAAAATGTGTTCTTCATGTAGAAAATATTACATTAGATTGGGCAGACTTACAATCGAGGACACACACAGATATATAACAAATATATAAAGGAGATGAAGGTATTTATTTAATACTTTCCTGAATATGGCAGTGAAAAAAATCCATGATGAGAGCTTTGAACTAAATTAAATGTATTCTGTGTCATCCACCTCCCATTAACACTGATGAGAATGACATGAGCTCAGAACAGCTGGGGAATAATTTTTGATATTCATCGTCAAACCTACAATGAATTATGATGCTATAAGAACTCCAGCCACACAGATTAAAGACAAATATAATGTCATTTGAAACCAGAGACAAAAACATCCTTCACACCTGTGATTAGAAAGTACTGATGGTGAAAATGGTGTTGGTAAAGACAAGTAAAGACAAATGTATGGACAAATTAAACAAATGAGCATTAAGCAAATTGTGCATCATAAATGAAACACACTGCATCATTACAGTTTAAACACAAATATGATGGGAAATTCCCCATTTGTCCTCTCAGGCCTCACTAATGCGTGACCCTGGATCAGTTAACATGAAATAATACAAATAACAGAATAACGCGAAACAGCTTGACAACATCAGCACAAGGACATCCTACATCATGCATGTGTCCATTATGGCATAATGGACAATTATAAAGGTGTAGAATGAAACAGCGTATGAAACAGCTTAACAACATCAGCACATCATCACAGAGCTGTGGATTATAAACGGACATTAACTGCACGGGTGGAGATGCAGTGCACACGCACAGATGCACACACTTACTTCTGATGTTGAATTGTTATTTTCGCCTTCATTGGTAAGATCTTCAATGCAGGTACCGTGCCAAAGTATGGAAACACTCTTTCAGTGAAAGTGTGTGTGACGGTGTGTAGGGGTTTGTTATTGACAGGGTTAGAGAATGACAGCTTTCCTCTGTCCCAGTCCAGCTGCACTCTGATCTTCTGGAGTTTCTGCTTCACTGTGAGGGGAGTGGAAGGTTGTTGTGGGGGCCATGCTTTATAGTTACCATGTTTATACCACACAAACCACATTCCACTCATAGGTGTAGTTTCCCTTCCTCCGGAGAGACTCTGTCATCACACCCAGGGACCAATTATCATTCTCCCCAATCTCCACGTCCCAGCAGTGTTTCCCTGAGTTAAAGCCCTCAGAGCCCAACACACTGGCATACTTATCAAATCTCTCTGGATTATCAGGAAGCTGCTGTTTCTTATCACCACATCTCACACTGGTCAGATCCTCAGACAGGATGAGTCGTGGGTGTGCAGTGTTGGGATCCAGAGTGACAGGAGCTGCAGAGAGGAAGAAAACATTGATGAGCTAAACAATAAACCAGGATCAAACTATACGACTTTAAAATAGTATCGGGTTGTGCCACACAGATAAAGACAATCACAACTGTTAATCTTATCTTCACTTGTACACACAGAGACAATATCCAACGTTCTATTTCGAGTTTAATATCAAACATGTTTTGGTTTCGCTGAGAATCGGTCCAATAGTTGTGTAAGTTTGAGCACGCCGTGGTGTGTGTTAGGGATGTGAATGATGGTCACATGAACCATTGTGGTGTGTGTTAATGTGTACTCACTGTACTGAATAATCTCCTGCATCTTCTCCCAGACTCTGAACTTCAGGTTGCCCAGGTGCTTTGCCACATTGATCAGAGCTCCTGAAAGCCTCTCTGGATCCTGCAGTGTGCACTGGGTTCTGGAATAACAGTCAGGAATCAGTGCTGCTGTGGGACTGGGTTTAGAACCACAGACAAGAGAGAGAGAGAGAGAGAGGGCACGTCACTCACCTTTCAACTGTGGTCTTGTAGTTCTAAAATGAAAATGGATACATATATTGATGTTGTTATTCATGAAATGTACGTATAATATATTCAAAAGAATATATATTATTAATTAATGTATATTTCATTGTGGAAATAAGTATTTGATCCCCTACCAGTGCCAACCATTAAGAGTTATTGTCCCACAGATCAGATCGGCACTTCTAAATCAAGGAACCTGTGCAGACTCACTTGAGCTTTGCCAAACTGGATTGGGAGGTGCTGTAGTCAGGGGACACCAAAATCAAACTGTTTCACATTAACACAACTCAATGTGTTTTGAGGAAAAGAAATGCTGCTTATGATCCCAAGAACACCCTCCTCACCAACATGTTTCAATGTGGTAACATTACATTGTTTGTCTGGCCAAGGCACATATGGTACCTAGGGATGGACAAACCGAACCGAAAACCGAAACCGTACAATTCACACACCATACCGAACCGTGAAATGCAGTCTGTGGCAAACCGCAATTCATGTACTGCCCAGAAAAAATATGTAAAACAGAGATTCTAGGAGATTCTTATCCAGTCTCTCTGATTAACACATTAACATATGAGAGCAATCAGAGGATGACACAATTAAAATCACACCATTTTCACATTATAAGCCTATACAAACCATATGTAGGATATTTAGTGCTACGTCTGATTCTATTAGCCACTTGAAAGAGGGCATTTGGAACGCTCAGACAGCGCACATCAGTTGACGACAGCTGATTCAACTTGCGCATCATCACTTTATAATTGCAGTTATATAAATATGGTTTAATATTCCCAGTGCACCATTTATCATGAACTGAAAAAAAGAACCGTAGAGAACCGAAAACCGTGACCTTGATACCGTGATATGAACCGAATCGTGAATTTTGTTAACCGTTCCACCCCAACTTCACATCCTCAACAAATCCATATCCTTCTCCATATCCCCATTTAGTTTATGTTCATTGACTTAAATAAATATCTGAGCTCGCTGTGCTAGAAAACAAGCAACACTGATATCTACTGTTAAATGTAGTGGAGGGGAAGCAAGGAGAGTTGGTCAACCCATCTTTGAACCTGGGCCTCAGGTGAACCATATCGGGGCTCTCAATGCTAAACCAAAGAGACAGGCCATCCAGGCACTCCAAAATAAGGTGTCCAAACGTTCGTAATTGCATAACCTGGTACTCCCGTTATATTGATGATATTTGCCTGGTGTTCAATGGTTCTGAATCTCAGCTACTGGAATTCCACCGTTACCTAAACACTCTTAACCCGCACATTAAACTGTCCTTGGAATATTCATTAACTAATATTAACTTTCTGGATTTGACGATATATAAAGACGCGGAGGGACAGCTGCACACCACCTTATTCAGAAAGGCGACCTCTCGGAACACCATTCTGAGAGCGGATTCATTCCATCCCCCACATCTCATTAGAAATATTCCACAAGGCCAATTCCAGAGATTAAGGCGTATCTGTGATTTTGAAAATGATTTTCACGAGCAGGCCGAGCTGATGGAGAAAAGATTCAGTGATAGAGCCTATCGCCCTGAAGCCATCCAAAACGCATACAGTAAAGCGCGCTCCCTACAACGCAACACGTTATTGACCAAAAAGAAACACCATCGCCACCAGCAGTCCCGTCCTTTTTTTGTTACGACATACAGTACACAAGCGACGCGGATCAGGCAAATTATTAAGAACAATTGGTCCATTATTGAAAGTGATGCGCAACTACGTGAGGTGTTCCCTGAACCACCCTTGGTGTCTTTTAAGAGGGCACCCAGCCTAAGGGATAAATTAATGCGCTCTCACCTAGAGGTGAAAAAGAGAGAAACCTGGCTGCGTAAACCTATTGGCACCTATAGATGTATGAACTGCCCCCACTGCCCAAATGTTACACAAGCCAAATCTTTTGTGGATAGTAAAACCACGAGAGAATACGGACAGAGAGATTTCATTAATTGCAATTCCACATTTGTCATATACCGCCTAACGTGTCCTTGCGCTGAAGGTTTCTTTTATATCAGACGCACTAAAAGGCGCATGAGAGATAGGCTGGCGGGACATAAATATGCAATCAGAGTGGGCAACAGTGACTAACCTATGGCGTAACATTTCAGTGAATACCATGGCAAAAATGGCTCTTTGCTGCGCATAAGGGGTGTAGAACATGTCAAACCTCTTCGGAGAGGTGGGGACAGGCAAAAAAGACTCAATCAGCGGGAGACTTTTTTGATACACCAACTGGATGCCATGCGCTATCCTGGTTTAAATGAGGATATTGATTTTACTTGTTTTTTGTGATGCTTGTTTGTACTTCTGGTCATTTTTTTCTGTGGCATCACTTATTACCCCAGACTATTATTTTTTTCTTTGTTTTCTATGGTGTGCGCAAATGTGTGTAGTGCGTAATGGGTCACATGTGGTGATGTCACTATTTAAGGGAGGCCTTTCTTCTCAATGTTGAACCTAGCCCTGATGAAGACCTGGTGAGGTCGAAACATGTCGGCTTTTTAATGTAACCCCAGCCCAGTACCATTAAAGGCTTTTTAATGTAACTTCCCGTTTGGACACCTTATTTTGGAGTGCCTGGATGAACTCTTCTCTCTACATGAACTGATCCCCGATATCCAAGAGCACCCAACAAACCCAAATGAACAGACAGAAGACCGCTTGAGCTTCCAGCCACCTGTGTGCCTTTCAAAGAGACAGGCCATTTAAAAAATGTTAAGGGCCAACTTCTGATAAAACACAGTTTTACTCACTTCTTTTGAAAATCGGACGGTCAACCCAAGTTAAACTCACTTGCAAGGCTCTCATAGCGGTGTATCACCTCGCCTGGCTGTGTTTCCCAATTGACACAAATAATGCAGAGAAACGAGCGAATCTCGAAAGCCTTTCTGTGTTGCGTCAGATCGACCCATGTCGACCCATTTTTCTAAAAAACATGTTGAGTAATTTTTTTCTGCTTGTTTTCAAAACAAGCAACGTATGGTGGCCCGAAACCTAGCTTAGCTTAGCTATCAGCTGGTTGTTACTCTCAGATACACACAGAGGTCAAAGCCTCATACATACAGCATGCCCACTCTAGTTGCTCCGTGCCTGCAGCTCGCCTAGGGGTCGCTATCGAAAGAGCACAGCCCTGAATGGAGCCTGCGCGCCTCTGTTGGCGCCCCTATACTGCCCTACAAAGCAAGAACGCAGTAACTCTGAAAACTGCAAACTGAGAAAAAAGGCTGCAAAGTTTCCTATGTGCCGCGACAACTGTGTTGTCGGTAAAGTGGTGGTGACACTCCTGGTCATGCTTTTTTAGGATAGAAATTTAATGCACACACAAAAAAACAACATTTATGTGTCTTTTTGCCACAAAAAACAGAGTTACTGCGTTTTTGGCTGGTATTACTGTCTACTCCCAAAACATTCTCATTGGAAAGTGCAGCAGTAACTCACGGACTTACTGCGTTTTTGTTTTGCATGACGTGCAACCAACACCAATCCAACACCGCAGTAACTTTTTTTTGGTCATTTTTGCACCTTCAAAATGATTTTTCTCCAAAACGGGACGGTGTTGGACCACCATTTTTTGACACAAGACAAATGAGGTAGTTTAAAGCCCATTTCCGATATAATTTTTTTTTCGACCATTTTAAGTTACTGCGTTCTTGTTTTGCACGGCAGTATAGTGCAGTACCACCCAAGGAAGTGGTGACTCTGTTTCCCATTACAATCTCTCTGAGAACAGGAGGACTGAGCCAATCAGAGACGCATTTCCACAAGAGCAGGAGGAGTGAGCAAATCAGAGACGCATTTCCACGAAAGCAGGAGGAGTGAGCAAATCAGAGACGCATTTCCACGAGAAACCCGGAACACACCCTCTCGTTTCTCCACAAGCCACCTTGCTAGTTTGCAAAAACGGCTTGAAACAAAGCAACCACAACGTTTTTTAAAACGGGACCAACGCGCAACACTTTCAATAACAATGGGGAATACAGCAATATTAATGAAATGACGTTGAGAGGACATCTTTAAAACTCACTGTGATTACAGAAAATATCCCCCAATACCTGCAGGAATGTGACATCATCAGCTTCCATCTCCTCCTCTATGGCTCTGATTGTGCCTGAAAGAGATGAGATCTCTCTGCTCATCTTCTGAATCTTCTTCTTCACCATCTGACTCTTCTGCTCCCCTTCCTCCCTTAGTGCAGCTATCCTGGATGTCTCTTCATCTCGTAGAAACTGGTGAAGCTTCTCAAACTCCTGCTTGATCTGTCTTTCTGTATCCTGGACCTGAGTCTGGAACAACACATCAAGATATGTATGACACAAAACAGATTATTTTAGTGACAGAATTAATTCTACTGATTCTGACTAATTCTTCTAATTCTACTGTAGTTTATGAACTTATAGTATTGCATTATACAGTGTTTCCCATACATTGAGGAAACTCAATGCTGGAAGCACCAATGCCACTAACCTGGATGTGTTGTTCTGCTTCCTCAAAGGTGACCGTGACCTTCTGAAAGACCTTCAGCTTGTCCTGTAGGGGCACCATATTCATCTTCAGCTCCTCCTGAAAGTCAAGGTTTAAGTCAGCAATTGACCAATGCCATCTCTCCATGTCCTCCTACAAATGACCTCAAAAGACTAGTACCCCAAAGAACTACCGGTAGTTGGCAATGCCTGCTATGATGCGTGAATAGGCCGCAGTGTAGTCTGTAGGTAGGACTACAGGAGATGTCAAGCCTGTCTTGGATGTCTGAACTGAACACCCAGTAATTTTTCAGAGATATTACTTATTTAGAATTATTTTCAGTTCAATTAGTTTGGAATGACCTGAGTGTGAGTATACACACACAACGATCCAAATGTAACCTCAAACTAAAGCCATGACTAAAATATGTACAAAAAGACCACGAACAGACGTTGATGTATGAGACCTACCTTCATCTCAGAGGCTGCCTCGCCAGAGGGACTGAAAATGTGTTTCTTATGTAGCATTGAGTCTCGACACACCAAGCACACAAGCTGCCTATCGTCATGACAGAAGAGCTCCAGTTTTCTCTTGTGCCCTTTGCACAGCGACCGCGGCTGGTCTCTCTCTTCAGAGAAGGCGTTGCACAGGTTCCTCAAAACCAGGTTGGGGATCGGTGCGTCCGGTGATGTCACCCGGCACACTGGACATTCTCTGGATCCCTTGGAGTCCCAGAACTGATTCACGCACGATCTGCACACGCTGTGAGAGCAAATCAGCATGACTGGATCCTTGTAGAGGTCACAGCACACGGGACAGCAGAACTCATCTTCGAGTCTGGAGGCCATCAATAGACGAAAACAAAATCTGTAATTCTAGGTCTGATTATCGTTCAAATGTTTACTCACTTTCTTAGTCTCATTGAATACGGATTCGGACAGTAGGCCTAGTCATCATCCCTCCCCAATATCACAATCTGAATTTGTACGCAATTCATAGACAACAGCAAACACTGAGAGCGAGCGTGAGGCTTGACTAGCTATGCTCAATAGTCAACTCGTCGTCTCTCAAACTTGGCGGCAGACAACACGTTTCTATCGAAAGTTCCACAAGCGCAGCCCCAGAGGGAGGGACTAAGCTGCAAGCTGATAGGCTATTATCATTGAAGGCCAATCTAGTTTTTAGGATGTTTTTCTTTTCTTTTCTTTTCTTTTCTTTTCTTTTCTTTTCTTTTCTTTTCTCACAGAGAGATGTGATCCCCAAAAACACCAAGAAGCAGCCAAACACCAAATCCAATAAAATAGCCCTTACGGAAGGAAAATATATTTTTGAATATATGAAATGAAAATATATTATAATATACTACAATATATTGTTTGCCAATATATCATTTTATATTGTACAGCAGTATATTGCACAATATAAAGTGATATATTTTGCGGTATACGAGAATATAGACATTATTGCCGTTTTCGTATATTGACTTATGTATTGCATTATACTGTGAAATATATTGTTGGATATATGGAATTATATCCCATATAGTATATGACTTATTGATAAATCATATATTGATTTATGTATTGTATTATACTGTACAATATATTGTTGCATATATTGAATTATACCCCATAGTATATGGCTTATTGATGAATCATATATTGATTTATGTATTGCATTATATTGTACAGTATATTACTGCATATATGGAATTATACCCCATAATATATGGCTTATTGATGAATCATATACTGATTAATGTATTGCATTATATCCCATAATATATGGCTTATTGATGAATCATAGGCCTATATTGATTTATGTATTGCATTATACTGTAAAGTATACTGTTGCATATATTGGATTATATCCCATAGTATATGGCTTATTAATTAAATCATATATTGACTTATGTATTGCATTACACTACACAATATACTGTAACGTACTTTATACAAGGCATTTATGAAGTAATGTAATTACAACAATGACCAAACATCAATTCAATTCATTCAACTGTTGACATTGGTTTATTAAAAACATGAAACCAACCGACCCTTTAACACCACCGCTCACACATGCAGAGACAGAGGGGCAGACAGGCAGGGAAACGACTTGACAACGACACCGGCCAACAGGCCAAATACTGGTGAAACTTGCCTGTGGCCAGTAACAATTTCAGTCTCCCACTTTGGCCAGTAACTTGTACTTAATGAAAAAGCAGAAAAATTCTTAAAAAAAAACCAAATAAAACAAAACAAAAAAACCCAAATAAAACAAAAAGAAAACAAAACAAAAACTGTGGCTGTGGCCGGTAAGCGAAACACCTCACATAAAGCACTGGCACACATGCACACGTGCACACACACGCGCACACACACAAACACATACGCGTGCCCGCGCCCACACACACACACCCGCGCGCGCGCGCACACACACACACACACACACACACCTTCAGATATATTTTTTTTAAAAAGAAAAGAAAGTGAAGGTGAATTCAGGGGCAGACCGCCCGCAGCCTCAGTCACTCAAGGTCAACAAGAGGGCTCATAGGCCTATCCATGGACTTCTTTTTCTCTTGGTGAAGCAGTTCACAGATTCTTTTATTTAGCGACATCCGGATCTCCCCCATCCTCGCACCTGGATGTGCCTGAGCAACAGCATCTGCAAAAGTAAAGTAAAAAGAATGTTAACTCTCTAACCCATTGAAACTTGAAGGGTATGCCACTAGTTTGGGGCCAAATACACCGTTGGTTCATGAAGGGTTTTATTTTTCATGTTAAGCATTGTGTTACATTCTCATTCAATAGTCTGAAACAAGTGCCCAACATTGCCCAGCTTTGTAAACCCAGGTCAATGATTTTAACCACATTTAGCCCAATGAACCCTTGAATGTAACATGTTACATCAGCAAGTTTCACACATTCAATGTGCAGTTAATAATGTAGCTCAAGTAAACTCTAAATCTGGATGTCCCTAAACCCCACTGCCCCTGACCAATCCAGTCCAGACACCAGCCCCCCCCCCCCCCCCCCCCCCCCCCCCTCGACCACGCACACCCACACAGCTCAGTACCCCCACACACACACACACACACCGTCCTACAACCAACCACACCTTCACCCTGCAATAAATAACTAGGTTACATCCATTCCATAATTTGGATAAAAAACAGGGATACATTCATGTCTACATATCCCCCTCCCAACTTTTACCCTAGCTTCCATCCCCACCAGCAGTACCAACACTAGCTGCAGAGGTCCATTTTGTCCCACTCAATCTCTCTTATTCCCGGTTTATTCAGTAGCTTGATTGAATGAGGTATAAAGGATTTTTTTAAACGATTATATTTGGCACCAAGGGAGTCTGAACCTCCTCCCAAAGTTCAGATAGATGTATCCCCATTTAGTGCATGATCACCAGTGAGTGAGCATAGTAAAGGCACAGTATTGCTTACCATTTCAAGTACTGGAATGCACACCAGTCCATGTGACTATTTTTTTCCTCCAGACCATTGCTGCATACCTCTCCAGCAACCTCTGCAAAAAAAGTTAAAAGAGCAACAGAAAAATTAACATTCACTCACACACTTAACCTTAAATAGGCACAAGGATACCCACCAAGCGCATCACTTCTATATCATTGTCAGAATTGTGAGCTAAATCTGGGGGGGGGGGGAGAGAGTTCGGTAGACTGGTGGAACTACAGCATTCTAGCTCGCAGTGGCAGAGCGTCGTAGTGGCACTCTGTGTCTCGTCCCGACAACAGGGAAGATAAGACATTGAAATCGCAGCAGCCAGCATCGTTAACAGTTGCACGTCTGTTCTTGGCACGAAGGCACTCTTTTATGAAGATGATGAAGCGAAGGAAGACTTAAACTCATGCATGTAACTGGCGAGAATGAATTCCGATGAACAAGAATGACTCGCGCATTCGTTTAAGAGTAAACATGAACACCAACATGACTCAATGAAGATGCAATTGCTGTGAGCAACGCAAAACCCCGAACTATCACAGAGTAGCCGAAGACAACGACGTGTAGGCTACCGTTTTGAAATTCACCAATTTGACGACAAGGCTTCGTTAACCTCTAACAATAGCTCTACAAGAACGGGACAGTGCAGTTAGTTCGTGAGCAAGTTACTCAAAAAAACCTATTGATGTTACCACAATGGGAAAACCGAAGCAGCAACAGCTATGCTTTACCAAAATAATGCAGGACATTGCCTCATTTTACTATACTGTAGTGCCCATTTTTTAAGCAAGTTAGCGATGTGCATTTAGATCTTGTCGCACTTCACTTCTGCTTTGATTCCCTTGCGTTAGCCGAGTAAGCTAGGCGGCTAATTAACTGAGGCCTGGCTTTCTAGGCTGACGTTGGGGCTCAGCAGTATTAGCCAGATAGATGTTGCTAACGTTCTCTGACAAGCCAAATAAAGTGGGCTCACCTGAAATTGACCACTACAACCATATAATATCGACCCAAGTATTACGTTTACGTTTTCAAGATGTGTAGAACCAGAACTACACACCATTTCGACAACGCAAATATCGCTAGTAGTAAGCTTACAATAGCTTGGTAGCGCGGGAAATTCAAAAAATAACGTATTTCTAGTCCTTGGGGGAAAAAATGAACAAACATCCAACTTCGATAACCACTTGGCTAAACTTTGCACATCAACCACTGTAGACGTTTCAGACTATATGCTTGTGTATTTATATTAACAAATTAACAAACTTCTCTTTATAACTTACCTCGAGACGGCTGGTTAGTTTGTGTCACTGTGGTGGGGAGTCTGGCTGGCGACACTGTGGAGCTAAAATCCGGACCGCGCTCGAGCCGAGACGGCTCTCTCTCGCCACTTTAGCTTCAGGTTGTGACGACGTGACGTAGGCGCGTCATACGTGATATGAGAGCTGAGATGATTCAATCAGAGACTCCTGTATATTGATCAATATATTATTATATATGGCCGTATATGGTCCACCTAAAATTACTTTATAATGTCGAGTAAATGTCCAATGTCGTGCAAAATGTGCTTGCTGAACTAAAAACATCAAGAAATACAGACTGAATAGTAGAATACAGTTTTGTTTTGCCAGCCATATATTTTAAAATATATGGATCAATATATAGTAATATGTTGTTCAATAATATATTGCTATATATTTTCAAATATATGAGCGTGTTTGTGATATATTGTGATATATTTTCTAATGTATTGCAGTATAAATTGTAGTATATTGCAGTATATTTTCCTTCCGTAAGGGAGGCCTACAAATAAACACATCATAAATGTGTCATCTATCGAAATATTATATATTACTTTTAAAATGCACAAAAAATCCACCTAAATGAAATTCAGGTAAAAGGACAAAGTTGATTTTCTGGAGAGGTGTGAGTGAATCAGTGATTAGCCTAAGTATGACACCTGATCTGCGTATTTGAAGTGTTTTGAAATGACTTATCTGCTCATTTTCACATTACTGTATGTTCGATAGGCAACAAAACTTATGTCTTGTCAAAATCTGCCCTGTCTGTGTTCATTAAAGGGTCAATCTTTCTTTGGTGCATGAAATTTATTTTTGTACATTCATTTTCATTCGAGAGGGTTGTAGCTTTCATATGAGTGACTTCTGAAGCCAAGTGATTAATTGAAAGTCAGGTTATTAGCTGTTATTCCAAACAGATGGATAGGCGACAACTCTTTTGGAGGCGAGTGTACAGTATACAGTCTGTATGTTAAGTTGCTACATACAGCACATCATATTTAGGCCCAGGGCCGCTGACAGCTTTCGCTGAGCCCAGGGCAAAGTCATCTGAAAGGGCCCCCTACCCAATACATACAATGTAAGGGGAACCTAATTCTGGGCCCCCTATGTCAATGGGTCCGGGACAACATACCCTGTTGTCCACTCTTGTCGGTGGTCCTGTGTAGGCCTACATATTTTGGCTGGTTGGGCATATATCGTACAACCTGTGTATGTTGCCAGGTTGGCTTGACACATACAGCCTGTATACAGTACATGTAGGCCTACTGTACATACTGTACATATAGGCTACTGTACACTTTACATTGTGCACTTTACATTACACACTACAGTATACACTAAACATGTTGTGCACTTGCTTGAATGTCCTCCTTGTAAGTCGCTTTGGTCAAGAGTGTCTGCTACATGTAATATAATGTAATGTTGGCTGGTTGGGTTGCTGCCAAGGTCTCATATCAGAGGAGTTACAGTATTGAGCGAGCGTGCGCGCGCACGCACACACGCACACACACACACACACACACACACACACACACACACACACACACACACAGGGGCTGGCTATCAAGTATCTAGGAAATGGGGATTGTATTCTGAGGGTTGTTGGTTTGAGTCCCAACATTTGTAGGGGGCTAGGGGAAGTGAACAAGTGGTCTCCCCATCCTGCTCTTGATGTAGCCTACCCAGAGCACAGTACTGCCCCATCCTCCTCTTCAGGTACACAGAGCACGGTAGTCCTGAAGTAGGCTACTGCTCCCTTGGGGCACCAGTTGAGTTGAGCAGGTGAGGCATAGATTCAATTCTGTTTTGTGCTGTGGGTTGAACTGTCATTCCACTAAAATAGCAGCAGGTGCCAGTGCCACTCCATTCATATCGGTACGCTCAGAAAGGAAAGCATATTTCTCCAAAATCATAACAGACAACCAGCATAATGCTTAAGTTATTTTTTCCACTATTGATCACCTGCTTAATCCAACACATAGCAATAACCAGTAGGCTAGACTATAATGCTTTCTTCTCTGCCTGCCAAAAAAGTTAATTGACAAATTGCAACTCACTCAAAATTCTGCGGCAAGAATCCTAACAAGAACCAGAAGGAGAGAGCACATCACTCCTGTCTTGGCAGACCTGCACTGGTTGCCTGTCTCATACAGAATTGACTTTAAAATTCTGCTGACAGTATTTAAAGCATTAAATGGACTTGCCCCTTGTTACATCTGACATGCTCTCTTTTTATGCCCCTGCTCGAGCTCTCAGGTCCACTGATGCCAAGCTGCTAAGGACCCCCCCCCCCCCCCCCTGCATCAGCCAGCTCCGTCGACTCCTTCAAGAAGCAGCTGAAGACCTACCTTTTCATCCTTGCCCACTCCTAGCTGCCAAGGCGTCACAGTGTCCCAGCTGCCGCAGCGTCCTTACTGTTCACAACCAGCCCTAGCAGGGGGCTCCCCCAGGTGGCCGCTGGTCTCTGTCTGAGGTTTCTTCCTGGCTATAGGGTTTTTTTCTCAGACCTCATTGAGCTTTTTCCCCCTACAAACTATGAATCAAGCTAAAGGGAGTTTTTACTCACCCCTGATGCCACCAGGGGCCGCATCTGAGCGCCCAAATTCAGTGTGACTATCTATGACTTATGCTAGACCCAGCCACTATGGACCTTATGCCTCTAAGAATCCTGGTCCTAACCTTCATTGACCTTATTACTCTACAATCTCTATCTATCTCTTCTTCCTCTGCCTTCCTGCTATTTCTGCCTCTCCTCGCTACCTCTCCTTTTAAATCCATCTCTAACAATGATGTTTTTTTCCCATTTGTTAAGCACTTTGAGTTGCATGCCTTGTATGATACAGTGCTATACAAATACAATTATTATTATTATTATTATTATTATTATTATTATTATTATTATTATTATATCATAACAGTAGATTTTCAGAGCTGTTGATAATTCATACATGGTTTGATTTATTTGAGTAGACGGGTACATTTTAAACTGTAGTCACCCCACCCTGTCAGCAGGTGTCACTGCTGCTTCCTTCATGTCTGTGGAGAGCAACACAATGGGTGTTGTAGACGCTCCCACAGGAGCTGCAGTGTTTGAAAACACGCGCGCACACACACACACACACACACACACACACACACACACACACACACACACACACACACACACACACACACACACACACACACACACACACACACACACACACACACACACACACAGGTGAAAGACATTTTGTTCAGCTGAGACGTCAGGTGGAGTAAAGGCATTTAATGCCCATGAATTCATTAGTAATTGATGGTTGATATGTTGCAATGAACATGCTTCTTAGATCGTCCACTAAAAAAAAAAAATCCATACAGCAGTGGTACTGGTTGTCGTTGCACCGCCCTGACATGTGCTACTGCTGAAACGTCACTGATACACACACACACAACTCTACTACTACTACTACTATTACATAGTACTACTCCACTACTACCACTACTAGTACGACTACTACTGGTCTACATTACGACCCTGGTACAAGAAGGTTAGATTTGACAGCAAAGTAAAATTGTATCCTGTTACACTCCCCCGCAGCCCTGTCTACATAAAGGCATTAAAAATAATAACAATATAAATAATACAATAAAGTAATAAAAACAGGTTCAACCTGAAGTAAATATCTGATTAAAGTAACGGTTGCCCAACAACTAATCACTATGGCATCACATGTCTGTGACCCCCCATAGAAAGGAGATTAAAAAAAAAAAAATAGATATGCCAGTGTTAAGAAAGACACAATGATGAGACACTTTGAATAAAAGGAAATGTATTCAGTGTCACACAACTCCCATGAATACAGATGAGCATGACATGGCATTTGTGGCAACAGAACGCATCTGATATTCAGAGTCAAACTAACAATTAATTATTATGCTGAAAAGAACTTTAGGCACATTAAAGACACATGTTTGTAATTTGAAACTAGAGATAAATGTCTTTAAGTAATGATGTGAGGAAAAAAATGTGCGATTCGACAGTAAAGACAATCATGTAATGAGAAATTAAACACTACATTTGTCATTAGGAATGACATACTGTATCATCTGTGGCACAAACTCAAAAGGCATCAAATTAAACACAAATTTGATATTGTTGAAAATTCCCCATTTGTCCTCCAAGACCTCACTAACGTCTGACTCTGGATCAGTGGCCCTGACCATTATGGAATCATGGATAATTATAATGGTGAATAATGTGATTCAGTTAGGCAGTACCAGCACAGGTCCATCATACATCATGCATACATCAATTATGGCACCATGGCAATTATAAAGGTGCATAACATGATTCAGGGATTGATATGTAATATGTATAAAATGTTACAGTTTGGCAATATCAGCACAAGTCTTACATCAGCACATCATAAGTGGAGTTGCGATGCACCCTAGAGTTGTAGTGCATGTGCACACACACACTCACGCACACTGTTATTTTTTGATGTTACATTGTTATTTTAGCCTTCATTGGTAAGATCTTCAAAGCAGGTACAGTAGTGAAGTATGGAAATACTCTCTCAGTGAAGGTGTGTGTGAAGGTGTGTATGTGTGTGTTACTATCATGGTCAGAGAATATCAGCTCTCCCCTGTCCCAGTCCAGCTGCACTCTGATCCTCTGGAGTTTCTGCTTCACTGTGAGGAGAGTAGAGGGCTGTGGTGAGGCACGTACTCCATATTTACCATCTTTATACCACACATACCATCGCCCACTCATGGAGGTGTAGTCTCCCTTCCTCTGGAGAGACTCTGTCATCACACCCACATTCCAGTCATTATTCTCCACAACCTCCACATCCCAGCAGTGTTTTCCTGAGATAAAGCCCTCAGAGCCCATCACACTGGCCAATTTATCAAATCTCTCTGGATTATTAGGAAGCTGCTGTCTCTTATCACGTCTCACACTGGTCAGATCCTCAGACAGGATGAGTTGTGGGTGTGCAGTGTTGGGATCCAGAGTGACAGGAGCTGCAGAGAGGAGGAACACACATGAGCTGAACACTGGTGATGTGTTAGGGATGTAAATGCACATGAGCTGAACACTGGTGATGTGTTAGGGATGTAAATGCACATGAGCTGAACACAGAGGTGCGTTTGTCAGGGACGTGAATGATGGTAACACACATGAACCGAAAACTGAAGTGGTGAGTAGGGTGTTGCCTGTGTGTGTGTGTGTGTGTGTGTGCGCGCGCGCGTGTGTGTGTGTGTGTGTGTGTGTGTGTGTGTGTGCGCGCGCGCGTGTGTGTGTGTGTGTGTTTAATGATAGACAAGAAGACTGGAGTTGATTGTCTCCTGTAAGACCTTTTAACACTGCAGGAAGATTTTGTGAGAACCAGGACAGTAATGTCTTTATTTTATTGGCTAGAATGCTCTAATAAGATTGTATCTGCCATTATCGTACCTTTGCATTAATGGAGCAATACTGAACTAACATTGGATCTTTTGGTAACCACCATCACCAAACTGGGCTGGAGCAGGTTTTAGTTATGCAGATACCTATATGTATGGGAGTCAGTGTGAGGTCCCGGCAAAGATAGAAATGTGGGTAACACTTTCTTTTGTGGTACATTAAACTAGTACTTTCTGGGTACCAACAGGTAACAGAGAGAAGTTACATGATATCTAATGGGTAAAAAAGGGGTAATTACAAAGTAAATATTATGTGGGTGGTTGACGTTTAAGGGCGTAACGCCAAAAAAAAAGTTTTTCAAATTCCTGAAAAAAATGATGGATAAAAATAGAAAAAAAAAATAGAAAAAAATAAAGAACTTAGTGGTCTGTGGAATTTCACCTTATTTTTGCCATTTTTGGGAAAATGCGTCCTACATCAACACATTGCATAGGCATGTCACACCGCAGGAAAATGGAGTAACACCACAGAGAATTCACTGCATTATGGCCATTTTAATCCTTTTGTATACATGACTGACATCTGAGCTCATGCTAACTTGATAATGATATTGTGTTTAATCTTAATATGTGTTTTCATTCATAAAAAAACGAAATTGTCAGCAATCCTGGCTAACACCATCCACCCCCTGCATGGAACAGTGGCAGCCCTGCTGAGCCCACTGAGCAGTAGACTCCTCCACCCAAACTGCAGAACAGAGAGGTACCGCAGGGCCTTTCTTCCCTCTGCAGTCAGACTATATAATAACACTAAGTCCCTGCGGTAGCCTTGGGGATGATGATGATGATGATGATGTTGATGGTGATGGTGATGATGATGATGATGATGATGATGATGATGATGGTGGTGGTAGTAGTGATGGTCTTTTTAACTTTTTAACTTTTTAACTTTTTAACTTACTTATTTATTATTGTCCTAGCACCCTCTCCTCCATTTTATGAAGCTGCTAATGCACTTTTTACAATGCACTTTCATTTTTACTAATGTACTTGTTGTTGTGGTTTTTAACAGAGACATTTATATTTTCCCCTAACATCTTTTTAAGTATTTATCCTGTGTTGTTGTATGTACACTGTCTACTGTCTCTGCACTATCTGTATGTTACTGCTGCAACAAACAAATTTCCCCATGGCGGGATTATTAAAGGCATACTTACTTACTTATATATGAGCAGTCACACCACAGGACACCATAAAATGGACCTAAGCATTGCGTGACTGAAAGATTGCAATATGAAGACATATTAAGAGGTTAAGAGTCACCTTAAACTTCCACAGCACTCTCCAATAACTGAGGTACTGACTGGTTAGGAGCCAGTCTTTAAGACCCTTGTAGTTGGCCTTGCAGCTGCCCATTCACAAACATTGACATACATGTCACCCCACAGGACGCAATTTGTGTTACGAAATTGAACTTGTATTTAATATTACTGTCTTGAGTTTTTTTCACATTCACATATCTTAATATAAAGTTAATATTTATGCAATCATGCCAAATGCTTCATACATTATTCAAACTGTTGTTGGTTAATTTATATATATATTATATTCCAGGTTTCATTAATGTTACAGTCACACCGCAGGATATTTGACATATAAACCTTTAAATAAATCTTAACAAAAATGTTTCTTCTCATCTAAGACTAATATGAAACATAATGTACCACATCTTCTTTCATTGACATTTGTTTTTTAAAGGAAAAATAACAGTTTTGTAGGTTTTTAACCAATGTTACGAAAAAATAAGGCGTCACGTCTCCCACCCACGGTCTCCCATCAGTGTGTGTGTGTGTGTGTGTGTGTGTGTGTGTGTGTGTGTGTGTGTGTGTGTGTGTGTGTGTGTGTGTGTGTGTGTGTGTGTGTGTGTGTGTGTGTGTGTGTGTGTACTCACTGTATTGAACAATCTCCTGCATCTTCTCCCAGACTCTGAACTTCAGGTTGCCCAGGTGCTTTGCCACATTGATCAGAGCTCCTGAAAGCTTCTCTGGATCCTGCAGTGTGCACTGGGCTCTGGAATAACATTCAGGAGTCAGTGCTGCTGTGGGTTTGGGTTCAGAACCACATACAAGAGAAAGACAGGAGGCACATCACTCACCTGGCCACTGTGCTCCTGTAGTTCTGGAAATAAATTGATACATATTTGTTGTTAATGTTACAAATACTTACATTTGTTATTTATTGTATAAAAACATCCCAAACATGGTATCCACTGTAACCACACACACACAGACACAGAGACACACACACACACACACACACACACACACACACACACACACACACACACACACACACACACACACACACACACACACACACACACACACACACACACACACACACACACACACACACACACACACACAACAATAATTTCATTATTGTAACATTACCTATACAGTTGTGCTCATATGTTTACATACCCCAGCAGAATAAACGCTTTCTTCGCGATTTCTCACAAAATATGAAGGATTACACAAAACCTTTTTTTTCACTCATTGCTAGTGACTAGCTTAATATATTTATTAGCAATATTCTGTGTTTACTCTTTCAAAAGCATGATCACAACCCAAACTACCCAAATGACCCTGTTCAAAAGTTTACATACCCTAGTTTCTAATGCTGAATATGGCTCTGTTTAACATCAGGGACCGCTCTAAATTGTTTGTGGTAGTTGTGGATAAGGCTCTTAATGTTCTCAGATGACAAAACAGCACATTCTTCCTGGCAGAATGGTTGTTTCCTATAATATCTTTGGGTGTCTTGCTGGAACCTCACATTTGAGGTTTCCCCTGAATGGCTCAATGATGTTGAGATCAGGAGAGTGAGACGGTTGCTCAAAACCTTCATTTTATTCTTTCTGAAGCTAGTGACGGGTTGATTTGGCTTTCTGAGTTGAAATATTGTCATGTTGGCATGTCCAAACAATGGACCATGTGCAGTTTCAAGGCTGATGTGTGTCAAGTTTCCTCCAGTATTTTTCACAGGGCAATGTATTCATCATTCTGCGAGTATGGATCAAAAGTATAATGCATTTGTAACTCAAATGTCCCCATGAAATCAGTGGTCCATGACCATGTTTCACAGAAGGGTATGGTGTAACTTTCATCATAGGCTCCATTGACTGTTCTCCAAATGGTACTGTTAATAGTTCCATATTGATCTCATTTTTCCAAATGACTTTGTCACAGGCATTTTGATGCTTCTCACTGTGCTATTTGGTGTATCATATGCAAAATAACATGTTTGCATTTTTTTGGTAATGGCTTTCTCCTGGCAACCCCCAACAGCCCATCTTTCCTCAAGTGCCTCTTTCCTGTACAGTTTAAAACATTTTTTCATGTTGTCCTATATTTCACCTGAAGTTATTTTTTGGTTTGCCTCCTGAACAATTTCCCTTGCAATGATCATTGCAATGCAATGATTCCCTTGCCCATTGGCTTGATTCCAACCAAACTCCTCATATTGCATTTCTGAATTGAAATTCCAACGGTGCCAACATGACAATATTTCGACACAGAAAGCCAAATCAACCCGTCATTAGCTTCAGAAAGAATAAAATGAAGGTTTTTGAGCGACCATCTCACTCTCCTGATCTCAACATCATTGAGCCACTCAGGGGAAACCTCAAATGTGAGGTTCCAGCAAGACACCCAAAGATATTATAGGAAACAACCATTCTGCCAGGAAGAATGTGCTGTTTTGTCATCTGAGAACATTAAGAGCCTTATCCACAACTACCACAAACAATTTAGAGCGGTCCCTGATGTTAAACAGGGCCATATTCAGCATCAGAAACTAGGGTATGTAAACTTTTGAACAGGGTCATTTATGTAGTTTGGGTTGTGATCATGCTTTTGAAAGAGTAAACACAGAATATTGCTAATAAATATCTTAAGCCAGTCACTAGCAATGAGTGAAAAAAAAGGTTTTGTGTAATCCTTCATATTTTGTGAGAAATCGCGAAGAAAGCGTTTATTCTGCTGGGGTATGTAAACATATGAGCACAACTGTACATCATTATTATTGATGATGACTAATGGGTTAGCATGGTATGATGGTACAGTTGGTAGTCCTGATAATCATGTTTACAAAATAAACACATCAGTAACATAACATAACATAACATAACATAACATAACATAACATAACATAACATAACATAACATAACATAACATAACATAACATAACATAACATAACATAACATAATATAAACATGTCAGTAAAGTATTTACATACTCTATGAATTTGAATGTTATCTTCTCCATTCACAATCTTCTTTTTTCCTATCAGAATAAGTGAAAACATACCATACAGTATGATGTAACATATCAAAAAGCAGATGTAGACATTGTGTCATCTCATTGTTTAAAGATGGAATATCCTACCTGTAAAAATGTGACATCATCAGCTTCCATCTCTTCCTCTATGGCTCTGATTGTGTCTGAAAGAGATGAGATCTCTCTGCTCATCTTCTCAATCTTCTCCTTCATCATCTGACTCTTCTGCTCCTCTTCCTCCCTCAGTGCAGCTATCCTGGCTGCCTCTTCATCTCGGAGAAACTGGTGAAGCTTCTCAAACTCATGCTTGATCTGCCTCTCGGTCTGCAGGAGCTGAGTCTAAACACACACACACGCACGCACGTACGCACACACACACACACACACACACACACACACACACACACACACACACACACACACACACACACACACACACACACACACACACACACACACACACACACACACACACACACACACACAGGTAACAGGTAATAACTAGACTGGGCATAACTAAGACTAATTCCAGATTGTAACCCCTCAAATAAACATATTAGACAATACAGCATTAAAACAACATGAATCTCCCTCCTTTATTATACTGATCCAAGTCTCACCTTAATATGAGCTGCTGTTTTGTCAGAGAGGAGTTTAACTTCTTCAAATGTCTTCAGTTTCATCTGTAACGGCTGCAGTTTGGTCTTGAGCTCCTCCTGAAATGCACGGGAACTATTTTAGGCCACAGTGTCAACATGATAGAGAGCTATATAATGAATGAAACATAGCAGATAAGAAAACAATATGACTATATTCATTTAACAATTTGATAATGGATGATATTATAAGAAGTCATCTGCATTAGGCCTACTAGATTCTCACCTTGCGTTCTTCTGCTGCTTCATCTACAGGACGGAAGGTGTGCTTGATGTGTTTCTTTGAATCTCTGCACACTACACACACAGGCTGCTTATCCTCCAGACAGAAGAGCTTGAGTTTCTCACTGTGCAGACTGCACAGCACCTCAGACCCTGCTGAAGCTCTCTGACTCCTCTCCTGTAAGAATGCCTCACACAGGTTCCTTAACACCATGTTTGGCTGATAGATTTCTTTTGAGCATTTCCTCCTGCAGTAGGGACATTCTCTGGATCCCTTCTTCTCCCAGAACTGCTCTAGACAGGCCTTACACACACTGTGAGAGCAGGTCAACATGACCGGATCCTTGTAGATGTCACAGCACACAGGGCAGCTTAGTTCATCTTCAAATTTTGATGCCATCGTCTCCTACAAAATGAAACAGCCAAATACATAGTCATATGATGAACAATTCGGGAAGCCAACGAGGGGGAGAAAGATTAAATGACAGAATGATCTTATTTGTTTTTATTGTTTTTATTTAGTTGTCTCGTTTTTATAGCATATTTTAAGTATAATAGCACATGTATGATTTAGTTCCAAATCAACACACCACTAAAACTAATATTAGTTTCTTAGTCAAAAAAAAGTTCAGTGGGGCAGCTTCAGGAAACTCTTCCATGGAGACAGGGAATAGGTAATCAAAAACCCTTTATTTAATGCAAGATTATTTCATGGCAAATACAACAATTCAACCGGGTCTTCATCAGGGCGTGCAGGGATGGAGACCTGTTGGATAGTCAATTTATTGTTAAATTACACATAATCAGCCGCGTTGGCAACCACACATAATTTGCCTGATCACAATGAGATCTGCTTGGTCTTAGAAAGGTGGGGATGAATGCTTGGCAAACAAGATAGACATCTCCAACGTGACCTCCCAAGACAAAAAAAATGCCAGTCCCATGGCAGCCCAGCAAGGTACAAGCAACTTCATGCAGAAAAGTGGTTCTCTTTCGGATGACTCATTTCGACACCTCTATGGCAGAGAGATGACTTATTCATCTCCCTCAGAGAACTAGGGTGATACAGACGTATCCTAAATTTCCCGCGATGACTTGACACCACGTGACATGGACGCGGAGCAGAGGTCACTCCCATCCCAGCACACAAATTCTAACCAGAGTGAACAAGCCCATTAATATTAGGTCTGAACTGCTAAATAGGTCTGAGTGTGATTATGTCGGTGGGCTGTCTAGTATTCATCAGATGGGTACACACAGGCAGGGCTCTAAATTAACTTTTTCCACCACCAGCCAATTTGGCTAGTGGACATTTTTTCTTACCAGCCAAACAGAAGTTCAACTAGCCATTTTTTTTCAATCTCGCCAAAATAAACTATGTGTTAGGCTAGTTATTTTTTTTTAATTATGGTAATTTTGTTCAACAATTACACTATATACACTATATATAGGCCTGCATACTATAGGCCTATTATAGGCTATATATTTTTTCATTATTTTTTAACTTCTGCTTTATTTTTAACTTTCATTACTTAGGCCTAATCAATTTGATTAGTTTTTGTTCAATTCCTCTGAAAACAGCTGAATCACATCACACAAGCCACTCACATAACAGACCTTTAACATACAGTAACCAAGCACACAGCCAAACTCTCCAAAACCTCACATACGCACACTCCAAGGAAGGAGAAGTGATGAGAGGAAAAGGAGAGGAGAGAGGAGGAGCTCTTCTCTTATCTACCATGCGCAACAAAATGACAAGAAGCCTAGTTTAACTAAAAGTAATTAATATCACGGGAATCTTCGATTCCTTTGTTACTTCCACAGGTTCGTCGTTGGTTGCTTTTTTGTTATTTGTTTTCTTTCCGATGGCGTGGGCTTTCCAACTTAGTTGCGCCAGGACTCGGAACATTTCAGAAGACAACTGAACTGACAGCTACGCTCACACTACTCTGACAGTCAGCTCTCCTCCTCTGCCCTTGTCGCTATTTCGTTCCACAACCACTCCTTTTTTAACGTCACTATTATTACGGTTACAATTACTACTAGCATTCACCAACACACAGAACTTTGCTCTAACCCCCGCCACATTCTCATCACTCGCACAAAACATAGGCATAATCTGCGTTAGTCATGTTATTGAAACGGTCAGGGCCTCGCTGCTTCAAAAAGGCAGCCTGTTACAGCAAGGTTCAGCCTAGTAATAATAGCAGTAGTGACGTTAAAAAGGTTGTAGCGAAATCGACGAGAGCATAGGAGGAGAGCTGCCTGTCAGAATAGTGTGAGCGTAGCTGACAGAAGGCTGGTCGTCTGAAATGTTTTCAATGCTGGCGCGCGCAACAGCATGGAGTTGCCGCTTGCTGCACTGGAAAGCCCACGGTGGGAGGCTACGTCGTGACGCTAGTGTCCATGGGTAATGTAGGAAATCTCGCCTTAAGGGCTCTGCATAGTTAACGTGCGCACGTTCGTCATAGCAGCGGTTTACCGTTCATAATTTACTGTACTCGGGCGCTACTGGCCAAATTGGCGGGTAGGTATTTTTTTCTACTAGCCAAAATTAATTTTCACCCGTGTTTGGCGGGTTGGCGTGTGTTAATTTAGAGCCCTGCACATAGGTCATATTTACTTGAAATCTTTTTGTACATTTTGCAGCCCAAATAGGCCAAGATGGTGGTATGTATGATACCAGCAAATCTCACCAATGATACAAGTTCCCTCAGCAGTAGCCAGGCTGTGGCCTCCTAGTGACGTAACACTTTCAGCATTGCAGCTAGTCAGGTCAAGAGCAATACAAGTACTTTCTGAGTTCCCGAAAATACGGGAACAAACAAAGGGAGGCGAGCCCACCATGCCGTTTGGGAAATGTTAATTGTTACGCTCTTGGTCAGATCAAGTCTCGAAGAGATTTGAACGTCGATGATAATCAGGCTACACAACAGTGGACTGGCAGTTGTGTTTTTGACAAATTATAACAATCTTCATGTAAAAGCTACAGAGACCAAGGGGATTTACAAATAGAACACTGATGAAGGCCACAGCGCCGAAACGCGTTGGTGTTTTTTTTAATGCATTTGCCCTTTAAATAAAGTTTGTTTTTTTACCATATTAATCAACTGAAGTGCCTGGACCAAGGATTTTTTTCCTTCAGCCTTTTTTGAACATTGAAGCCCTTCCAAGCACCAGTTGGTTTTGAGGGATACTAGTAGCGCTCAACCAACTCTTCTGCAGAACAATTTTATTGTTTACATGACATCAGCACTTCAGTATCAATGTTACAACTCATTTACTTTCACTTTCAATTGTGTGGACAGAAAAACTCTTTAAGTTTAAACTCCTAAACTGTAAACATGTAACCATTCCCAGTCCATTCTGCAAGCAGTTAAACATGAGCAAACCAACTTCTATTTCTGCAAAAGTATCACATACCTGAGTATACCTGTGTTCAGGTGTTATGGGGAAAAGAGCTGTCGTCTGTGCCTCAGCCTTCACTTCCTCATTCTCAAAGGAAGCAGAGGGAGAGGGAGGGACTCAGAGAGGCAGAAGCTGATAGGTCAGTTTCATAAATCCTCCAAAGTAATTGGTTTGAAGTTTTTGGTTCATAAAGTCTCAGCATATTAGGTCAAGGTGCAGTAGGAGTTTTTGCCGCAGTTGTGTGCATTTATGGCTAACCTCGTGACTTAAATTTAAATTCCTGTTTAACCTCATGGCTCTTCCCCCTCTGCTATAGAGAGTGCTGTGCTCTTCAGTCTATCATGTGATGGTTTGTCAAGCAGTTGCCAACTACAGTGAGTGAGAGACTATAAGTTTGTTAAGTAAGTGTGTGTGTGTGTGTGTGTGTGTGTGTGTGTGTGTGTGTGTGTGTGTGTGTGTGTGTGTGTGTGTGTGTGTGTGTGTGTGTGTGTGTGTGTGTGTGTGACATATATCCATAAACATGTAGTGTGATGGCCCCCACAGTAAACTGGTGCTGTTTGTTAGCACTGACCCACAGTAGGCTATATATTGGCGCTGCTGGTTACTGTAGGGGGGGCTTAGTGTGGCAAACCTCCCATAGATAGGAAGTCCAGTGTTGAGATAAACAGGTGTCTTCCTCTCAGCTAGGATGCTACTGACAGAGCAGGTTACCTGGATGTATGCAGGTGTGTGCTATATGTTTCATCTTTTTTAAAGAATTCTTTTTGGCAGGAATGCTTTTATTTAAATGGGGCATTTAAAACATTAAATGGACTTGCCCCTAGTTATATCTCTGACATGCTCTCTTTTTATGCCCCTGCTCGAGCTCTCAGGTCCACTGATGCCAAGCTGCTAAGGACCCCCCCCGCAAAAGAAGATCGGCGACGCCGCGTTTGCCTGCTATGCGCCCAAGAGATGGAACGCCCTCCCCATCGAGATCCGATCAGCCAGCTCCGTCGACTCCTTCAAGAAGCAGCTGAAGACCCACCTCTTCATCCTTGCCAACTCCTAGCTCTGAAGGGGTCTATATGAATGCCCCTAGCTGAATTGGAGGCACATGCTTGAATTTCTTAAGCCTTGACTGCACAGGAAGTTCAATTTGGTTCAAGTTGAGTGGCTAATCATTGAAATTAATTCCTCAATGACGTGTTAATGTTTTCCCCATGTCATTCAAACTTGCTTTCAGTTTGCCATTTAGGGCCTTTTGTGTAGAATTGAGATATTACCTGTGCATATTGTTTTAAAACTAGCTGTAGCCAAAGTGTGTTCCAATATGCAACCTTGCCTCCTCCACTTCTGCTTGTGGCCTCATACCAGGAAGTAATATGCCGGGATGACATCACTGACAACAGCATTATATTTAAATATCTCACAAAAGCTCAATTCTGAAGTCTTTGTCTCCTTTGCAATTGGGATGGTGAATGAAAAACAGTCCCCTAAAAATTGTTGTGGCTAGGCTGACAGCTGGGAAACTTAATTGTTTTCTCCACGGAGGATGGGCCAGGAGGCGGGCCGAGGCCACAAGCACAAGTGGAGGAAGCAAGGTCGCATATTGGAATACACTCATAGAGCCAACCAGTAAAGCTACAATACCCACTCTGGCCACCATGCTATAGGGAGCGCAGTTTCAATGAGCAGTATAGTTGCAATACCTACTCTGGCCTCCATGCTATAGGGAGCACAGTTTCAATGAGCAGTATAGTTGCAATACCTACTCTGGCCACCATCCTATAGTGCACTTTTTTTAAAAAGCACTTGTATCTCTACTTTGTCACAGAAATGATTGCTATTCTTATGGCACTGACATAATAATTGACAAATTAAGTCAAGAGTGAAGGGTGACCTTTTGAGAGATGTTCTCATTTGCAGGCCTCATAAACCGGCCCCATCGCCAACGTTGGAATGCAAAGCTGTTTGAAAAATTAGTTATGATGACACAGCCTACAGTATATCTCCCTTATATAGTATTATTCAACTTTTTGGTCTTGTGTTTGTATGTCATCGTCAGTATTTTTGCACAAGTTGTACGCATGTATGATATCGCTGCAACACATGAATTTCCCCACTGGGATGATAAAGGCCATACAGTACATACTCACTTAGCCTACAGCAGGGCCTCTTTTTTTCTTGTTTGAGCTTTTGTTTGTTTTCTAATCATCATTTCATTTCTCAGAATTTAATTGTTCAATTAATTTCATTGTGTAAGTCAAATTGGTAGTTTTTGTACACAATGGTTTTTGTTGTATTTTGTTGTGTATTTTGTGTGTTGAAAATACAAAATATTGTATTTCGATATTAGATACTGTTACAGTTATGTATTTTGTATCTTATTTGTAAAAAAAATTGCTGGGTATTTTGTATTTAAAATACATTTAACTGTATCTTTGACCATCCCTGATATCATATGACTCTGGCTTACAGGGTCATATGGGTTTATTTCCCTCAAAAACTTGTGAATGTTAGGGTAAAACGATAATGTAAAACGCTACCAAATATGAATTTCAAAATTGATAGATGTACAGTATGATTGGCAGCTTCAGATATGACACTAACAACATCATCAGGATAAACTTTCGCTGCGTTGTGTTTTATGTCAGTATTGAACAGAATACCCTTGTAATTTTGCCTTTTAAAGTGGAAAGTATCTTTCCCATGGCAGGTGAATAAATCACATGTCAACAGGAAAGGTAATGCAACCAGTAATAAGTCATTGGTCTATGTAACCTCTGACAAAAAGAAACCATTAATGTCAATCATTGGAAATGTATTAAGCATCAGCCACCAGCAAAAAACGTACAAGCATAACATTACAGACATGAGCACAACACTCTAGGAAAAAAAACATCTGAAACTCAGATTCAAAATTAAATATTAACCACAGCAATTAAAAAGAAATGTAAGGTCATGAAAAACTATAGAAATGTTACTTTCCAATACCGTTGGACTTGATGAAAAACTGGAGACAAATTAGACCTTTGATTTTAACACCATTTAACACCAGATTGACTCATAGGGCTCAATTGTCACTTTCACTTTCATTGGTGAGATCTTCAAGACTGGAATGGTGCGGAAGTATGGAAACACTCTCTCAGTGAAGGTGTGTGTAAAGGTGTGTATGTGTGTGTTATTATCAGGGTTAGTGAAGGACAGCATTCCTCTGTCCCAGTCCAGCTGCACTCTGATCCTCTGGGGTCTCTGCTCCACGGTGAGGAGAGTGGAGGACTGTGGTGGGGCATGTGCTTTATACCGACCATCCCTATAATACACACACCACCGTCCACTCACAGACGGCCAGTTTCCCTTCCTCTGGAGAGACTCGATCATCACACCCACAGTCCAGTCATTACTCTCCCCAACCTCCACATCCCAGCAGTGCTTCCCCGAGCTAAAGCCCTGAGAGCCCAGGACACGTGCAATTCCATCAAATCTATCTGGATTTTCAGGAAGCTGCTGTCTCTCATCACCACCTCTCACACTGGTCAGATCCTCAGACAGGATGAGATTAACAGCTGCAGTGTTGGGATCCAGAGTGACAGGAGCTGCAGAGAGGAAGAACACACACATGAACTGAAGACTATTTGGTGTGTGTTGGGGATGAACACTGATTGGTGTGTGTTGGCAACAGTGGCATAGTGGTTTGGGAGTTGGTCTTCCAATCTGAGCATTGTAGGTTCAAATCCCAACTGACCTCTGTCCTCCAAACCCTTGAGCAAGGCACCTAACCCCCCACACTGCTCCAGGGACTGTAACCAATAACCTGATGAAAGTGTCAGCTAGAAGTAATGTAATGTAATGTGTTGGGGATGTACATAACAGAGGGAGTGTCTAAAAGATAAAAGGCCAGGGCCATAACTTATCAAGCGTTGTTAGGCACAGATCTGTGCGTAAAGTGTAAATGTGCCTAAATCTACACACACCTCAGACCATGCGTGCGAGTGGGAGAAACATGAAATTGCAGATAATATTGACCGTGCAGTAAACAGTTGGCTTTGAAAGGCACTTCCGATAGGAGGTGCACAGTATATCAAAATAGGTGAAAGAGGGAGACACATGTGGACATAAACACTGTCAAATAGCCCACTGTCATACTCCACTGCAATTCAAAGCAAACTGTGTACGGTCAATATTATTTGCAATTTCATGTTTCTTCCACTCTCATGCATGGTCTGAGGTGTTTGTAGATTTAGGCACATTTTTACGTTCAAATTCATGTTCATAATTCCATACTTTGCTCAGGAATGATCGCACACACACTTTACGCACAGATCTGTGCCTATAACACTTGATAAATCAGGGCCCAGGACTTGACCTTTAACCTTTTGGCTCATTGGCCACTCTGGTGTTCCTGAATCACTAGCCATTCTGCCTCCCTATTAGTCGCAGTTTCATTTTCAATTTTCTTTTCCTAACCACCACTCCATGTTAAAAGAAAAAAAAATGTTTTCCTTTTTCCATGTCAAAAAGGAGAAAGTAAAATTCCAAGAATATTTAATACGGGCAGCAATGAGATGGCTCATGCACCGCTCAGAATGTTTTTGAGTGGATTGGCCATGGTGTATGAGTCCTTAACCTTGGACCCAGTGCATAATTATAACATTGGCTAGTACAGAGATTGTTGAAAATTCTCCTTTAAGTTCAGAAGATGTTTGTGTGTGTGTGTGTGTGTGTGTGTGTGTGTGTGTGTGTGTGTGTGTGTGTGTGTGTGTGTGTGTGTGTGTGTGTGTGTGTGTGTGTGTGTGTGTGTGTTTGTGTAACAGCAACCTACTCACTGTATTGGACAATCCCCTGCATCTTCTCCCAGACTCTGAACTTCAGGTTGCCCACATGCTTCGCCTCATTGATCAGAGCTCCGGAACACATCTCTTCCTCTCTCAGTGCAGCTATCCTGGCTGCCTCCTCCTCTCGTAGAAACCGGTGAAGCTTCTCAAACTCCTCCTTGATCTGCTTTTCTGATCTAAGGACCTGAGTCTACAAACCCAAATACAGGAAGACCAAAATATAATGAGTCAGTGAACAGTTAAAGTGATCAACATTTCAGGTAATAAGCTCAGTTTCCACCTCCTTTCAATAATTTAGTTTGACATTTCTTCCAGCCCTTCACTGAATCTGGCAACTCAAATTTAACCTCCAAACTAGCATACACTTAGCCTAGAAATCTAGACGCCCCTAGTGGCCGCAAAATGAATTTGCTCCCGGGGTTTTTGGCGCGGCCAGGCTAGCATACACTAGCATACAATTGAATTGCTAGTTGGCCCCATAAGATTCAGTGATTATTGTTAGCTTGGAACTAGAAGTAACATCACCAGACTCAGGATGTCTTGAAGAACAGGAGAAAAATAGTCAATTATTTAATTCAAGGGGAGGTGTAAAGTTAAAATACCACAGAGTTTAACTTCTTTAATGTCTTCAGTTTCTTCTGAAGAGGCTGTAGTTTGGCAGTTTGATAATGTCTATAACAGTTTTATACTGGATTCACAATATAACATTTCTCACCTTGCGGTATTCTGCTAACTTCGATGCCATTGTCCCTTTCATGAAATTAAAAAAGACATAGTCATCATCAGATTAATTCATATTCAAGTCATTCCAAGACATCCCTTTGTGTGTGTGTGTGTGTGTGTGTGTGTGTGTGTGTGTGTGTGTGTGTGTGTGTGTGTGTGTGTGTGTGTGTGTGTGTGTGTGTGTGTGTGTGTGTGTGAGTGTGTGTGTGTGTGTGTGTGTGTGTGTGTGTGTGTGTGTGTGTGTGTGTGTGTGTGTGTGTGTGTGTGTGTGTGTGTGTGTGTGTGTGTGTCTTTCTGTCTTCATACAGTTGTACTGTGATGTGGAAACAGCTGTCTCACAGTATATATAAAAACACCACCAGATAACAGCATGACACAAGTCAACACGCAGATTCCTAAAATTGTTCTGTTTACCTAAAGACAACAGATAAACTCTCAATGTCAACACACTGAAACACAATTAACAAATACAGGATATCTCGTTTGCACATAAACTGAGTTTTAGACATCTCCTTTCAAAACTCAGGTTCATTGTGAGATCAGCTAAACAAGTAAAATAACAAACGACACATACCTCAGTAGCCTATTTGTTTAAGTGTTACAGGGAAAAGAACTGTCATCTGCCTCAGCCTTCACTTCCTCATTCTCAAGGAAGCAGAGGGAGGGGGAGGGACTCAGAGAAGCAGAAGCTGATTGGGCAGTTTAAGAAATCCCTCAAAGTAAATGGTCCAAAGCTTTTCTCTTAAAGTTTGTACTTGCTTGAATGTCTTCATGGTCAAAAGCATCTCAATGTAATGTGATATAATGTCATGTAATGTAAAAAGTTATTGTAGATCAGGTCAAAGTACAGTAGGAGTTTATGATAGGAGCGTGTCTATATTTAACCTCATGACTGACACACACACACACACACACACACACACACACACACACACACACACACACACACACACACACACACACACACACACACACACACACACACACACACAGTTTTGAGGGTGCCCCAAAATGTGCACCATTCTTACACTGCAGTAGTCACTGAAAAGTTTTTACTATAGTACGACTATGCAATTAAATTAGCAATGCAATATGACTTGGTCCTTGCCTTTTTGGTAACAGCCAATAAAGGTGATGATGCTACGCAAGGCAAGTTTTTGAGCAACAATTTTGGGAAACGCTACTACACTTCGTTAATTTATCACTACCACACTTGAATCAGAAGAACTTGGATCAGCAGTAGATAGCTTTCTCGTCATTTTATAAGAAAAAATAATTCAGATTGAGTTACTCTTTAAACAATATTTAGTATAAATTAACTCTGAAGCTCTGAACATTGGTATTTTGTTACTGTGCATCTCTCCAGGTCTCTCTCTTCATTCCTCTGCGCATCTTGGCCACACCAGGCTGGCTCATTACAGTAGAAATGGTGACATTTTGGGGGAATTGTGGTCCACTGTGCACCCTACCATATATGGGCAATATTGCCCTGGGCCACACAGGTTCGAATGCAACCTGGGTCATGTCCCCAGCCTTTCCCATCGCTCTCTCCAAACCATTTCCTGTTTTCTCTATACTGTCCTATCTGATACCAAAGGCACAAAAGGCACACAAACATAAACAAAAGAAATGTGAACCTTTTAATCTGTTTGTTTAAATGTACCAGTGGTAACACAGTTCATTTAGAAACTTCATTTTGTATGTCAGTCCTTTCTTAACCCATACAAAAAGTTTTTCTGACACGCATCATTATAATCTGTCAGTCCCGTCCCGGGAATCGAACCTGGGTCAGCTGCGTGGTAGACGAGTGCCCTACCGTTTGGCCACAGCAGGGCCTGGGGCAGTTATAATTTCAACAGAAAGCTTTTTGGCAGCATAATGGGTGCCAAGCAGGGCTGTAGTCAAGTCCACCTTTGTAGAGTCCAAGACAAGTCTAAGACCAGACAAGTCAAGTCTGAGTCCAAAGAGGTTTGAGTCTGAGACAAGGCTGATTCCAAAAAGATTTGAGTCCAAGTAACATGTCGGTCAGTGTTAAACAATGAAAAGGATGTTTGAAGGTCGAGTCCAAAAGCTTAATTTGGCAAGACCAGTGTCCAAGTCCAAAACAAGTCCGAGTCCCATTGATAAGGAGTCCAAGATAAGTCCAAGTCCTTAAAAAACTGTTCCTGTCAGTATGAGGCTATGGGGCTACAGTTTTTTCAGTTTCTTTGGCAACATGTTTTTAAACATTGTGAACGGGTCTTATAAGATAAGCTTTTAAGACAAATTCTGTCAGCATTTCCTCCACTCACAGTTTCTCAGAAGCTGCGAGCAAAAGCAGTGTTTCTCAGAATAAAGCTGTTTTTTAACATGCTATAATTGGGGCAATATTAATTCCATTAGAAAGCTGGTTCCAGCATCTGCCAGCTTTGGCTTATTTGTGATGCTTTATTTTAATGGGCCTGTAACACACACCAATGTAATAACCTCCTGCCAACATAATACAAACGTGCAGTTGAGACGTAACGGCAGATGTGTTGGGTTTTCAGTCATTGCATATGCACCACTAGTAAAGCCTCTGGTGAGCCACATGTGTCCTTGACATCTTGTGCTATACAAATACAGTCATTATATTATTATTATTATTACTACTTTGAGACGGTGTTAGTGTGAGCCCAGTACAGAGTCATATGAAAGTCAATTGAAACATTATCAAATGGTTCCTCGAATATCAAATGATATTATTAATATACTGTATCTTCCACAGAGAAACAAAAGCCATATCATGGGTCAGTTCATGAGTAAATAATCTTTAATGATTGAAGTAGTGACATAGGCTGAGCAGCATCAGGATGTGTGTGTGTGTTGTGTTGTGTTGTGTTGTGTTGTGTTGTGTTGTGTTGTGTTGTGTTGTGTTGTGTTGTGTGTGTTGGTTGAGTTTCTATGGATTCATCATGTACAGTAGCTCTGGGAACATTTTGATTCATTAATTCCACAACAATAATAAAAAATACAGACAAACAGTCAACTTCTGTCAGACCCTGACAGTCATTTCTGTCTTTCGCAATAGAGCTTAACGAACACAGTTTCTCACGTCCATGACTCTCATTCCATTTTGAATACATCTGCGTTCCACTTTCAAATCTGCCATGTGATTAGAGAAACAGAGATGCTGGTTGGACGCGATATGCCGTGAACAAAAGCTTTGATTGGTGTTTGCAGATAGCAATTCAGAGTCATTCAACTCTGGCCTTAACTGTGTTTCAGTCTATGTATTAATGGGTGCGTTCGCGATGCCACCTGCTGCCGCGGTCTGCGCAGCACGCATGCACACTTCGCCATTACAATGCATTCTGGTTTTGAAATTCCTAACTGGAATGCATTGTAATTTCGCAGTGCGCATGCGAAGACTGCTGCAGCACGCACCATCATGATGGAGCCCACTGATGTAGTATTAAAGTCTATGGGTTCAACTCATTATCTAACCTTGCGTCTTCTCCTTTTGCTTGTAGCCTTGTGAGACGAGACGAGGCAAGACGTCATTGACAAAAGAAGCCATCGGGGTGTTGAATGGGGGAAAAGTCCCCCAAAAGTTGTTGTGTCTCGGTTGACAGACAGCGGGGAATCTTAATTGTTTCCTCCATGGAGTCCAGGTGTCAGCGACGCATGAGGCTACGGGCACAGTGCGAGCACGGGGGGTTGGATAGCGAAGCGGTGAGGTTATGGCCACCCAAATCCCGTAGGTGGTGGCAAAATAACATCTTAACATTACAACACATGTAGCCAACACTTTTACCCAAAGTGACTTACAGTTATTGTTAAGTACGGGGTATTGGTTACAGTCCCTGGAGCAGTGTGGGGGTTACCTTGCTCAAGGGCAACTCAGCCATGGAATATGATAGGCAGGGTGGGATTCGGACTTCCAATCCTCTGATCGAAAGCCCATCTCATTAATCACTGGGCCACGGCTGCGCCTCTTCAACGTTGATACTAGTGTGAAAAACATAGGAATGCTGTACCAAGATGCCAGCGGCAGCGCCCAGGCTCTGGCCACCACACGATATAGCTCAACGCATGGGGGCAGCCACGGTGTAATAGTTAAGAGTTGGTTGCAGGTTCAATCCCCATGTTAACCACTTCCTTCCTTCCTCCCTCCCTCCCTCCATGGCTGTAGTGCCCTTAAGCGAAAGCACCTATCCCCAAACTGCTTCAGGGACTGTATCCAACACCCTGTCTCTGTATCTGTAAACCGCTTTGGATGAAAGTGCCACCAAAGTATAATGTAATGTAATGTAATGAAAGAGTTTGCTAAGTGTAGTGTAATGTTATGATAAAAGTGTCAGCTAAGTGTAGTGTAATGTAATGTAATGAACACGTCATCTAGTGTTCATATCTTTGTTCAAAGCAGCTGACCTCAGAAAGCCCTCTGCTGCCCTCTAGCGCCTCAAAGTTGAACTGACAGTGGATGCATACACAGACAAAGGTACGTACAGTAAATACAGCAGAGATAAACAAAGGTAACAAAGTGGCATTACATTTTTTACAAGGTGTCTTGATGTACAGCCTTTGAAATATAAACAATAGCAATAGGATTGTTTTTTTTAGGAACACAACAAATAAACATAAGAAACCAATACAGATGGATTGAGCGACTAGCTTAGTGTGACCCAACTATAGAATGTCACACACACTGTGGCATCATAGCTTCGGTCACTGTAGCAACAGACAGGCGGGTTGCTTGGCGATAAGTGGCAGGGGACTTGAGATGAGTAAAATTAAAGATTGTCTCCTCTGTGTGTGTGTGTGTGTGTGTGTGTGTGTGTGTGTGTGTGTGTGTGTGTGTGTGTGTGTGTGTGCGTGCGCGTGCGTATGTGTGTGATGTGTGTGTCTGAGAACACTCTCTTCTCTCCCTCTCATGTTCAGTCTCTTTCTCATGTTCAGTCTCTGCCTTCAAAGTGAGAGAGCACACACTAACATTGCTGGATTGGCCTTTGGGCATACATACATACAGGGTATTTGTCCGGTGGACTGTTGATAATTTTGGCCTTGTCCTCCCCTCCATGTAGTGGTATCAGTCCTCATGCCATTACAGCACACCTCTCCGAGTCAGATGTAGGTGTTCATTTTGGCCATGGTGATCAGAATAGCTGGTAAGAGATGGCTAAAATCACACAGGTTTCATTGTCTCTGTCAATGCCTGGCGGACCGGTCGTGGCTGAAAATGCCCGGTTTGATTTTTTGGCCCAGTCTGTATGCTTGAGGGGACATTAGTTTGTGTGTGTGACATGGCAGGGAACTATTGTTGATGGTCAAAAACAAAACAACTGATTGCTATGGTCAATAAGTGCACCATTTAAACATCAAAACATTAAACATTAAGAAATATTAAAATAACATAAAAATAATACAGACATTAAAAATAACATTTTAAACACATTTTGAAAGAAACAAATAGAATTACACAGATGTTTAAAGTGATAAAAAATAAGAGCTCAAAAAGAAAATGCTAAGAGAAGCGTTGAAAGCTATGCGCCTATTGCACCTGTGAAAAATAGTATCGTACAAAAGCCAGCGATTGATTGATTACATGACATGTGTTCTTTTCAGACAAGCCATTGTGATGCCATAATGACGCCGCGATTCTAGAATGTGTTTAAAACAATTAGACAGACCAGACAGCGGGCAGCGGGCTCTGTCTCACAGTAACAGTCCACCACCACCACATACAGTATTTACATGGACATGCCGCCCATGATGCACACAAACACCTGTGTCTGTGTGCGCGTGTGTGTGCGCGTGTGTGTGCGCGTGTGTGTTTCCATAGACGTTTATAAGCCCGGTATGTTAGATTGTGACCTTAACAGCCATAACGTTCTGGTGTTCTTGTGTGTGTGTGTGTGTGTGTGTGTGTGTGTGTGTGTGTGTGTGTGTGTGTGTGTGTGTGTGTGTGTGTGTGTGTGTGTGTGTGTGTGTGTGTGTGTGTGTCTGTGTGTCAGTATCCAAGTTCACATAGTAGAGAGCTGTCTGTAGCCTGGTCCAAATCCATAGCTAGCTGAGCAGGTAGATCAGGTTCACTCATGTATGTACAGTACGCACTGTATATAGGCAATCGAACCATACTGCACGGTGCAGCACACACACAGCATAAAATAAAAAGAGACGAGAAGAGGAGAGAACATGAGAGGAGAGCGGAGGATCCAAAAAGCCAAAGACCACGCACCTCCATGACAGGGTCATAGGTCGAAGCGCCCCAGTGCATTTTGGGAGAGAAGCCATGGACCCAGACAGACAGAGTGATTGGCTCCTGGCTAATGGGGAAGCAGGTTGTCCGAAGCTGGCGTCATCATGAAGGCAACACGCACATGTTATAATCCTCACTTACACACGCACGCACTCAGACTCACACGCAAGCACACTCACACAGAGGGCATTTCTCAAAACTCTAGGGTGCGCACTTCCAAGTGTATCAGCCTCATTAGTCACGCCCAGTGATTGGATACTCCGCAGAGTTCACCAAAGAATATCCAATCACTGGGCGTGATTAATTTTAGGCTGATACACTTGGAAGTGCGCACTCTAGAGTTTTGAGAAATATCCAGTCTTGGTGTCCTCTTTCCTCCACTCCTTTCTCAAGCCCCCTCAAGCTCTGATTGGTCAGCCCAGTGTTCCACAGAGCGTTCTAGTCCCGCCCCTACAGGCTGAAAGGGGATTGGTGGAGCTGACGTGTTGGGAGGGGCTAGTCATTCAGTTTTGAATAGGAATTCTGCCAAGACCCATTACCATACACACACACATACGCTCCCACACACACACATATGCTCACACATTATTATTAGCGCCCGCGTGTGTGTTGCTGAGACTGCGCGAGTGCGAGTGTGCTGCCGTGGCGGCCATCTTGTTGTTGTTGTTGTTGTTACTATTTGTGCGCAGAAGAGGCTCATGCTCGTCAGGGCTGCTGGCAATGCTGGCTAGCAGGCGGCCATCTTGCTCTGATAAGCCCCGCCCATCTACGTCCTGTCGGGGCCCCGCAGGGTTGCTGTTGCCTCCCCCGGCGTAACCGTTGACAACCACAGCAGACCGCCCGCCATTGCCGACTGCTCCGTTGCTCACAGCAACCGGCTGGGCCTCGTGGCCCGTGGCGACCAGAGGGGCGGAGTTGGAGTTGGAGTTGATCTTGGCTCCGCCCACTGCCTCCAGCTGTCGCAGGTTGGACTTGTGGTTGTGGAGACGCGAACGAGAGGAGGAGGAGGAGGACGATGAAGAAGCGGAGGTGGTGTTAGCGGTGGGTTGTTTTGGGGCCAGAGGGAGGCTGCTGGGTCTCTTGGGCAGGTTCTGTTGTTTGGGGAGTGGGAACAGCCCCAAGCTCATGCCCATCGGGTCAGAACCACCAACACCGTTAACAATAACACCCCCTGCCGCCGACAACGCCGCCGCAGCAGAGTCGCCTCCCGACCCAGAGCCCAACCCCGACCCGGCTCGCAGACTGGTAATGGCGCCGGTGCCATTAGGGCCCAGTGGGTCGATGGTGTTGTTGGTGCCAGCACCACCACTGCCGCTGCTGAACTGCTTGAGCGAGTGCTCCATCAGGTTCTCGTCAGAGCTCTCCTTCAGGTTGCGGTCCACTTCGCGCGGGTCCAGCTTGCTGGGCTCCAGGTCCTCCTGGGTCAGCTGCAGGCACGCCGGAACCGTTGACGATGACCCGCCACCAGAACCGGAGCTGCCACCCAACAACGCAGCTCCAGGTCCGTTCATAACACTCCCACCACCACCACTTACTCCACTACCCAGCATCCCTGGTCCAAGCCCTGCGTCATCGGCCGAGAGCGAGCCCAGCCCCCCCATAGCTGCTGCTGCTGATGCGTCGGAGCCCCCCATGAGTGCGGAGGAGGCTGCTGAGATGGATCCGGGGGTAGTTGCCACCGTGGTACTGCAGGTGGCGCCGCTGGAGCCCCCACTCAGACTCAGGCTCAGGCTGAGACTCAGGCTGCCAGTGGAGCTGCCCCCCCCATCGGGACTCGGCTGCTGCTGCTGTGGTTGTGCACCCCCACCAACACCACCAGCACCGTGACCCGACACGCCAGAACCACCAGCAGAACCAAGACCGAGGCCAGCGCCAGGAACGGCGCCATTACTGAGACCCAGACCAGCACCAGGGCCGGATCCGATTCCGAACCCTGTCTGAAGCTGGCCCGGACCCGGTTGAGAGCCGGCCTGCTGCTGGGCCTGTTGCTGTTGCTGAGCCTGTTGCCTCTCGTAGTTGATGGAGTTACGGTTCTTCTCCACCACCACCCCCGTCCCCGCAATGCCATTGGCTCCCGGTCCGAATGCTGACACGCCATTGGCCAGCAGGGAGGTGGCAGGGGTGGGACATGATGAGGAGAAGGGGGCGTCGGCCTGCAGGTTCTTGACCACACCCCCAACTTCCTGGTCCTCGATGTAGGAGGAGGAGGAGAAGTCGGGGTAGGGGGGCAGGTTGGCCAAGCGACGACTGGACGTCAGATTCCTACAGGGGAGAGACAGAGAGAGAGAGAGAGAGAGAGAGAATAAATATGTATAAATATAGATATACAAAAGGAGAGGGGGAGAGGAGGAGAGAGAGGGAGAGAGAGGAGGAGTAGTCAGGGTAGCAGGGGCAGCTTTGGTACACAACGACTGGACGTCAGATTCTGAAAGGAGAGAGAGAATACTAAATAAATATTGATACATAAAGGGAGAGAGTGAAAGAAAAAGGTGGGAGAGCGAGAGAGAGAGAGAGCGAGAGAGAGAGAAAGAGAGAGAGAGAGAAAGAGAGAGGGAGAGAGAGAGTGCGTTGCAATATGCGACCTTGCCTCCTCACTTGCGTCTCTCCTCGTACCAGGAAGTAATATGTCATGATGACATGACATATGATGACATGATGAGGGGCCAGGAGGCGGGACGAGGAGACAAGCGCAAGTGGAGGAGGCAAGGTCGCATATTGCAACGCACTCAGAGAGAGAAAGAGAGAGAGAGAGAAAGAGAGAGGGAGAGAGAGAGTAAAGGAGGCAGAGGGGTGAGTCCGGGTAGGGGGGCAGCTTGGCTACATGACAACTGGTCATCAGATTCTTACAGGAGAGAGAGAAGGAATACACACTATATAAAC
>NC_085869.1:39338105-39350605 GCF_034702125.1 Engraulis encrasicolus
TCTCTCTCTCTCTCTCTCTCTCTCTCTCTCTCTCTCTCTCTCTCTCTCTCTCTCTCTCTCTCTCTCTCTCTCTCTCTCTCTCTCTCTCTCATCAGCATTACTGCTACTGCTACAGCCACTACTTCTGTGAGGGACAGAAGAACTGCTCTTAAAGGTAAGATCAGACCAAATCACAGAGCTAAGATCTGGACACCTGTCTACTGTGAATCCCTTAGGGCAGGGGTGTCAAACATACAGCCTGCGGGCCGCATCTGGCCCGCCAGAGGGTTCAAACCGGCCCGGATGTATTAAAAGAAGAGAGGTTTTTTTAATTGCTTTTCCAAAGAAATAACCGAAATGCGCAATTCCGCCACTGGGGGTAACATTTAAGGAAAATTGAGACCTGGATGACATTACAGTAACCCAATGATCCAAACCTCCCTCTCTCTCTTATGTAGTAAAGTGCACATCACACTCCTATTAAAAATAGTGAATCTGTACTATGACAGGGATTTGATAAAGCTCATATATAGACCTACCTAATAATACTTTTTACAAAATTATTTCAGTTGAGTTGCCAACCGTCCCTTGAAATATGGAATCATCCCGTATTAATAAGTACAGGTTCGTACTGAGCTGAAACGGGAAACGGGCGTTAAAATCTTTTGAAAAGTCCTGGTTCCGGTTCATGATCCGGATGACCACCAGAAGTTCCTTGGGTCATTACTAACAGCTCCACAAAGTTTCGTCCAAAACAGTTGATTCGTTTTTGAGTTAACCTGCTGACAGAATCGTTTAAAAAGTCCTGATTCCGGTTCGTGATCCGGATCACCACCAGAATTTAATCACTGTTCCTTGGGTCATGATCAACAAACCCACAAAGTTTCGTCCAAATCTGTTGATTAGTTTTTGAGTTATGCTGCTGACAGACAGACTAACAAACAAACAGACAGACAGACAGACAGACAGACAGACAGACAGACAGACAGACAGACAAACCAACGCGACCGAAAACATTACCTCCTTGACTGAGGTAACTAATCCTCTGCTTTAAGGGTTTTTCTTTGCAATGATGTTACTAATGCGGCCCGCTTGAGATAACATGGATTGTATGTGGACCAAAATTAGTTTGACACCCCTGACTTCGGGGCTGTGTGGTTTATGATTGATGACGGCTGCTTATTAGGCGTTACAGATGTGTATCATTTGGCATACGCAGCCATAGTCGTGTTGTATCTATTCAAACAAACTGCAATCAATGCCTTTCCACCCCTTCCCGCTCTCTGATTGGAAGCCATGATCTTGTCTGTTGTCTGGGTATAGACTCCATGCTGTCTTTCAGATCGGAATGATTGTGCAGAGCAGCATGGGATTTTCCAGGCTAATGACAGTGTTCAGACAAATTATGTTATATTATGTGTACTAATGTTTTTCAGTTGTCATGTCAGACAGACACTCAAACTCTAAGATCTTTGTTATTAGTGCAATGGAGATTTACCTTTGGAGAGTACAATGGAGATCGACAGGTTGGTCGCGTTTTTGAACTAAATGTGTGGAATGGACTAAACTCCACTTCTTGGATGCCCCCCAGCCCGACAACATCCTCGGCAACACTGTTGCATTACCAACCACAGTCCCTCTCGACACATATACCTGAATATCACATAATGTGGCTAAACTTGTACACCTGCCACAGCTATACTTATGAACGGCGTGACGTTTTCCATGTGCGTTACGCCCATTTGTGGGGGAAAACAACCCATGCAAGTCAATTGGTGATGTTGGGGTTTAATAAACGAAAGATAAGGACCTGTAGACTAGCGTTGTTCACGCGCAACATGCCGAAAACGTGTTGTGTTGCCGGCTGTTCAAATAACAGAGCCAAACAGCCATGGCTGAGGCATGGACTGTGCTCATTTAGACAAGCCGATGTAGCATGTAAGTTGATGAGACATTCGGTTTGTTTTCACCCATAAAGGGGCGTAACGCACATTTATGAGCAAAGTACCCGGGATGGCCGTTCATGAGTATGACTCCGGTGTCCTGCTCAACCGCCGAGGACAATGCGAGACAAATGTATCAGCGTCTGCCCCAGGCAATCTGACTACCTGGTCTCATTCATGTCCACTGACCACCAGTGAATGTCACTTCCGAGGGCCGCCTTCTTCATATTTCTGACTTTTTTTCTCGACATTTTCGACTTTGTATGTCAAATTTTTTGACTTTGCATCTCAAAACTTTCGACTTTATTTCTCGAAAGTTTCGACTTTTACATTTTCGACTTTTTTCTCAAAACTTTTTACTTTATTTCTCGAAAATTTTGACTTTTTTCTCGAAAATTCTGAGTTCCTTTCTCAGAGATTTGCAAAATATATGTCTCCTATTGAGTCTAATGCTCTTCCGTAGTTTGTATCCCCATCTCCTCTCTACCTCTCTCTCTTGCTGTATACCCTTCTCTCTCTTCCCTTCTTTCTCTCTCTCTGTCCTTCTCTGTCTGTCTACCCTTCTCTCTCTCTGTCTACCCTGTCTCTCTCTCTCGCTCTGTCTCTCACCTTCTCTATCTGTCTCTCTCTCTGGGATATTAATGCATCAATTTCGATTAATTAATCACACAAAAATTAACGCGATTTAAAAAATTAACACATTTTAATCGCACTATAATATAGCTACATAGTTCTGGATTAGACCAGTGTGGAGGGCAGCATTTCGCCTCATGGTGAACAGTCTGCTGAAATTGAGAAGAGTTCCCTCTTCTTTTAAAAATGAACAATATTTTTAGATTAAGCTTATTTATTGCCATTCTTCAAAATCCATGTGAAAAAAACAACAACTTTTCACTGTTTACAAGTCAGATATTTAAATGCGATTAAAATGTGATTAATTCGATTAATTAATTTCAAAGCCTATAGATTAATTTGATTAAAAATTTTAATCGAGTCCCAGCCCTAGTGCCAATTGTATATTATTCCACTTTTTGATACTTTAATAACTTTCTGCTCCTTTAATAGCAAATATACAGTATACGGATAACAACAATAAACAAATAAAAATAAAAATACATGATTATTTGTTTAATTTTTTTGTGTGTGCAATATTTGCATTTTCATTTGGTGATATGGGCATTGGTGTTAAGTACATTGTTTTTCAGTACAGGTTTGGTGATATCCCTTCTGCTCTATTTCATTGTTTTCTTATCAATTTCTGTTATAGATGAGGGCTGCCATCTCACAACTGGTGCTGCTGCTCGCCATGTGTGGAGCTCAGACACGGAGCGCCCAGACTGAAGTACAGACAGAGAGCCAGGGTACTGGGGCTGCTGCTGCTGCTGAAGTCTCTACCCAGCTGGACTTCTCTGCTGAGCTGAAGGAACTCAGAGACATTGTGCAGAAGCAGGAATCTAATAGTGTCACGATGAGAGATGAGCTAAAGACAGTGCTAGAAAGATTAGTTTTCAGTGAGAGTAAGGTTGTGGCTCTGGAAAGGGTGAATGCAGCACAACAAGCAGAGCTGGTAGCGGTAAAGACGAGAGTGTCTGCCACCGAGACTGAGTTAGAGAGTCAGGAGAAACAGGTCAATGAAACACCAAGGGTGTCTTTCTCAGGGGCTCTGGCCACCTCTAGCTCTGGGTGCATAAACGCTGGGAACAGTGACATGCGCTTGGTCTTCAGTAGAGTCATCACCAATGTCGGTCAGGCCTACGACACTGAGAGTGGGTTCTTCATAGCTCCAGTCAGGGGGGTCTACTACTTCAGGTTCACAGCTTACAACAGACAAGACCCAGGGAAGCTCTTGACTATCCGTATGTATAAGAACGGGCAGCATGTTGTGTACCTAAGTGATGTTGACGGTACCTATTTGTCTACTGGCGTGACTTTGGAGATGGAGAAGGGAGAAGACATTATTTTAATGCTAACAGCCCACAGTCAGATCTGTTGTAGTCCCCATAATGAGAGCACCTTTACTGCCTTCATGGTCTTCCCTCTCTGAATTCAACTTGAGAGGGAACTTGACAAGGAGGTGAAAGTGTTCAAATCCCACTGTTGACAAGGGTCCTATTCCAAGAACAAGTTAAGTGATAAACCTGGCCAAGTTAACCTACAGGAAGTAGTAAACCTAATAATAGATAGTCCACAAGTGCCATTTAGTAAAGAAAATGTGAACTCCAGACCCTTCTATTACATGATTTACCACTACCTCAAGGTTAATTTAACCTGGTGTACTACTTAGCCAGGTTCTTGGAATACTCCCAAGGTGGAGGACAATAAAAACAAATCTGGTAAAGAAGTGAGACGTCTGCAAAACTGTGTGGCTTACTGGTGTTTTTTTAATTATTAAAATAAAATCCATTTTAATTATTAAAATAAAATACATTCATTATGAAAATAAAATAAGTGTCTTCATCAGGCAAAGATAAGACCTCTTCGAGACGAAAAAGTACACATCAGGTAGACAAGCAGTATTGCAGACTTCTTTTTTTACTTCTCCGAGTGCCAGAATATTCCTATGATGATGATCAATCACATTTTGTTACTTTCTGGTGGCCAGTGTGTGTTTGTCAAACAATGGATAATGTCCATGATTACCATGATCAAATAAATCTCTCTCAAACCTGCCTTCTCGTTGATTTTTCAATTAACAATAACCAAAAACACTACTACTGATAAAAGAATAGCAATAAAAATATTTCTCTTTTGTCTTGTTTGTTATATTGCTTCCATAAATAGTACTATTATTAAGAGAATCTTGAACCTATGAGAATGGTCACTGACTGTTGCTGCTGGATGGTGATTGGGAGCAAGTGAAGAATTGATGGGTTTCAATTGAGCACCCTATTTTTTTCTCGTGTCATTTTTGCCCTGAAATATTAATGCTGATAACAAATACCTCCTCTTATACAATAGCAACAATAGTTTCTAAAAGGAAATTGCATTTATGATAATGATGACTTGAAATTGGAGTAAAAAAAATAAAGCAAAATAAATAAAAAACATTTTAGCAAAAAAAAAATAAAAAAAAAAATTAGCTCCATTGAATCCAATTAATTATTTTACCGTGATTGCCCCCTAGGTGGTACTGCAAATTATTGACAGTACAATGGGAAGTGAGAGTGGCCCTTTTCATTACGTGGACCCTGTCTGCAAACACACTGCAATCACAATTACAAACCAGGCTCGAAAAAAACATCATACTTCATTAGAGTGTGTGTGTGTGTGTGTGTGTGTGTGTGTGTGTGTGTGTGTGTGTGTGTGTGTGTGTGTGTGTGTGTGTGTGTGTGTGTGTGTGTGTGTGTGTGTGTGTGTGTTTACCTCCACGTAACAGCTCTGTATGTAGGTAGGCCAGGCCCTTGGTCACAGAGTGGGACATGCGACAACAGCTGACCCAATCACCAGTCTGCAGACTCAGGTACCGACACAGAGAACCCTGAAGAGAGAGAGAGAGAGAGAGAGAGAGAGAGAGAGAGAGAGAGAGAGAGAGAGAGAGAGAGAGAGAGAGAGAGAGAGAGAGAGAGAGAGAGAGTTGAGAACACACATTACGCCCATACTTAAACAGCTCCACTGGGTCCCCATAAAATCAGGCCAAGGTTTGAAAGACGTTATATGAAGTTATTATTGTCAAGAGAAATATATACGTAGTCAGAAAGTGCATATTGGGAATAGGCAGCACACTAACACGTCCACGCCGACTAACCTTTGGGTCATATTTAAATGTCATAGTTCAGAGGCTCAAGTAGAGAGAGAGCCACTTGGACGGACCTGGGGAAACAGGTGAGCACAGCGAGGCACCTGCCTGCATGCTGGGTCCTGTTTGGCCAGCGTTTGGGGCTCCCATGTTCCATTGAAGTGATCTCAGACCGTTTGGATTTATTTATTTATTTTTTGGGGGGTTGGGCCTTTTTTTTCTCGATAGGACAGTCGAGACAGACAGGAAGCAAGTGGGTAGGGAGAGACGGGGAAGGTTCGGCAAAGGACCCGGGCCAGAATCAAACCTGGGTCGCCAGTGTAGCAGTGCAGTGCCATACAGCTTGAGCCACGACAGGGCAGACCGTTAGAATGTATTAGTACAGTATTTAAAGGTGCACCTTGTAATATTTTTAGTAGTTTATTTCCAGAATTCATGCTGCCAATTCATAAATGTTACCTTTTTCAAGTATACTTACCACCATCAAATTGTAAGTATTCATTATGACTGGGAAAATTGCAGTTTCCATACAAGAAAAGGGGGATCTTGTCCATGCTCTGCCATTTTGAATTTCCAGAAAAAGCCATTTTTAGCTGCAAAACTTAACATAATTTGGTCATACTAGTAAATATTGGTTTATTATTTAGTAAATATTAATGAAAAGAAAAAATTTGGCAATAGGCAGCACCGTTTCAATGTGCAGCATAGTTGCAATACCTTCTCTGACCCGATGCTACATAGTGCACCTTTAGGTACTCTACTCACCTGTTGGTAGGCTACACCAAGATTAGTAGGTAATCGGTATGCTTGTTTTGGTACAGTATTTTAGTATAGCATGTTAAATACTCATAATGTGGGTAGTATAGTATTTTAGTACAGTACCTAGGTACTCTGCTCACGCGTGGATACTACAGTATGCTATTTAAAGGACCAGTTCAGTCAATTTCAATATGCTGTTGTATTGCTCACACTACCCTTGACTTGTCAGTACCCGGTGATGCCACACTTTTCGGCTCAGCCCTTTCCGAGATATGAGCAATTCTAATGGGGGCAGCGTTTGTTTACATTTAACTTTTTTTAAAGGACCAGTTCAGTCAATTTCAACATGCAGTTGTAATGCTCACACTATCCTGGACTTGTCAGGACCTGAGATTTTAGTTTTCTTCTTCAGCCGTTTCCGAGATCCTGGTCATTGTAAAAATTAATATTTTACATAAATTACATGAATAAAAATGTTTTTTTGAAATGTAAACAAAGCGCTGCCCCCATTACAATGACCAGGATCTCGGAAACAGCTGAAGGTACTGACAAGTTGGGGTTAGTGTGAGCATTACAACTGCATGTTGAAATTGACTGAACTGGTCCTTTAATTGCTCTTCTCATGTGTCGGTAGTACAGTATGCTACTGAAGTACTCTACTCACATGTGGGTGAGTACACTACTCATGTCACATGATTATAAGATATTATGCTAAGTACACTACTCAGGTGTGGGTAGTATAATATTTAAGTGCTCTACTTACGTGTGGGTAGTACTCCATGACCAGTAGGTATTCTGTGCGTCCGTCAGGGGCGGTGCGCTCGTCGCCCAGGAGGAAGTGTGCAATGTTCTCGTGCTCCAGCAGCGGCGTGCGGTAGATGGAACGCTCGTTCAGGAAGTTCTGGCGGTTGGTGTAGGTGAACAGCTTCACCGCCACCGTGCGGTCGTCAAGGCAACCCTTAAACACCGAGCCGTACCGCCCTCGACCAATCAGCTACGAGAGGAGAGAGAGAGAGAGAGGGAGAGAGAGAAGGGGGGGGGGGGGGGGGGGGGGGGGGGGGACAGACAGACAGACAGAGAGAGGAGAGAGAGAGGGTATGGAAGAGAGAGGCAAAGAGAGAGGGGGGGGGGGGGAGATGTGTGGTTATGTGTGGAAGAGAGAGGGAGGGAGGGAGGGAGAGAGAGAGAGAGAGAGAGAGAGAGAGAGAGAGAGAGCAAGTAGAGACAGAGAGATGTGGTTAGCATAGTTGAAGAGAGAGCGATGCAGAGGCTCACAGGCATGTTCAGATTGTGGAACAGAATTAATTTTATAAAAGGAACACACATACACAGACACAGACACAGACACAGACACAGACACAGACACAGACACAGACACAGACACAGACACAGACGCACACACGCACACACGCACACACGCACACACGCACACACGCACACACACACACACACACACACACACACACACACACACACACAGACACACACACACACACCCTACCTCTAGTAGTTTGAGGCTGTCCAGGTCCAGAGAGGGCTCAGAGGTGGCGGCCTCCATCATGTCCATGTTGTGCAAGCCCTGCTTGTTACCTAGGAAACGGAAACACGCGCACACGCACACACACGGACGCACACACACAGAGTTTATGTAATGCTCAGAAAACGAGTGGAGATTTTGAGAATTTGAGAGACAATTTCAGGAAAAATAAGACTTTATAGATCTGTGACCTCCAAACTTCATTTTTATCAATTAAAATTGCCAAATTAAAAAAATAAGAAAAATATTCTCTCTGAATTATGATGCAAGTGACAAAATGGGGAGAGGTGAACACGCAAAACAACTTTGGCTGTTTTCTGTGGAACTCTTCACATAGATACACCAACTTATAAGCAAATTAGCCAAACTAATAGCACAAAAACTGCTTTGCACTCATTTCATTTTACAACTGTGTGCCTAGATAAGCAAACCATCTTGGGTTTTGCCATGTATCTACACACTGATTCTCAAACTGTGGGCCGGGGCCCACTGATGGGCCCTGAAGGTATTCCAAGAGGGCCTTGAAATCACTTTCTAAAAAAGAAGAATCATATTTTTGTGTGTGTTGCTGTTGATTTATATGCATTTTATTGTTTATTGGGTCAGACAAGGGCCCCGAACATTTGTGAAAATGTAGGCCCCAAGTTGGAAAACGTTGGGAGCCCCCTGATCTACACCATTTTGCTGATTTGGTGTGAGGTTGTTGTATTCCTATGAAGAGTTACAAAAAATAAGCAGATGAATAAGTGATCAGAAAAAAACTGTAATAAACCCCAGGAAGGGAGCTCTGCTTTCTTCTTTTTTCGTTTCTTTTTTTTTTTTACATCCTGCACCCACAACAAATATTTTCTGGGATCTGTGCACACCTCAAACTTTTTGGCCCAAATCTGGGAGCTCTCCTCTCCTTGAGTCCGGGACAACGGACCTCTTTGGTTACGTCATTTTTTCACATTATCAAAAAACACAGTCGGTCCTGTAGGCTATTTATAGGCTACCCACGGCCCTGTCCGACGAGCCACACCCCCTCTTGAAGAGAGAGACAGAGGGTCTTGCTTATCAAGCTACCTGCCAAAAGACGGTATACCAGATACCACCAAGAATTGAAGTTCCTTGAAAATACGAGCTGTCAACCTCGAGCTCCGTAGCGCTTGTGCGCCCACTCTTTTCTTCAGAAACCGTCAGTTCATGCAACGCATAGAACAGCATTTTGCACGAACAGCATTTTGCACAAACAGACAACTTGTGCAACAAGACAACAAGAAGAAACTCATTGCGCTCATTTCATTGTTTTGTTTTCATTGCATTTTTTCTCCACGCTGTAAAACGTGTGCTGAGGGATTTTAGACAGGATCTGTCTTTGCATGCGCGCTGTTGTAAAAAGCAGAGTAGAACGCACTGTCCGATCTGTCTCTGTCATCCCGTTGATTGTCAAAATTTGGCCTTTAGACAGTTTCCCGGATTTTGGCTTAAAATATGGGAATTTTCCCGGATTTTGGAAGCTCAAAGTTGACAGGTATGGGTTATGTCAGTGTCTCATTTTCTACATGTAGCTTGCAATAGCCAAAGAAGAGACTTGTTGCATCCCTGTGTGGTGTGTGTGTGTGTGTGTGTGTGTGTGTGTGTGTGTGTGTGTGTGTGTGTGTGTGTGTGTGTGTGTGTGTGTGTGTGTGTGTGTGTGTGTGTGTGTGTGTGTGTGTGTGTGTGTGTGTGTGTGCGTGTGTCATACCTGTCAACCATCCCTTATTTCACGGGAAACTCCCTAATTCTGACATTTTTCCTGCTCTCTTCCCGATTTGGTATTTTCCCGGAAAATATCCTGATTTTTCACATAATCAAAAAAACACTGCCGGTCCAGAATCCCCACGGCCCTGTCAGTTAGCCCGGCGAGCCACACCCTCTAGGTTACTTGTGGAGAGGCTGAGATGGTCTCTTAAGCTGGGCTTACACTGTGCGACTTTTGCCCCGATTTTGCACCGATTTGGCACTCGCACGACTTTTTGAGAGTCGGGCCGATTTCTTGCTCAATCGCAGGTCAATCGTGAGTCTCGCATCGTGCAGTGTACATGGGGTAACGACAAGCGATTTTGCCTCACGATTGTGCAATCGCAGGGTCGCAAGAAAATCAAAACGGTTTGAAATTCTGGTCGTGGCTCGTGCGTAAATCGCACAGTTAAAGCAGTGCTACGACCCGATTTGACACTTCACATGCACAAATCAATAGGGCCGTGCGATTCGCTGTTGAGCGCGACCTCATCTCCACCTCAGGTGCGCATGTTCCCTCCTCTGCAGACCGGGGAAACATGCCTGTCGCGTCGTACGGTGGAAACATTTCGCTCCCATCCAACTGTTGGCTCGTGTAGTGTGAGGACGTGAGTCGTGAGCTGTGAACTTTTAAACAGTGAAATTCCATCGTGCAGTGTGAGCAGAAGCTTAAGACCCACGAGTGAAAATATCGCACAGTGTATGCCCGGCTTTATCAAGCTACCTGCCGGTAGATTTTATGCCAGATACCACCAAGAATTCAAGTGCCTTGACAATCAGAGTTCTTACCCTTGAGCTCAGGCATGTGTGCCCACTCTTTTTCCCGAATTTTGGCTTAAAATACGAAGTTCAAAGATCAAAGTTGACAGGTATGGTGTGCGTGTGTGTGTGTCTGTATGTCTCACCTGCTAGCATGCGGTAGCCAAAGAAGAGCGCCACAATGAGAACTGCTACCACGGACACAGACGCCAAGGCGATCACAATGGTCTCCTCTCTATCCGGCCCCGGATCTGGAGAGAGGGAGGTAGAGAGAGAGAGAGAGAAGAGGGAGAGGGGAGAGAGAAAGATAGGGAAATATATAGATAGATAGAGAGAGAGAGAGAAAAGAATGCTTTTAATATAGGCTATTTATTTACTCATATTTCTCATATTCATTTATTATGCTGTAAGATAGAAACAATGGCACACCATGAGTACAAACAGGATTCACAAAAACTAGGGTGCTTCGTCCGGACGTGCCTACGTCGCTAGAGATGCACGTCCTCGTTGCCGAACTGCAGTGGGCACTGCACTCGGACTCACTAGTTTCAAACAAGCGATTTAGGGTTAGGTTTAGGGTTAAGGTTAGGGTTAGGGTTAGGGTTAGGTTTAGGGTTAAGGTTAGGGTTAAGTTAAGGGTTAAGATTAGGTAGCTATTGTGACGTAGTCGCGTAATACCGCCTCCGGACGAAACAACCTAGAATTTGTTTGTCCCGAGCACACACACAGATGTGTATTAGCCAATCCAAATTGTTTTGTCATTATGATGAGTACCCCCTCACTCATATATCTGTTCCTCTATGTGTTCCTCTATGTCTGTTCCTCTATGTGACTACACTCCATACCTTTGATGATGTTATTAAATTTTTCCACGCGCCCCTTGAGGTGTGCTCGCGTACCCCTAGTGGTGCACATAGCCCTGGTTGGGAAGCACTGATCTAGGGGGTAGATAGCCAACGCGGCTCCCATTAACGTTTTCCAGTATTGTTTGGCTCCACCGCAAACCTCAACATGGAAGTTCGTAAGGTCACCACTTGTGGATTCCTTAGTATTGCATCGTGTGCTGCGCATCAAGCATATCCCCGGCCCAAGTCAACATGTGGGTTCCAGAAAGCCACTTACAAAACAGGACATCCCAATGACCACACTCACACTAGCACTATACACGTCAAACAGAGAAATCCTATTCAAAATCAACCACACACACACACCAATAAAACCAGCATGCACACGTCTTGTACATATGAACAACGTGTGTATGCGGCCTGAGTACCAACACACACACACACACACAAACAGACCCAACCGCATGCACGCACACACACACACACACAAATGTGGAAAGACAACGACTGAAACATACTACATCCCTATCACTTATGTAAATACAGAGACAGCCACACACACACACACACACACACACACACACACACACACACACACACACACACAGCCAGACTCTCTCTCTCTCTCTCTCTCTCTCTCTCTCTCTCTCTCTCTCTCTCTCTCTCTCTCTCTCTCTCTCTCTCTCTCTGTCACACACACACACACACACACACACACACACACACACACACACACACACACACACACACACACACACACACACACACACACACACACACACACACACACACTGAGACACACACACTGAGACACACACCCAGACGGAGCCCCATCCAGACATGGTGTTTACATGTGCTGGAGCCAGCAGTGTGCAGCCCGGAGGCTCAGAGTCTGGCTCCCCTTCCTTCAGGAAACTACACTCAACTCCTCCACCCACTCTCTCTCTCTCTCTCTCTCTCTCTCTCTCTCTCGCTCTCTCTCTTTTTCCCTCACCCACTTGCTCTCTCTCTCTCTCTCTCGCTCTCTCTCTCTCTCTTTTTCCCTCTATCACTCTCTCTTTCTTGCTCTCTCTCCCTATGTTTTCTCCTCACCCACTCATTCTCTTTCTCTTTCTCTCTATCGCTCGCTCTCTCTCTTTCCCTCACTCACTTTCTATCACTGACTCTTTCCCTCCCCTCCC
>NC_085869.1:39365605-39373105 GCF_034702125.1 Engraulis encrasicolus
AATATTGTTGCCCATTTATCCATGAGGAAGAAGTTTAAGCAGTCATGAAATAGGTGGTGGTGCTGTCGCACAGTAGCAAACATCTTTCTCTGCATTTTTGTGGAACTTCACTCCCTGCGCTTTCATGAACCTGCTACCCGACGGTCGTTGTTTGATCTTTTTTCAATGTTCGCTAATGTTTGTAGGCTAATTTAAGGGTCTATGCGTAGGCAAAAGCCTTCTGATAAGAATCACTTTAGTGCCGATCGCAAAGGATTCGGAAGTGTGGAGTTTTGCGACTTGTTTCAGTCAAGGACACTGAAATAGGAAGTGAACGACCCTTCCACGCTTTCAAATGAGTTATTGCAATAACGTCCTGCGAATGCATGCAACCATGGACACACAACCATGTCAACGAGAGCGCGTGTCACGTGCCATCACAACTTTGCATCAAGGGAGAGAGAGAGAGAGAGAGAGAGAGAGAGAGAGAGAGAGAGAGAGAGAGAGAGAGAGAGAGAGAGAGAGAGAGAGAGAGAGAGAGAGAGAGAGACATCTTCCAACAGGTGCCGTGCCATTGTAATGCACTGAATGCTAGTTCTAGTCCAGGCTGATAACAAATGCGCAATAGAGACAGAGCGCAAGAGAACCACTGACGCACTCGCACACAAATCGCAGAATGCTGTTCATGTCAGGAAGACGTGCGCAATAAGCATTAGAAAACACCCAAACTGCATGTCATCAAAACATGCAGAATTGCTTTAGAGCGCTTTCCTGAACATAATGTATTTGCGTAGCACACATAACCAGCTAAACCAGCTGTCAGTGCTGCCGTCCGAAGCTAGTATGCTACAAAGCAAAGTTCCGTACCTCTCATAAAACCGTCTCTGTAGAAAGCCACAATACACAGAACTAAACCAAAATACTTTAGGAAATATGACACCAGAAGCAAAGTACCCTATAATATTTGCCACGGCGGGCTCAGTGATGAATGAAACAGCTTAGCCTTCCTGTACTGCTACCATCCGATGCCTTCTTCATAGCCCACATGACAACTGGATTTTGGCTACGATTGAAACTTGCCACTTTCAAGACATTAACTTCGGTTATTTGACTGTTCTGCCATCAGCGACGCCACGACATAGGCTATGTGTTATTCCAAGTGGGAAATGTAGAGCTGTCTTTGCTAACTAACTTTTTTTCAGGAGCGCGCGAGTTTTACGCACAGAAGCAAAAAGCAGGCTATCTGCCTTTGTAAATTAATGGTGCCCAATGGAGTCTCTGCTCTTTAATTTGCTTCATGCTGCTTCTTCTCATATACTATGTTGCATTGTCACAACATTCATAGAAGACACAATAGGCGTAATATTTATTTAAAAAAAAAAAAAAAAAAACTTCCTCCACTGGTGAAGGTACCCACAGTGCGTACGGCCGTACGGCTCCAGGCGTCCTTGCCTGCATGCACCTACTGTACCCCGCGACGCTCTTGATTACTGGTATACCCACAAGTAGGCCATTTTTTCATAACGTGCAGTCCCATTTCCCCCCGAAGTCGTTCTAAAATATCGACAGAGATTTATGAGTGTCGCGGCCATGATTTTTTTTACACATTGGACGCACTGGCTTATAAGACGCTCTGGCAGTTTTTTTTTTTTACAATATTTTCTTATTAGCCTACAATATGTTATTTTAATCATTGATTTCCCCAAATGGTAGGCCCTATTTTAGTTTGACAATTTTATAGAGAAGTGTAGACAAGAGGAAATAATGTAATAGCCTATTTTAGTCGACTAAAATGAATTTAGATTTCGTCGACTGAAATTGTATGAATTTTAGGTGACTAAAAAACTAGACTAAAACAAAAATGATTTAGATGACTAAATTGTGACTAAAACTAAAATTACATTTTCGTCAAGAGACTAAAACTAAAACTAAATTAAAAATTCCTGTCAAAATTAACACTGCTCTCTCACTCATTCTAACTCCCACCCTCACTCTCTCACACACACACACACACACACACACGTACTGACTTACACATTTAGTACGCACAGCCCACACACACACACATGACACGCATCCACACACACGACACGCACACAAACCCCCACCCTCACTCACACACACACACACACACAAGATGCACCCACCCACCCTCAAACACACACACAGACGCACACACACAAACCCCCACCTTCTCTCTCTCTCTCTCTCTCTCTCTCACACACACACACACACACACACACACACACACACACACACACACACACACACACACACACACACACACACACTTAGCATTGAAATTCATTTAACGTTACACAATAAGTATTGATACCTTTTTTTAACCCCAACTGTTCAATTGCATGTGAAGACGCTCTAGCCAAAAGTTATCATAAGTATTGTCATGAAGCAGGACATTCTTTGTATAGAATAGATTAAGGAGTTAGGAAATGAAGAATATTGCACCCCATTGTGTATCTGAGCCAGAGTAGGCTATGTCCTTGGAGACTGAATCGCTTTCTATTATGTCTGCGTGTGATCAAAAAATACCATGATAGGGCGAACTGAGGGCCCACATGATGCATAGACAATGATAACGCCACAGAGGGTCGATGCATCTGGATCTTGGGGGTCACAAGGTAGACCAATCAAATGACTTCCGCAGACAGATAAGATCCGATGGCGCAAACGGGGACTACGGGAATTCACACACACACACACACACACACACACACACACACACACACACACACACACACACACACACACTCACACACACAGACACAGACACAGACACACACACAGACTCACGCACGCACACACGAACATGAACACACACACACACACCATACAAAAGTAGAATAACATTTAACTAAATATCTAATTTGACTAAAATGCTATACAAAAGGGCACGCATACACCCACACACACACACCCACACCCACACAAACACACAGAAATCTCAATTAAAAAAAAAACTCTTTAAAATGAAAATGTTAAATGTGCACTGTGTAGGATGGTGGCCAGAGTAGGTATTGCAACTATGTTGCTCATTGAAACTGTGCTGCCTATTGCCAAATTTGATATTTTCATTAATATTAAGAGAGGAACAAACAAACTAATATTTATTGTGAAGACCATAATAAACCGAAAATCTCTATTTCTGGAAACTCAAAATGGCACACATGGAGAAGATCCCCCTTTTCATGAATGAAAATTGCAATTTACCCAGTCATACTGAATATTTGATAATGAAAATGTAATACTTAAAAGTTGATGGTGGTGGTAAAAATGTTTTACATTTGTGAATGGGCAGTATGAATTCTGGAAATAAACTACTAAAATATTACACAGTGAGTGCAGAGTTAAATCAAAGGGCAAGCATACTAACAATGAATGAAAAAAGAGAATATTTCCAGTGGACACTTGATGACTTTTATCAAATTCCAGGACATTTCCAGGACTAGAAAACAATCCTCTAAATTGTCAGGATGAGTGGGAACCCTGACAATGTGTGTGTGTGTGTGTGTGTGTGTGTGTGTGTGTGTGTGTGTGTGTGTGTGTGTGTGTGTGTGTGTGTGTGTGTGTGTGTGTGTGTGTGTGTGTGTGTGTGTGTGTGACATGTAGCCCTTCCCGTCATAACTGATGAGTAACAGGTTTGTTTATTTTTTCCCAATAGCTGAATACACAACATATTCTGGAGGAAAAAGCCAATACATTACAGTAAATCGTATCAGTGTCCCTGGACTTTAACCCATTTTAGCCTGATTCTGAGTATGTATGTTTAACATAGGTGCCTAGAGCAACATATACGCTGCATTCAAGCTCGAGATTTAAGCGCTGTTTTATTAAAAATGCGGGTATACAAGAGATGAATGAGCACATTCCATTGGAAGATGGGGATCCTAGCTTTTAAATGCAACTTATGTCATGCTCTTATGTGTTTTGGAGGCTGAGATACTGTATTTAGGCTTTAATAGTGCACCTTTTCCCAAAAAGGGCTTAGGCATTTAGCAGGCGTTTTTTGCAGGTGTCCAACACCCCGGAAGCCCTTATATGGGTTCTAAACTCCTTACATTGATCAGTGAGAACAATATTGTAGACACGAGATGTAATTTGATTCATAAATGGATACAGTATCTCTTATTCACTGAAATTTCGGAAATGCCAACCACTGTGTACATCTCTAAACAATGACTATTACTCCTGCAAACTAATTGTGCGCATCTTTGGTAGTCGAGGCCATCTACATAAAATGTGTATGCATGTCTGTCTACAGATGTGTGGACTGACAAAAGAAGAATTCACTAAATTCTCTTCAGTATCTTATATAATTGGGGGCCTCTTCATCTGGAACACATGACACCTTTATCCTTAGGACATCATGAACAGAAGACTTTAGTACTGCATAAGACTTACTGCAGATGGGGTCGCCGGTGGGCCTATTCACTATTTGCTGAAAATACTCAACTACATCATAACAACATTGCTATGACAGTACTGAGGGCCTTAAGTAACAGATTAAGACAAGCTATTACAGTTTTGGTGAAAGTAAGTTTATAACAGGCTCTGTGCTAAGGGGTTAAAGCAAATTTGGATTGTGCCACAATAAAAGCTTGTCTGTCAATCCAAATAAAGAAATAAAATGTGCGCCAGCGTGTGTGCTTGTGTGCTTGTGTGTGTGTGTGTGTGTGTGTGTGTGTGTGTGTGTGTGTGTGTGTGTGTGTGTGAGAGAGAGAGAGGACATAAAGATAAGATAAGATTTACCTTCATTGTCTCTACAGGAAAGAAATTTTGTGTGGACACGAGAAGGTGGGATTTACAATGGACAAACAAAAATTAGACAAGACTTGGGTACCACAGAGGGAACACAAAGAAAGAAACACGCACACGCACACATGTAGCCCCTCCTGCCCTACAGTAACTGATGAGTAACAGGTGACTAAGCTGAATACACAATATAGGAGAAACCCTCTACAGATCCTAAGGTATAAAAAGAGAGTGGTTGCAGACTCAAAGTCCCAGACACTACTGCTGCACCTACTTCTTCTACCAGCATTACTGCTAAAGCCACTACTACTGCTACAGACAGACGGGTTGCTCTTAAAGGTGAGATCAGTAGTTTTACAGTGTTGTTAATACAAGTAATTATATAATTTATTATGTGTGAAAGTCTGTTTCAGTTGTTATGTCACACTAAACTATATTACTGAACTATACTGTTACAGATATTGATCGGCGTACTACTTTTTCATAGGTGTATTATTATTATAAATATATACAGTACATGCTACGAAACAGTCCATGTTCCATATCTATGTGCTTATGAATGGTAACCTTAACATGATTGACCTGATTGACTGGTCATGGATGGTGTTAAGGATAGCTGCTAGCCAAGGAAAAAGACTTACTACAAGATATAAAAACCTTATCCATACTTGCATGGAATGGCATGGAATGATCCAATGCCTAATGTTTTATCTGAAGGAACTCGGATGAGGGCTGCTATCTCACTCCTGGTGCTGCTGTTCCATATTTGCGGAGCTCAATTTCCCACCCAGAACACCCCGGCTGAAGTCCAGACAGAGAGCCAGAGAAATGGGACTGCTGCTGACGTTGAAGTCTCTACCCTGATGGATGTCTCTGTCTCTGCTCCGAAATGGAACACCCAGACTGAAGTCCAGACAGAGAGCCAGGGCACTGGGGCTGTTGCAGTCTATACCCAGATTGGCGTCTATGCTGAGATGAAGGAACTCAGAGATATGGCGGTGGAAATGAAGGTGCTGTTGACTGTCACCCGGAGAGAACTACAGAGCACTAAAGCAGAAGTAGAGAATCTGAAGATGGACAGAATAGCCCAAGCGGTTGAGGCAGCGACACTTAAGACCAAACTGTCCAATATTGAAACTGAAAATGAAGAACTGAAGACCATACTGGCAGCCGCTAAGGCTTTAGTCAATTACAGTGCAGTACTAAAGCAGGAGCTGGCTGCTATGAAGACCAGACTGGCTGCTAGTGAGACTGGGATTGGTGACCTGACGGGGAAAAATGCAGTACAGGAGGCAAAACTGAAAGCAGTGAAGAATAGACAGGCAGCCACCGAGACTAAAGTAGAGAACCTGGAGAAAGACGCCAAAGCAGCACCCAAAGTGGCCTTCTCAGCAGGTCTGAGAAACTCTGGATACATAGAGTCAGGGAGTCAGAATCGGAACTTGGTGTTCAATGAAGTCATCACCAATGTTGGACGGGCCTACAGCAGCTCAACAGGCTTCTTCACTGCTCCAGTCAAGGGGGTCTACTACTTCAGGTTCACTGTTATGAATTCTCTATCTAATTTTGATTTAATAAGCTCACGCGAAATGGTTATCCGGATGGCTAAGAATGGACAACGGCTCATCCAGCTGTCCGAGTTTGACATGGATGGAAATTACATTTATCTGTCCAGTGCTCTGAGTGTGCAGCTGGAGAAGGGAGATGAAGTTAACCTTGTGCTCATAAAGGATAACTGTATCTGGGATGATGGTGATAACCATAACCAAAACGTCTTCAGTGGCTTCCTGCTCTTCCCTCTCTGAAAAAGATCACTATGATCACTAACCATTCATTTGAGCATGTGTTTGAATTTCATTGAGAAATGGTGGATTATGTAAATCATTCTTGTGATCATATAAATCTCTTGTGGTCAAATCAAATAATAAACCCCTTTGTGCAGAGCCTATGTGTAACCTTATTTGCCCCTTGGTAATGTCATAGCAATGTTGTTATCACATAGTTGAGTCTTTCCAGCAAAGTACGAACGGGTCCGCCGGTGGGCCTATCTGCACAAAGAGACTAACTGCAGATCTGGTGGGATATTATTGCACATACACCACAAATAAAATCTGTGTTCAGTCTTTACATATGTAAACCCCTGGTTTCCACTGTACATACTGTACACTGCGTGGCAATGGGAAACAGTGAAAAATAATGTAAAAGTTTTAAAAAAGTGAATGGGCATCTTCGAAACTTCGAGGCTGTAATCAGTGACTGTCCATTTGAATACTGTTATCATACTTATCATACAACCCCCAAACTACAATGCAGTTGGGACACTTGGTAAATTGTAAATAAAAACGAAATACTATCATTTTCAAGACATTAGATGGAGAATAATGATGGAGACGTTGCGACGACCTATCAACTGTTAAAATGTTCAGCAAATTGTTTGTCTAATTGTTTTGGGAGGCATTTGTGCTCATTTCAGATTAGATAGATATGCAGCATGTCTCAAAAATGTTGGAACAGGGCGATAATGAAGTTGCAAAAAAGTGTATAGTCAAAGACGGACGACAGGTGACGCAATGGCATCTAATGCCCATAAATCAATTAGTAATTGGTGGGTGACATGCTGCAATGAATACTCTTAGATAGTCCACTGAAAACAAAACAAAAACAAATCCAATAGTGGCACTGGCTGCCGTTGCGCCGCCCTGACGTGTGCTACTGCTGAAACATCACTGACCTATGTGTTGACTAATAACA
>NC_085869.1:39375605-39385605 GCF_034702125.1 Engraulis encrasicolus
GTCAGGCAGAGCGGGGCTCGAACCTGCAACCTTCTGATTGCCGAGCAGTTCCTCTACCACCTGAGCCCAAGCCGACCTCACCACTATCTCTCCGTCTCCCTCCGTTGCCATGGATACCAAGCAATCAGTCAGCACATCCACCATATCCCATATCCAAGCACACACACACACACACACACACGCACGCACGCACTAGGGATGGTACAAACCGCACCGAAAACCGAAACCGTACAATTCACACACCATACCGAACCGTGAAATGCAGTCCGTGGCAAACCGCAATTCATGTACTGCCCAGAAAAATATGTAAATTAGAGATTCTAGGACTATCTTATCCAGTCTCTCTGATTAACACATTAGCATATAGTATATACACAATTAAAATCACACCATTTTCAAAATTTCACAGTATAAGCCTATAAAAAACATATGTAGGATGTAGGAAAGAGGGCATTTGGAACGCTCAGACAGCGCACATCAGCTGATTCAACTTACGTATCATCACTTAATAATTGCAGTTATATAAATATGGTTTAATATTCCCAGTGCACCATTTATCATGAACTAAAAAAAAGAACCGTAGAGAACCGAAAACCGTGACCTTGATACCGTGATATGAACCGAACCGTGAATTTTGTGAACCGTTACCATCCCTAGCACGCACGCACGCACACACACACACAAGCACACACACACACACACACACGCGCACACTCACACACACACACACACACACACAAACTAAAGTTTTGCTTTGTTTCAAGGTCCACATTGCGATTAACTAGATTGCTGTTTCTGTCAAGGACTATGCCGAGATGCCTAGGGCTACTAGTCACAACACACACACACACACTGCCTACACTGTCTTGTGAAGGCTAACAGGGGTGTGTGTGATGGGAAGTGTGTGTGTGTGAGGGGGAGTGCGTGTATAGTCTTCTTCAGTATGAGCAGTTTGTCAATGACACCGTGTCTCTGCCACAGTATGTTCCATAATGGTATGATGAACACACACACACAATCTCTCTCTCTCTCTCTCTCTCTCTCTCTCTCTCTCTCTCTCTCATTAGGAGAAGGGAATGCAGAGCTGGAGGTGACTGCTGAGGCAGGAAGAGAGAGAGAAAGCCGTCACCCAATCAGGAGACAGGAAGAGAGAGCACTCACCCAATCAGGTGCTTTCAGGAGCAGGTGTAGTGGATGCCAGAGCTTGGCATGGAAGACAAATAAAACTCCCTCCCTAAGACACTGTAGGTATCAGGATACAAAAACATGCCTGCTCTACAAAGACAAAGTCCAGTAACTACATATTTTGTCCAAATTGAGTTTAGACTGACCATGGTCATAGTTACGCCTCCTTTATCTTGTGACAAAGCCTTAAGGTCCAAATGTGCCCCGCAGTCAAGAAAAAGTAGTATAGTGTGTGTGTGTGTGTGTGTGTGTGTGTGTGTGTGTGTGTGTGTGTGTGTGTGTGTGTGTGTGTGTGTGTGTGTGTGTGTGTGTGTACAGTATGTGTGTGCTGGAGGTCTTATCTTATCCTCCCCAAGGCTGCACAGGAGCAGGAGCGCTCCCAGACTGGCCACACTCACACACACACACACACACACACACACACGCACACACACACACACACACACACTACTGCTATGATTAGTACTATTACATGGCTGCAGGGTAGCAGTTCTCCCAGATATCCTCAACACACACTCCAAACTATGACCACCGACCACATGCCTCCCAAATAACAGAGCCGATCTGATCTAGGCGTTGTACTAAATGCTCACTCCACTTATAGTTCGCTACAAAGGCCAGGGTCTATGCAGTACAGTAAGTGCACACTCCCATTGTGAGCGAGTAGTGAACATTTGCCATTCAGCTGGGCTATGATGCATAGCTGCCAAGCTGTTACTCCAGGCGGAACTTCTGTATTTGAGACCCACCACCCAGTATTCTCCTCATACTGACTATCTGTGATATTCTCCCAGTCGAATAGAGTCGAGTTGAATACAATAGCATAGCATAGAATAAAGTACAGTAGAATAACATAGAATAGATAGCATAGACTAAAATAGAATAGAATAGAAAGCATATTTTCATACAACACAATGACATTTAAACCTTTTATGCAGAGCTTGTGTTATAACCTTATTGTCACCAAAATAAAATCAACACTTGTACTGGGGGCATCTCACACATTTTGCTACTGTCATGCTGACAGTGACAGGTATGCTAAGGGACTAAGGGACTACTAAAGTTTACAAGGACATTTATTTGTCATGTACGTAGAGACACTTTCGTGTCACTTGTGATGAAATGCATGGCCGGTGCAAAACAAGTGTGCAGAAGAAGGGTGAAGAAGAAATAAAATAAAAATAAATGGTGTGTGTGTTCGTGTGTGTGTGTGTGTGTGTGTGTGTGTGTGTGTGTGTGTGTGTGTGTGTGTGTGTGTGTGTGTGTGTGTGTGTGTGTGTGTGTGTGTGTGTGTGTGTGTGTGTTCAATCAAATTAATTAGGAGGAATTCAGTAAGCAAATGGCATGAAGAAAAAAGCTCTTTCTCAGTCTCTCAGTTCTAACTCTGTGACAGCACAGTCGCCTTCCAGATCTCAGTTTTTTGAATAGTCCATATCCTGGGTGTGATTGGTCTTTGAGAATGTTATGGGCCCTAGATAACACTCTCTTTGCATAGATGTCTTTCACGGCTGGCAGAGGTTGACGAATACAGCGATCAGCAGAGCGCACTATCTTTTGTAGTTCTTTCTGTTCACACACTGTGGCATTTCCGTACCAGGTGATGATGGACCCTGTTAAGATGCTCCCCACTTACTACCAATGGAAGACAAAGGGTTACAATTCGTTTATAACACCGCTACTACTACTGAGCTGTGAAGGAGTTGGTCTAGTGATCAGAGGGCTGCAGGTTCGAATCCCATGCGTGCTAGTTGATTGAAACAATGTGTATAGTTTCCTGCACCCTCAACCATATAACTTAAGTTCCCTTGGGCAAGGCATCTAAACCCGCATAGAGTAGCTCCTAGGACTGTAACCAATAGCCTGTACCTAAATAACTGCAAGTTACTTTGGGCAAGGCACCTAACCCTATACAGATGTGTCTGAAACCAATACCCTGCACCTAAATAACAGAGATGCTTTGGATGAAAGCATTGTCAAAGTGTAGAGTAATGTAATGGGTCCTTGGTTGTAGAGGCAACATTGCCATGGAATGAATTTTGAAAATTATTGGTTGGTGCCTGTCCTGCAAAGACACACTTTTGCTGCGGAGGTGGAATTTCCACAGTGGGAAAAGGACACTGCTTTTGTTTGCTTGATTTTTTAACCAGGCCACTGCTAGTTCAAGAATAACAGCAATTACCTGGTGTCTTGGGCAACAACATGCTTTACCAGGAGCTACACAGAATCTGGAAATGGAACTACATACAGTATATTACTTCAAATAGACATAAGTAAAGTATGCACTACACCAAACTGTGTACTTAACAACACTAACAGCGACGACAGGGAAACAGCACCATGCAAAGCAGTGCTGTGCGACACAAACGCCACTGTCACTATCATGGAACCGTACACCTGCTGGCGAGCGTGCCAGCGCGTGCTTACACAGGTGTCTGTCCCCGGTCGGTCCTCTCCTTTTGCTACCAATACAGAGAGAGAGAGAGAGAGAGAGACAGAGAGAGAGAGAGAGAGAGAGAGAGAGAGAGAGAGAGAGAGAGAGAGAGAGAGTGTGTGTGTGTGTGTGTGTGTGGGTGTGGGTGTGTGTGTGCAGACAGTGTATTACAGAGACAGACATCAGGTTACGCAGTGACCGGTGTTAGCTGGGTGCTTTACAGCAGATAATCTCTGTGAGTGGACGCGCTGCCTGACACACAACTAGGAGGGTAAACAAGTGTCCAGGTGGGGCGGACTGAACTAGCTCGGCTGCCTCATTAAGCCACCAACAGGAACCGTCACCAAACAGACAGACAGGCAGCGCCGCTGCTGATGATGGGCACAGCGGAGCGCAACGCAGGCGGGGAAGCCCTCGCTGCCTGGCGCCCCGTCCTATGGCCCAGGGACATCTAGACTGTATCGACTTCACAGGGCCATCACGCAAATGCAGTGGCACCACCGGGTCACTCCGCCCCGGGGCAATGCTATTATCAAATGCCGCTCGCATGCGCGCGCGCGTGTGTGTTATTATCAATGCCGTGTGTGCGTGCGTGTCTGGAGAGCATTGCTGGCCAGCCAGTTGGCAGAGCCAGCATGCTGCTAACTAACAAGAATGGCACTTACCAGCAACGGGGGTAAGCAAGAGCAGAGAGAACAGCACCAGACCCAGCTCCCCAACAGTCATCCGGGCCGAGAGAGCCATGTCTTGCCGCTCCGCAGAACGGGGTCGTCCCGGCCGCCCAATGCGTCCAAATAGTTCCCTAGTTTTCACTTCTTTCCCCGAACGTGAGGAGAGTTCCCGATTGTTTTGAGTGATGGATGTAAAATGCTTGATTGCGCTACAAGGCGACAACACATGTCTTAAATGTAGGTTGTCTCCATGCGTATTCAGATTGTCGCAAAGAAAGTGCAGATTATCAGATGGCCAGAGCCGCGTCGTTTCGTTCCTCAAGCAAGCGAATGAAAAAACACACACCAAAAAAACCTAAATTGATTCCGTCTGCGCCCAAGCTGATAGCCTACTATGAAAACGTGGGTCTTTTGCTTCTTGCTTGTCTTTTAGCTTTATTCTGTCGCAGGATTTTAATCGGTAATCCTTCAAGGCAAAACACATCACAACGGGCTGAGGTTTTGATTGCGGCGTGAATCCGTTCGGGCGCTTTCAAGTCCAAGTTCATGGGTGCATGGTCCCCGCTGACAGTCAATATCCCCGTCCAGTTACTTGGGTTAGCCTAGCTGATGCCGCCTGGTCTGTCTGGCTGTTCGGTAAACGTTACTTCTCTCAGCTTCTTTCAATGTCCAATAGCAACGTAACCAGCCAGAAATAGAGTACTTCGACAAACAGGAATTTAGCTTTTTAAAAATGAAACGCGACAGAACTGAGAACAATTCTGCATACCCAACGCCATGGCCGAATAGTGTAGTCTACGAAGCAGATCTACCAAAAGCTTGCAGTTGAATCGGGTCCAAAAGGGCCTTTACAACAGTGCGACCACGAAAACCATTTCAATAACAAAAAGCCCGCTGTTGATCAGTGTTCACATGATAGATGATGTTGCCTTGTAGATTGTAATCGCTTAGAAACCTCGGGGTCCGCGTCGATTCGTGCTGCCCAGACAGTCTGTCTCCTCCGCTAAACTTCGCCTACTCCCGTAGCGGGCTCCCCCTCTCCCCCTTGGCGTCCCTCTTCCCAATGTCGGCACAGCACACTGCCTGAACAATCATGGAGTTTGCCCAAATGAGCCCGGTGGCAAAAAGCCACGAATATAAAAAAATACCTCTTCTTCACGCTGAAAACCGTGCTGACGACAGAGAGGGGTCAAAATATGTCCGTTTATCCAGTTCTGTTCTCCATACGATCCTCGTTTTCGCCAAGTTGTTCCAAAACAAAACAGCTAGCTACTGTACTGTTCGACTACCAGACAGTACGGGTCCAGTAATAACTCCGTAGTTGGTTCACCAAAGTAGCCGTTGTTGCATGCTATCCGGATAGCATTTCATGACCTACGCTGATTTCTTCGGGCGATAGTGAAAATAGAGTGAGCCCAGTTGCTTTTCTTCCGCCGTTGCCTTTAATCATAGATCTCACGGAGGCGACAGACAGGCGGCTTGGAATGACTCGGCCGCAGGTTACTGCGTGTGTGTGGTGAGGATCAACGGGTGGTGGGGGCGCCTGCCTGCCCAATGCTGTGTGTAGTACTTGTAGCACAGACAGTAAAAGTCTGCTGGATCAGAAATGCTCTGACGGGCGCCCCCTACTGACAAATATTCAACACGATTTGAATATAACGCTTCTATTAGAACAGGAGGACTAGCGGCCTGTCTATCTGTCGGACGCTTCGTCAGTGTTTATAACATAGAGGGTGGAGTTTATCTAGAGGGTTCATAACCATGTTAGCTTCCGGGAATCGGTTGTTCCAAAAAAAAATGGCGGCTGGTGTGAAAATCGCTCAAAATCGCTGGAAATACATAGAGATGAATGGGCGACATTTACTTGATTTTCACGTAAAATACCGAGAAATATACTTCCGAATCAACGGGAATCTCTTCACTGACTGAGCTTTATACCAAATCATGTATTCTTCTGTTGTAAGGTTAGCTGTAGAATTTTAAATTAATTTTAGAGTATGGCTCCAATATACCTATTGTCAGACACTGAACCACAATGGAATAGGCATTGGAGGCTTTCTGCACTGCTGTCCAATGCTAGTACTAGGCCTAGTTATTATATCGAGTGTATTACAGTGTATTGTAAAAAAAAAAAAAGAAGTTATTGACGGATTGTGGTGAAAATTTCGATTGGGGGGGGGGATGACAAAAGGGCAAGGGGTTTAAGTTCTTCTTCACCGCAAAAAAACAATATAGGCCTAGGCATTAATCAGGCAGTGTGTGGAAAAAAACAGAAATAAAAAACGCATCAAAAGAACGAAGTTAACGACGCTGTGAATCTCGAGTCAGCCGATATCCTGTGCGATTTAAAGTAGGCCTAGGTAGCGTACATTATGCCATTATGCCGACCAGTTCGGTTAATAGTTAGGTTAATAACCTAATCTTAATGATAACAACTTGTAGGCCTAGGCTGCTAGGAGTGTTGTCCTGGAAGCCAATGAAGATTTAATGAAGATTTACTTAACAAATAATTAGGACCTATAGCCCTATATGGCATCCTATTTGTTTTTCAAGTCTATCCTTCCCTTGTTTTTGTGATGTCAAAATTAAATGGCAATGGCAATGGCAATTTAAAAAAAAAATCCTGGATCTAGACCACCACCAGAATTAACCAACTAGCCTATAGAAATGTTAATAAATACCCTTCAGAACGTTTTGAGTTATGCTGACAGATAGACCAACGACCGTAGCCTACCCCAAGCAAAACCTCCTTCGTGGAGGAAATAAGCATTCGACGTCTTCGAAAGGGCAGAATAGATAATAAAAATGCCCCCGGGATCGTCGTTCAGGACTGTAAAAACGTTAGGCCTTTAGGTTTAATGTTCTGATTAGTTCATTTAGCCAATATCGTAATTGAAGGAAATGTATACCCTTATGCGTCACTTATTTTAAGGTCTCTGACTGTAAATATGTTGTTTATTCTGTTGTCTGGCTGTTTAGGCCTACATTCCCATACAGAATGAGTAGGCCCTAGTCTACTCTGCATCTTTGGGTTAGGTTAAACATTGAGGGCCTATAACATAATTCACAAACTTACCGGATGTATAGGCCTAGGTAGTCGTTTGTCTTTGCATTAAAATAGGCCTACTTCATTTCATTATACAATGGTGTTCATGATCAGCCATACATCCTTCAATGGGCCTTTTGTTTTTATAGGCTATTATAGCCTATGAAATCAACAAATCAGACAACGTGAAAAAAAAAAAGTTACAGACAGAGAGAAAAGAAAAAGAACTCAAGGAGATAGATGAGAATAAAAACAAAACAAAAAGACACAAGACGTGATAATGTTTTTTTTTATTATTCATACACAATGCTATAAATAGCCTATACATTTTAATGACCAATATGAAAACTTTAAAAAAAAAAAAACAATGGCCTAGGCCTACAACACAATCAGTAAATCAGACAAATAATAGTAAAAAAAAAAAAAAACATCCACGTGAAGGGGGGGGGGGGGCATTGTGGACGATATCATTACATATATAGTTCTTTCCCGTGTGAAATGGCACAGTTGGTGGACTACAATGGTACAGTTTGTTGTTAAAGTTGATCACAGAACACAGCGTTTGTTTCACTAATTCTTTGGCCATGCCATGTGCTGGTCGCAGCGCGCGCCTCGTTTAATTTACAAGGCAACAGTGGGTCAGTGGCAAGTAGACTTTTTAGTAAATTAGTGAATTTAGTAAAATAAAGGAAAAGTACATTACCTTTGTGGGTCTTTTGGGAACCGATGGAAAGATAGATCGCCAGTTGAGTAGTAGTTCGTGCAGTTAATTGCAGAACACTGCATTCGTAAGGTTAAATCTTTCGATTTCTTCGGAGAAGGCATTGCGAGACTCTTCCATGCATAGGAAATGAATGGATGGCTGAAACAAGATGGCCGCTTTTTCACACCAATGCTAAATTGCGACACCTACAGACCGATTCCCATAAAACACGCTTATGAACTCTCTAGATAAACTCCACCCTCTATGGTTATAACAAGATAATACCTGCGTCATTCATTATCATGCATATCAGAGCCGCGAGCAGTCCAGCACCAAGGGAAGAACACTTCCGGAGATGTTACCTATTTGGCCTTAATAATAATAATAATACTGTAATAATAATACTGTAATAATAATAATGAAATACACTATAGACATATTTAGATCACATTCTAACCCTCTAAACACCCAAGGACGTTATGAAAATAAAATAATACAACAGTATTTGTAATTATATTTGTTCTAGGCCTATTAACATTTCACTGCTTTAGAAAGTAAAATGTGGTGTGGTTGACAAAAGACTGACTTTTACGTATAATGCCTTACACACTGTACAAGTGATAAAAAGTAAAGGTTTTTAATTTGTTTATAATTTCAGTAAAAAACAACAACACACTGAATGTTAATATATAACATGCTTTGTAAAATAAATAACAGAATACTTAAAGAACACAAATATAGTGCACTTGATAGTAATAGGCAGAAACTGTCCAAAACCTTGGAATGTATTAAGCTTAATAGGTACACAGTTAGCTATTTGTGCAAGTAAAAAAACAACAAAAAAGAAAATAAATCACAAAACACTGGAACGGCGTTGATAATCTATTGTTGCAAAAACAATAAATATGACAGAATAAATATAAGTTCATGAAATAGAACACATATTTGTCTTTGTGCTTTTAGAGAATTCACATGAATTCACCCTGAGTTATTCTACATAACGACATACATTATAAAAACAAACATTAAGATAATGTAACATTTTACAAACAACAGAAATGGCAACATGAAGATTTACAAGACGGTAAACGCTACAGACTGACTGGCAAGTCTGCAAATTACACCTCCCACCCTGACCCCATCTCCTCCCTCCCTCCTCAGGATTGGCTAAGAGAGAGCCGCATCTCCTCCTCCCTGATGCTCCTGTCCAATCGCTGCGCCTCTGACTCGAGCACAGCGCTGACTGGCTGCTGGGAGACGGTGGCCAGGGATTGGTTGAGCTCGAGGCGGAGGGCCTCCAGCCGCAGGTGGTTCTGCTGGGAGCGCTGGATGAACTCTGACCTCTCGCGCTGGTCCAGGGCCAACACCAGACGCAAGTGGTGCACCTGGGATACAGTGCAAACGTTAGATATGGAGTGTGTGTGTGTGTGTGTGTGTGTGTGTGTGTTTCCTGAGGTGGTGATGTCATTTCCTGTGGTGGTGATGATGGGGTAAATTTCATTATCCTAACTCCGGTCCTCAAGTGCTTGTGGCCTTGTGATGAAATCACAAAACGTCAAAAGCTAGTTTCTGATTTGCAAACAGGAATGGGGAAATGTCCCCAAAAAGTTGTTGTGGCTAGGCTGAAAGCGGGGAAACTTTGTTGTTTTCTCCACGGAGGCGGGGCGTCAGCAAATTGCGAGTCCACAAAGCACAAGTCGAGGACGGGAGTTTGGAGAATGGACCGTACCCAGTGGTGTTGTGGTGGCGTTGTTCGCTCCTAGTGTTGCTCCTGGTGTTGCTGCTCGAGGTCAGCAGCACGAGCTGTGCGTTTAGCTTGCTTAGCTTGGGTGTGTGTGTGCGTGTGCGTGTGCGTGCGCGTGTGTGTGTGTGTGTGTGTGTGTGTGTGTGTGTGTGTGTGGCCCAGGGCAGAACTAGCCACAGGTGCATTGCAGTGCATTTCCTGTGGTGTTGGTGTAAGTGTT
>NC_085869.1:39390605-39395605 GCF_034702125.1 Engraulis encrasicolus
CTCGCGCTCCTTCTCCGCCAGCCTGGCCACGGTGAGCTCCCTCTCCTCCCTGCGTCTCCTCTCCTCCTCCTCCCCCTGTCTCCGCAGCGTGGCGATCTTCTCCTCCCAGCGCCGCACCTCGCTCCTCCTCTCCTCCCTCTCCCTCCCCACCCTCTCCTCCGCCTCCCTGGCGCGCTCCTTTACGCGTTCCTCCACATCGCTCTTCTGCGCCTCCACCTCCTCCTCCAGCTGCTGCAGGCGCGCCTTGCTCCTCCTCAGCTCCCCCTCCACCTCGCCCTCCCTCTGCCTGAGACGGGACACCTCCTGCTGGGCAGCCCTCAGCTGCGTCTCCTTCTGCCCCAGCTCCGCCTGGAGCTCCGTCAGCTTCCTCCTCCTCCTCTCGTCCTCCTCCTCCTTCCCTCCTCCACCTCCCCTGAGCAGCTCGTCTCTGCGCTGGAGGAGCAAGGTGCGGAGGTGCTCCCCCTCGGCGTGGCTCTCCTGCAGGAGGTGTTTGAGCTCGGCCATCTCGCGCAGGCTCTGCTGCAGGCCCTGCCTCGTCCTCTGGCTCTCCTCCCCGCGCTCCCGCGCCTCCTTCTTCAGCGCGTTCACCTCAGCCTCGCGCGCCTCCCGCCTCCGCTGCGACTCCTCTCGAAGGGCGACGAGCTCGGCCTCTCTCTCGCGGACTTCCTGTTTGAGGGAGTTAGACTCCGCCTCTCGGTCATGCACTTCCTGCTTGAGGGCTGCTAGTTGAAACTCGGCCATGCCGCTCCTCTGCCGTGACTCCTCTCGGAGAGCGTTCAGTTCCGACTCGCGCTCGCGTACTTCCTGTTTGAGGCTGTTACACTCCACCTCTCTGTCGCGTACTTTCTGTTTGAGGGCTGCAAGCGCGCTCAGTTCCGCCTCTCGCTCGGTTACTTCCTGCTTGAGGCTGTTAGACTCCGCCTCTCTCTCCCGTACTTCCTGCTTGAGGCTGCTGGACTCCCTGCATGCTCGCTCCCTGGCGCGGGCCTCCCTGGCCACCTCCTCTCTGAGCGCGCTCAGCTCTGCCTCCGTCTGCTCCCTCCTCTGTCGCGCCTCCTCCTCCCGTCTGAGGAGTGAGGAGGCCAGCTTGTCTCGCTCACGTTTCTCCCTCTGCACTCTCTGCAGCAGCTCCTCCTCTCTCCTCTCCTCGGCCTCTTTGGCCTCCCTCAGCTCCTCCTCTCGCTGCCTCAGCGAAGACACCAGTCGCTCCTTCTCCCTCCTCTCCCTCTGCACCTCCTCTCTCAGCGCCTTTTTGTCCTCCTCTCTCCTCTCCTCTGCCTCCTTCAGTTCCTCCTCTCGCTGCCTCAGCGAAGACACCAGTCGCTCCTTCTCCCTCCTCTCCCTCTGCACCTCCTCTCTCAGCTCCTTTGCGTCCTCCTCTCTCCTCTCCTCGGCCTCCTTCACTTCTCTGAGTTCCTCCTCTCGCTGCCTCAGCGAAGACGCCAGTTTCTCCTTCTCCCTCCTCTCCCTCTGCGCCTCCTCTCTCAGCAGACTCAGCTCGGCCTCCTTCTCCTCCCTCAGCTCCTCCACGTCTCCGTCCCTCCTCTCCTGGGCCTGGCTCAGCTCCTGTTCTCTCCTCCGCAGCGAGGAGGCCAATCTCTCCTTCTCCCTCCTCTCCCTGTGCGTCTCCTCTCTGAGCTCCTTTGTGTGCTCCTCTCTCCTCTCCTCGGCCTCCCTCAGTTCCTCCTCCCGCTGTCTAAGAGAGGAGGCCAGCCGCTCCTTCTCTCTCCTCTCCTTCTGCGCCTCCTCCCTCAGAGCGCCGGCCTCCCTCTCCTTACGGCGCAGCTCGGCCGAGAGGAGGTCCCTCTGCTCCGACAGCTCCGTCACCTCCCTGCCCAGCCTGGCAACACGCGTGCTTCTCTCCTCCACCAGGGAGCGCTGTCCTGTCTCCAGCTCCTGAAATTATCATATCAATACAAATATCAATAATAGCAATATTATTAATACAATTAATTATAATTATCAATAATATTACTTACGGCCATAATAATCATAATAACAATAACACCAAAAACAACAATACGATAACGACTATAATACTAAGAATAATAAATTGATTTGTATAGCACAATTCATACATGCAGCTCAATGTGCTTTAACAGTGACATTGAAAACAGCAAAAAATTCAAAAGGTTCAGGCAAATATTAGGCAAAAGTTAAGGTTAAGGTGTACCGAGAGAATTTGAAAAGCATGGAATAACAAAGTCATAAAATAGCATAAGTTAGAAAAAATATAAAATGGCATTTAAAAAAATCACACAAATCAGAAAGCTTAGACTAAAAAACAAACAAAAACAATAAGAAATCAACCTGTAGCTGGGCCCTGCTCCTCTCCACCTCCTCTTTCTCCTCCTGCAGCTGGGAGGTCAGGCGCTCCACCTCCTCCTCCCTGGAGGCCAGCCTCTCTCTCATGCGCTCTGTTTCCTGGGAGGCGTCCTCTAATTGAGCGGTGACGTCTCTTAACTCCTCCTCCGTTTCCGCTAGTTGCTGTGACGACAGCTCCAGCACCTGGGGCAGAGCCGTGGGTAGAACAGAGTTACCCTATGCTTTGTCAAGTTCAGTTTGTCATTTCCTTTACATCCACTGGTCAGTCAAAGAAGTGAAATTATGTTTCTTACTTTGCCATGCAGACATAGACATAGACAATAGACATGAACATACATTAAAAAACAGAGGTATTTGTGTTCTGCAATTACATTGTCCTAGTGTAACATTCTGACAGCAGTAGTAGCAAATCTCTGGTGAACTTTGTACGAAACAAGGTAATAGACTACAAAGTGTGTCTCACATATTTGACGGGAACCGAAGCTGATGGAGCACAGCCAGGCTTACCACTACACCGTTTTGCACGCAAAAGTATTTTTCAATATGAAAAAAAAAAAACTTCCAAGGCCCCATGAGCTGCCCGGAAGGGGCGGAGACTTCGGTACCCCATATGAACATATATCACTGTAATTTTCCACAGCGGGACCCTATGGTAAAAATGTAACTCTTCATATAGACGGTTCTGACCTGGGCCTGTTGGGTGACGCGTTGCTGCAGAGCCCGGATCTCCTCCTGCAGTCTCTCTCTGCACTCCTCCGCCTCCTCCCTCGCTCTCTCCGTCTCCTCCGCCGCCTCAGCCTGAGCACTCAGCACTTCCTGCTTCTGAGCCTCGATCTCCACCCCAGCCTGCCTCAGAGAATCACGTTGCTGCTGCAGCTCCAGCTCCGCCTCCTGTCAAAATCAAAGTGTACTTTAATATCAAAAATCTATGGAAGAAGGGTTAGGACAGAAGATTGAAATTGCATTTGACCAGTCCCCAATGTGAAGTTAAACTAAACATATAAATAAGACATTGACAATAATGACACACACATGCACGCGCACGCACACACCCACCCACATCCACAATGTGCAGTAAAAAATAAATTAAAAAACACTGATACAAGAATGTATGTACATTCACTGTCTGACACATTCACTCACAACACACACACACGCAGTAAAAAAGACATACTGATACAGACACGTACAATAAACACACACACCTGGAGTTTGAGGCAGAGTTCTGTCTCCGCCCCCTGGAGCTGCTGCAGCCGGCCTCTCAGCTGGGCAGACTCCTCCTCCAGATGCTGCTGCCTAGAGACGGCCTCCTCCTGCTCGCTGCGGAGCGTCAGCACCTCCTCTTGCTTACTCTGGAGGCTTTCTCTCAATGTCAGCACCTCCTCTTGCTTAGTTTGGAGGCTTTCTCTTAATGTCATCACCTCCCTCTGCTCAGTGTTCAGGCTGTTTCTGATGGTCACCACCTCCTCTTGCCGATTGCGGAGGCTTTCTCTCAGGGCTCGCACCTCCTCTTGTTCACTGCGGAGGCTTTCTGTCAGCGTCACCACCTCCTCTTGCTCGTTGTAGAGGTTCTCCCTCAAGGTCTGCACCTCCTTCCTCTCACTCTGGAGGCTTTCGGTCAAGAAGCGCACCTCCTCTTGCTGATCGCGGAGACTCTCTTTCAAGCTCTCCACCTCCTCTTTCTTTCTCTGGAGGCTTCCTGTCAGGGTCAGCACCTCCCTCTGCTCGCTGTTCAGGCCATTTCTGATGGTCCGCACCTCCTCTTGATGGCTGCGGAGGTTTTCTGTCAATGTCCGTACCTCCTCTTGCTCAGCGCGGAGGTTTTCTCTCAGAGTCGAGACCTCCTCTTGCTCAGCATGGAGGCTTTCTCTCAGAGTCGAGACCTCCTGCTGTTCACTCTGGAGGCTCCTTCTGATGGTTCGCACCTCCTCCTCCCTCTCCCTGAGGAGTTGACCCTGACTCCTCAAGGCCTCCTCGTGCTCCTCCTTGTCTCTCTTCCTCTCCTCTTCTTCTCTCCTCCTCTGCTCTTCTTCTCTCTTCCTCTGCTCTTCCCTCTGTCTCTCCGCTCTTTCCATCCTCGCCTGAAGTCCCTTGAGCTCCTCTTCCTTTTCCTCCAGCTCTCCTCTCATCGCTCCTTCTCTGCGCCTCTCCTCCATTTCCTGCCTCCTCCTCTTCTCCTCCGTTTCATCCCTCTCTCTCTCCGCCCGCGTCGCTCTCTCCTTCCATCTCTGTGCCTCCTCTCTGCCCTCCCTCACACCGGCCTCCAGGAGCTTCTGTTCGGCGGTAAAGTTGCTTTGTAGCCTGCCCACCTCCTCTCTCTCCTTCTCCAGCTGTGATTCCACCTCCTCCCTCTCCCTCTCCAGCTCCTTCACCTGCAAACGGAGGGCCTGCACCTCCCCTTCAGTCCTCCGCAGCTCCTCCCGCAACTTCCTCTCCTTCTCCCTCTCCTCCTCTCTCTCCCTCTCCCTCCTCTTGTCCTCCTCTCTCCTGTCCTCCTCCCTCCTCCTCTCCTTCTCCCTCCCCTCCGCCTGCCTCCTCTCCTCCTCCTTGCGTTTCTCACGCTCCCTGTCGCGCAGCTGTGTGACCTGCTCCTGCAGCAGGAGTAGCTGTCCCTCGGTCACCTCCTTGCTCCTCTGCGTCTCCTCCAGCCTCTCCCGGTCGGACTCCAGGAGACT
>NC_085869.1:39400605-39405605 GCF_034702125.1 Engraulis encrasicolus
CACACACAAGCAAACACACAGACACACACAGGGATACATAGGAACCGACAGGGATATCAACATTCACCTGCAGACTGACATAAGTGCACAAATGGGAATTACTTTGAGGCAAGGATTCAATTCTGGGCACAACACACACACACACGCACACGCACACACACACACACACACACACACACACACACACACACACACACACACACACACACACACACACACACACACACACAGTGCCACAGTGCCACAGACCTCCTGTATGGTGTGTGTGTCGTGTTCTCTCTGCTGTGTGTGTGTGCTGGTCTCTCTCTCCCTCTCCTGCTTCAGCTCCTCCAGCTGGGTCTGCAGGTCTCTCCCCCGCTCCTCCCACTGCTGTAGGGAGTCAAGCTCAGACGCACGGCTCTCACTAAACACACACACACACACACACGTACGTACAAACAGACAGACAGACAAACGCAAATATAGACAGATAAAGACACACGCACACACACACACGAACAGACAGACACAGGCACACACATGCATACACGCATGCACGCACGCACACGAACAGACAGACACATAGACAAACACACGCAAAAATAAACAAACACACACATTGCATTACATTAAAGTACATTACATTGCATTTACAACCAAAGCGACTTTCAACAGAGGACATAATCATAGCCAACATCCCAAGCAGATACAAAGTGCACAGGAAATATACAGAACAACAAGTGCAGATGCAAAGAAGTGTTAGTTTTTATTTTTATTTTTTTATTTTTAATAGTACACACACACACACACACACATACATACACATCATGTCAAGAGTCTGGCTTGGGGCTAGGGCAGCTCAAACATTAGTCTAGTAGATACACACGAAAGAGGATCAATGCACGCCCACACACACCTACCATCCAGAAATACTTACTTTCCACAATTCAATGGTAAGCTGCTGTATTAAAATGTGTGTGTGTGTGTGTGTGTGTGTGTGTGTGTGCGTGCGTACCTCAGCTGCGTGGTCTCCTGGCTCATGAACTTGAGTTCTCTGCGCAAGGTTGTGACCTCTGACCCCAGGCCCTGGAGCTGTGCATGAGCCTCCGCGATCTCAGTCTCCAGCTGACAACACACACACACACACACACACACACACACACACACACACACACACACACACACACACACACACACACACACACACACACACACGATGAGAGGAGGAGATGAGATGGAGGAGAACAGAGAGAAGAGGTCAAGAGAAAAGACATCTTACATGCCATGGAAGGACCTTACTTCTGATGACCCAGAGACATCCAGGAGGAGAGAAGGGATGGAGAGGAGAGGAGAGGAGAGGAGAGGAGAGGAGAGGAGAGGAGAGGAGAGGAGAGTGGAGAGGAGAGGAGAGGAGAGGAGAGGAGAGGAGAGGAGAGGAGAGGAGAGGAGGTGAGTGGAGAAGAGAGGAGAGGTGAGGAGATGGGTGCAGAAGAGAAGAGAAGAGAAGAGAAGAGAAGAGAAGAGAAGAGAAGAGAAGAGAAGAGAAGAGAAGAGAAGAGAAGAGAAGAGAAGAGAAGAGAAGAGAGTTGAGAGAAGAGAAGAGAAGAGATGAGGAAGAGAAGAGAAGAGAAGAGAAGAGAAGAGAAGAGAAGAGAAGAGAAGAGAAGAGAAGAGAAGAGAAGAGAAGAGAAGAGAAGAGAAGAGAAGAGAAGAGAGTTGGGGAAGAGAAGAGGAGAGAAGGGGACAGGAGAGGACAGGACAGGAGAGAGGTGCAGGAAAGGAGAGGAGTGCAGGAGAGGAGAAAGGAAGAGATAAAGAAGAAAGCAGAGGGAGGGAGAGGAGACGAGAAGAAAGCAGGGGAATGGAAAAGAGGGGAGAGGATGAGAATGGAAAAGAGAGGGAAGGAGAGGAGATGAGGTGAGGGAAAGCGGAGGAGATGAGAAGAGGGGATAGAGGCGAAACAGCGAAGGGCTAAATACAGCTAAGGGCACGGCTGATAGGAGATTACTGACCAGGGCCTCGTTTCCGAAAGGGCCTTAAGTGCTGCGTAACGCTACGTGCTACTTAAGTTCACACGTAACACCATCGTAGAGCTCACGGAGTGTTTCCCAAAGCCAACTTAGCAAAGAACCATCGCAGGTTGACACGTAACTCTAAGAGCAATCCACGAGTGGTCTAGAGTAGTCTTAACGCGCTAAGATTGATCGTAGCGGCATGGCACAGTGGAGACACCCACAGGATATGAAGGGAAAAGAAGAAACCTGCGCATAAGATTGCTGTTTTAAGACGCGAGCGGCATGGCACAGTGGAGACACCCATAGGAAAAGAGGAAACTTGCGCTTCAAGTTGATGTTTTAAGACGGGAGTGTAAATAGTATGGCAGCACAGTTGACACTGCAACGAAAATAAGAAGGTAACATTAATTGTGGATGTGTAGGCCTATAAAATAAAAGCAATGTGTTTGGAAATATTTTACAGGTAGTAAAATAGTTCGACTGTGTTTGATAAACCTGGGCATAATTAAACTGTGATCAATCATCATTTGTGTGGGTGCTTCATGAACAAGAACAAGGCAAAATGAATAAGGGGCTTCGGCAACCAGAGACAAGAGTGTTGATGTCGGAAGGCCACTTCCGAAACTTTATTTATTTTATATTTTTTTAAAGAAAAATGGTCAGCGAGTTGTTGCACCCTCTTTCATTTTCAAGTAGCCTAAGAAAGGGAAGGCGACGCAGAAAATACATGATAGTTGTAGGCGAAGGGTAAGCTATGACAAAAAAGGCAGCGATGGGGATTCGTGTAGATTTTTTGTTTTAATAACAGCAGACTGCCGTGCAAAAATGTCCTCACAGTTGTGAAAGCCTTGAGCTCGCGGTACTTTGCGCACCGCTCACCACATGTGCCAAGCTCTGCTCTCCCTATTCCGACTCTAGTAGGCTAAGCAATAACAAAAAGGCAGCGAGGGGATGTGTCCATTTTGATGGACATTGTTTTTCATAACAGCATGCTGACGTGACGACAGTTGTCAAGCCTTGAACGCCTTGATTTTGTAACTTTGCGCATCCCAATTTGGAACTCCAACTAGGCCTACTTGTCTTCTTAAATATTAAGCTGCAGTAGCCAACTGCACGCGCTTTATCTGGGTCTTAACGGCGTAGCTCATGGTTATTACCGTCAGTTGGGAGTTTTGCATGATTTCATTGTTTGTGTGCATTTTATTTCATTTGCCAACAATAACTCCTGTCAATAGTTGCAAACTGCTACAAATGTAGTCCACCTTTTATGGAGAGCAACTTTTGACACTTACACACGCCTTACTTTTTGTAAATGGTTTAGCAGCAGATGACGGCGCAGTTCACTCCGAGGACACTTCAGCACCACATAAATGGACAGCGATCCTTAAGAGCGACGCTACGAATGATCTTAGAGGCTGTGCACGCGCGTTCATGTACGAGTGTCTTTGGGAAACAGTCGTAGGAAATCTAAGAACATTCGTAGGATCACTGGTTAACGACACACGTAAGGCTAAGAACCATCGTTATCGGGAAACGAGGCCCTGGTTAACACAGAGGGTGTGGGGGGGGGGGGGGGGGGCAGAGAGAGAGAGAGAGAGAGAGAGAAAGTGAGAGAGAGAGAGAGAGAGAGAGAGAGAGAGAGAGAGAGAGAGAGGGAGAGAAAGAGAAAGAGAGAGAGAGACTCTGTTCAGCTAGAAGTGTGATGAAGTGCACATGTTCAAAGAGATTGTATGGAGATGACATGCGTTTCTTGACCAGATTGGGGAATTGGCGCACATAATGGATTCGGTTTACATCCAATGTCAACCTCTCCCCCTCCCTCCCTCTCCCTTCAATTACTGACTAACACTCCTGTTCTGGAGAGTTCAGTTGAATGGCATGGATGACAAGAGTCTGGCATGGTTAAACTTGACTGGCCTGCACAGAGTCCTAACCTGAACCCAATACAACACCTTTGGGAGGAATTAGAGCGCCACTGAGAGCAGCGCCTTCTCCACCCACATCCGTGTGTGACCTAACCAATGCACTTTTGGAAGAATGGTCAGAAATGACTATAAACACACTTGTGGACACAGTCTTTCCAGAGGAGTTGGAGCTGTAATAGCTGCAAAAGGAGGGCCTGGCTGAGGTGTTTGTGTGTGTGTGTGTGTGTGTGTGTGTGTGTGTGTGTGTGTGTGTGTGTGTGTGTGTGTGTGTGTGTGTGTGTGTGTGTGTGTGTGTGTGTGTGTGTAGTTGGGTCTTGTCCTCTGCCAGGGCCCGATTGAGGTGTGTGTGTGTGTGTGTGTGTGTGTGTGTGTGTGTGTGTGTGTGTGTGTGTGTGTGTGTGTGTGTGTGTGTGTGTGTGTGTGTGTGTGTGTGTGTGTGTGTGGGTGTGTGTGTGTTACCTGTAGTGTGTGCGTGTGTGTGGTTGGGCTTTGTCCTGGTTGAGGTGTTTGTGTGTGTGTTTGTCTGTGTGTGCGTGGGTGTGTGTGTGTGTGTGTGTGTGTGTGTATGTGTGTGTGTGTGTGTGTGTGTGTGTGTGTGTGTGTGTGTGTGTGTGTGTGTGTGTGTGTGTGTGTGTGTGTGTGTGTTACCTGTAGTGTGCGTGTGTGTAGTTGGGTCTTGCCCTCTGCGAGGGCCTGGCTGAGGTGTGTGTGTGTGTGTGTGTGTGTGTGTGTGTGTGTGTGTGTGTGTGTGTGTGTGTGTGTGTGTGTGTGTGTGTGTGTGTGTGTGTTACCTGTAGTGTGCGTGTGTGTAGTTGTGTCTTGTCCTCTGCGAGGGCCTGGTTGAGGGCGGCCATCTTGGCTAGTGAGTCTCGTGTCTCCGCCAGCTCTCTCCTTAGCAACGTCTCACTGGAACACAACGCACGCACACGCTCACGCTCCTACACACACGCACACACACACACACGCACGCACGCACGCACACACACGCACGGCAAAGGAGGTTAAAAGATGAGGTCAGAGACCAGAGGGGAAGGGTAGAGAAGAGGGAGGGAGGGGGGACGAGAGATAGAGGGAGGTAAGG
>NC_085869.1:39413105-39459511 GCF_034702125.1 Engraulis encrasicolus
CTCCTCCTCCAACCGAGAGACCTCCGTTCTCAGCTCCGTCCGCTCCTCCTGCCAACCAATCAGCAGGCTCGTGTCCATGCCGTCTGCCTCAGCGTGTCACCTGTGCCACAGGATGTGATGTCATCAGCATATCATGTTCCTCCTCCTCTTCCTCCTGTTGAAGTAATGGCAGGGAACATTGATCAGGATGAGTAGAGTAGAGTAAAGTAGAGTAGAGTAACTTTATTGATCCCCAGGAGGAAATTGAGGTGTCAAGTAGCTAACATACAAGTGCCCACACGGACATTTTAGGAGACACATAACACAGGTCAAAATCAGGAGGAGGAGGTACAAATAAAAAATACAAAACCATATTCTGTCAGTTGAGGTAGACAAGAGATAAACATGACCAGGATGCAATGAGTGTTGACAGATAAATGACATAGCATTGGGATGTTAAAGTTAGAGAAATAAGACATGGATAGCAAAGACAGAGCGAGATAGAGAGACGCTTCATATGAGTTTCTTTTGGAATCAAGGGGTCCACTTCAATATCTAACTTAACCTCCCGTTCTCCTACCATGTGCTGGTGGCCTCGTGATGAGGTCGCAAGACGCCATCGACGAGAGAAGTTTAAGCTTAATTCAACATCTGGCAAAAGCACAATTCAAATGTTATTTTCCAAATTTGCAATTGGGATGTAGAATGGGGAAAAGTCATCCCCCATCCAACATTTTGTTGTGCCTAGGCTGACCGTGGGGAAACGTTATTGTTTTCTCCACGGAGGCTGGGCATCAGTGAAGAGCAAGTGAGGCCACACCACAGGCACAAGTTGAGGACGGGAGTTAGGATAATGGAATGGACAAAATGAGAAGTAAGGTTCTACTGTCATCTAGTGTTGGGTGATATGGAAAAGTGAATCGATCACAATATGGATTACTTAATATCACAATAACGATACATCACTGTATACCACAATTGCGTATGTTGTTTCAGATATTCTCAGAAGCCTTTCAAATATAAGGCCTGGTTCATGCCCAAAACCCCCATGTTTTCATTTTGCTTTTACCACTTATGCCAGTGTTATATACGAGGCTTACCCTGGTAGTGGCAGGTTTTGTAGCATTTTATGCACATTAAAGGCTTACTGAAATCTTGTTGCAAGCCCTGTGTGTCTGAATTAAAACATTTTGGATATTAAAGTGGGATTAGTCATATGGTGATTTTGAACACGCCTGTGTCCTACCTGTACTTATGCCACTGTCATTCAGTCACTGCATCGCAGTGTCAGCTGTTTGACAGGGTCGCTCAGATCGATAAAGGTGGATCTGTTGCTCAATTCAGTGTCGATGGTTGCTACCAACCAGATTTATACACTGGGTCGTAAAGGAAGAAGTAGGCCTACATTCACGGCTACTCGTGCATAAACCAAACTATTGCCATTGCGCAAGTACATTTGCTTGTGTTGTTGACATGTTATTCATAACTTGCTCTAGTGTCAACTGTTACACACGACAGTTTTCGACTTTTCAGATAGGCCGCCTATGTTTACAAATATTCAGCCAGCAGCTACTGCTAGTTTCAGATAGCAACAGTGCTTTGTTTTGCATTGAGAAGCAGTGAAAGTGTGTTGTCATTGTCAACTTGTCAGTCACCTGTTGCTTCGTGCCCCCCTAGTCCTGCTAGGGTAGTGAGTTGAGATGTAGACTTTGAAAACGGAGGAAACAGAAAGCTGACATGCTTATGTTTACACAACAACAGTATGTTACCTCTCCAAATCTGTCTGAAAGTGCGCTGCTGGTGGTCGCTGCCCACTATTCATTCCCCGACAGCATTTCGGTTGCTCAAACGTTTGACTTAAATCATAGTCCTCGGCGACAACGTTAAAGTAGTGACCAACTTGCTACATTACATACTCTAAAGTATAACCCTTCGTTTGGAAATCAATCCTCCCTGTGCTCGCCGCAGTTCATTCAGTCCCTCAAGGATTTGAAATGGAAAACTTCACCTTTCACATGCCCACTCGTGTCGGGTGCGATGAAGTATGGGATTCTATTCTAGTCTACAGCGCCACTACATGGCACGGAGTAGCCTAGTTCTAGTAGTTTGTTGAAATTAAAAAAGACGCGCGCACAGGTTTTCATCGGTTTTAATAAACAAAGGAACCTGTTCTATTATTATTATTATTATTATTATTATTATTATTATTATTATTATTATTATTATTATTGTCAGACCATGTCTGCTGCCTGTTGCACTTGGGCTAATAATGGTCGTAGGCCTAATGAATTAAAACAAAAAGACCACCAAGCCACTAGCAATAAATAAAATGACATATGGAGTTTTGTCTAGAATCTAACTACTCCCCTAAAGCCCAAGTAATCCATTGACCTTCTACGGAAGCATAGGCCTACAATAGATCTTGCATAACTTGGTGGTCCTAGGCCAATGGGACAAATGTATTCACGTTTTGTGATCGTATGGGGTCTTTGCCTTGCCTTGCGTTTTTTCATAGGTATAACAGAAAAATGAATGGGGGAAAACATACACAGCCACGGCCACAACCACACAGCTGTTGCTCTTTTTTTGCCACAAGGGGGCAAAGTATGCATGTTCAAACTGCACGATTACTACCCATCAGTCATGACCGAAAGCCCAAAAGCATAATTTAAATGCTGAATCAATCAAACAGTAGGTAGGCCAACACACAACACAGTTATTTTTGTAGCAATCACAATCAATGGCAACTCGTGAACTCGACGGTTTGGGTCGTGGCCATGGGCCCAAGTCGGCCTGGCCCCTTGGGGCCTCTGGCCCTTTAGCCCCCTTGGCCCCCCACTCTCAGACCTGACTTGGCCTAAAAGGACTATATATAATAGGCCTACCATTTCATTGTACACTACATTGGCTGGCACATGAAGCAGCTTGGAAAAGATTATTATTGCGAAGGTGGTTTTGAAGGCCGGTGTGGATCGTGGCCGCGAGGCCAAGTTGGCCAGGCCCCTTGGGGAGAGAGAGAGAGAATGTGTAAAAGGAAGAGAGGGAGTAGGCTAAAGGATGACTGAGTGAGTGAATGAGTGAGAGAACATGGAGTACGAGAGTATACATTGGTTTTGTTTACAAACATTCCTGTTTGCGCATGCAGCTAAGGACCCCTCTGATTCTGCAGATTTTTGGGAAACTGCTGTCACTCAAATGATGGCTGGTCAGCATCTTGGACCTCCTCACAGTAAATGTAATGTAAATGGGAAGCCTATATCTATTGACCCGTTTAGAATTCATGTCATCACTGACTGCATGCGCATCGTTGACTCAAACACACCGGAGAGGTGTTAAGGGTATTACAAGAGACTCCACTCTTCTGGGTGGTACTGCACTCTAGGGGCGCCAACGAAGGGGTGCAGACTCCATTGACCCGTTCAGAATCAACGTCCTCACTGAATGCGTGCGCATCGTTGACTCAAACACACCAGAGATGTTTTAAGGGTATTACGAGAGACTCCACTCTTCCGGGTGGTACTGCACTCTAGGGGCGCCAACGGAGGAGTGCAGACTCCATTCACAGTTAATAGGCTGTGTTCTCTCGACAGCGGCCCCTAGGTGAACTGCAGGCATGGGTGAAATAGGGAGTGGGGAGGCTGTATGTAAAACTGGCTGTGAATACACACACACAAACAGACCGAGTAGACCCTAAAGAGAGAAAACCTGCCGTCCTGAAGCGTGTACGTCGATAGAAAATAGAGAGTGCGAAAAGTACACTTGTTATGCTATTTTGAGAGGGAAGAGGCTGTTCCAGAAGCATAGGAGATGTTTGTTGTTACAAGACATTAAACTACTGACTGGACTGAGGACATCATCAGGAATGCCCGTGTCTGTGGTGCCCACTGCATATCTGAAGTTAGCGTGACCATCCGTTATCTTATTTCGGAAAAAAACACCTGTTGAGTTTCTATACAAGTGAACGGTGCATGGTCAATTCTGTTCCAACGATGCGCATGCAGTAAAATAACGTCATAGCTGTTTACAAACAGTAAAGGGGTCAATTCAGAATGAATGGACTGTGCTGTCTCGACAGCGGCCACTAGGAGAACTGCAGGCATGGGTAAAATAGGGAGTGTAGACCGGGTGTGAACACACAAACACACAAACACACAAACTGTGCTGTGGTGTGGACTAATAACACAGATGTTTGAGTGTCTGACATGACAACTGAAAAACATTTGTACACATAATATGAAATTATTTGTCTGAACACGATTTTAACATTGGATCTTACCTGAGCATGTCTGTCTGTCCCTCGCAGTAGGATAGTAGAAGTAGGTGCAGCAGTAGTGACTTTGAATCCGCCATCACCCTCTTTTTATACCTTAGGAATTATTTAAGAACTTTTATAAGGTAGCCTGAAAGGGTAACTTCAGCCAATTTCAACATGCAGTTTTGACGCTCACACTACCCTGGACTGGTTTTTTTCCAAGATCCTGGTCACTGTAATGGAGGCTGGAAAAAACATCTTGAAAAGCAACTAAAGGTTATGCAACATCAGCAGACAACTAGCAAACAGCGATATCTTTTGGGAAAATATTTGGAGTAGGTCTATGTTAAGATTTTTCAAAATGCCTGTCCCCATTAGAATAGCTCATATCTTGGAAAGGGCTGAGCCAAAAAAATGCAGCATCACCGGGTACTGACAAGTCAAGGGTAGCGTGAGCAATAAAACAGCATATTGGCAGGAGTGATACTTAAAGTCCAGGGACCCTGATCGGATAGGCTGTATTTAATTGTGAGATGATTTTTCCAAAACATGTGTGTTCGGCTATCAGTGTTGTGGGACAGCACAAACCTGTTACCCACCAGGTAGAGCTATGTCCTCATCTCATGCCAACACACACACACACACACACACACACACACACACACACACACACACACACACACACACACACACACACACACACACACACACACACACACACACACACACGCACACACACACGCACACACACACGCACGCACACACGCACGCACACACACACACACAGCTGCCTTAGTGCTACTCCAACCGTCAGTGAGGGTTAGTAGGGTTACAGTAGTGATGCTGCAGTCATCAATGACATGTTTGCAGAATCAGTTCATGTGTTATAGTGCTTCTCAACGGGGGCTCTACGACCCCCCCAGGGGGCCTTAGGGAGCCCTCGGGGTGTTGAGGAGAGTACATCTGAGAGGGGGGTTGCTCAGTTTCCATTTGTGGGCATTAGTCTATTTCATTTTTTAATACTACGGGGGGCATTGGCAGGCTTGTGGGGAGGTCCAGAGCGCATTTGGAGGGGTGCTTGTTCAAAAAAGTCATCATGGCAATGTTTATGGTTATGTGGTTATAGGCCCGGTGTTTACAGTATCAGTTCATTTTATTAGATGTAACTTTAATCGTTAATCATGACAATGTTTACATGTGGCTCCATGTTTACATACAGTGTTTACAGGATCACTTCATATTCAACTTTGTACATATAGTAACATGTTTACATATAGACAATATCATTGGTGGCGAGTTCAGACAAACTCTCTTCTCACTACAGTATCATTTGTGAATCTCTCTCTACATCTCTCTACCTCTCTACCTCATGGGGTATATCAGAGACGTGTCAGTGAAAGAGAGTGGCAGTTAGAGGGAGGGGCGGGGCAGGGGCTAGAGCTGGATCCGGCGCCCCTCTGTGGAGTCCTCTGGAACTGCAGGATAGTCACTCAGACATGGATGCGCGCAGTCGTCCCAGGTGTACTAAACTTTGTATTAGTTTTTGCTGCTACTAAGTATTGTACCCGAAACACAATTTCGTTGCCTTTTTGACAATGACAATAAACTCTTGATTGATTGATTGATTGATACAGTATACGCATCTCTCATAACTTTGACATGACAGGTATGTCATAACTTTGACATGACAGCACATTATGCTCAGGCATGTATCTGATGGAAATTTTATTATGGTTGTGTCTGTCTTAGGGATGAAGTCTGTATTAACAAAGTAGGTATGGAATAATGTAAACATAATGCATGGCAAAAGACAGAATGGTCAAATGAAAACAGATTTAAAACGAGACATCAACATTTTGTTGTAGAGACATCATTTACAGAGAGGGGGGTTACATGTTTAAGTCCCAGCCCTAATCAATAGTAGCCTCTTACTGCAGATGGGGTCGCCGGCGGGCCTATTCACTATTTGCTGAAAATACTCAACTACATGGCAACAACATTGCTACGACAGTGCCGAGAGCCTTAAGTAACAGATTAAGACATAGACATTAACATTTTGGTGACAGTAAGGTTATAACAGGTGCTGCACTAAGGGGTTAATTAAAGCTATAGTAGGCCTATGTCAGTTTTTGTAGTTTATTTCCAGAATTCATGCTGCTTATTCACAAGTGTTATCTTTTCCATGGTCCCAACATCTAAAGGTGTTTTGTCAGGCACAACACTGTTAACATAGATAGTTTGGGCAATGTTTACAGTTGATTACTAATTCTGTTTCTTTTTGTCTTTCATATTGCAGGAGTGTTTCAGAAACCAGGCAGAGCCCAGCCTGTAAGGACATCAAAGCAATAGTCAAGCCCAGATTGTCTCATGCATTGTCTTAAGCATTAAAGACAGGTGTCTTGCTTTTTTTTGTCTTCATTAACTTACAGTCAGTCATTGCGGTTATCATTATGGTTGATTAGTTTCCGATCTTCTAGTCTTTTGTGTATGTCCTGAGGTTTGGAAAAAGTGGTGTTGTAATGGGGTTGGGTTGGTTTTGCTGTTATGTCTAATGCTGCACGTCTATGCATCACGTAGGCCTATGTGTGCTCAATTTTATGTATTTTAGATCAAAATAGATTTCAGAGAATGGGCTATGACATTGGACCTGGAACTAGTGTTTATGAAGATGCTGGATTTGTGCTTTTCAGAATTTTTGCTTCCAAAGAAGCAGATCATGGTGAAACCAGAGACGATCTAAATGAAGAATTAGAGAATCTTTGGTCAAACATGCAACCAAACAATGTCTGCGGTATAGGTAAAAGTCTCTATTTGGCATTCTGCACATTCGTTCTGGTTATCTGTCCACCAACATCTATCTGTCAATTCTGTATCTGGCTAATCTACTCACCCACACGTCTCACTACACACACACACACACACACACACACACACACACACACACACACACACACACACACACACACACACACACACACACACACACACACACACACACACACACACACACACACACACACACACACACACACACACACACACACTTTGTCCTTTTATAGTAGGCTACTTTATTTCCAGTATTCATGCTGCCTTCACATCTTCACATCATACATGGTACATCTTGTCTTTTCATACAGAGGCAAACTTTACATTATATTAAGATTCAAGATTCAAAAAGCTTTATTGTCTGATATGTTGCCACACTAGAAAGACACGTGCAAACCTATAGGCAATTGCCTGGGGCCCCCGACCAAATCTGCCTTCCATAGGGGGCCCCAACCGTCACACATGTTGCGAGAGACACACAAAAATGTAGAGATGGGTGGCCCAGGCAGATAGGGGTGGCCCAGAAATGTTGTTTGCATTAGCTGGGGGGACCTGTCAAATGTCTTTGTCCTGGCCCTACCAAAGTTGTCTGTGGCCCTGTATACTGTGTCTTTTGATTCTCAGCCTCAGGTTAGTATGCCTGGGCCTCCTGCCAAGAGGATGGGAATGCCAACTTTCCACCTCACAGGTGTACTACTCTCATGTCTGTCTTTTTTCCAACTTTATTAAACTGGCAGCCTCATGCAGGTCGGATGCTTAGCCTAAGCCCTCAGGTAAGTATGGCCTCCTGCCAAGAGGAAGAGAATGCCATCTGTCCACCTCACACAGGCACACTACTCACATCTCCTATTTCTTTGTTTAGCTTGGCTTCGACTTGTCCTATTTTGTTACACACTTTGGATAAAAACATAAACCAACTGTCATGAAATGTAATGAAATTATGTCTTTAACTCACAGTAAAAAGAAAAAAAACGAAATGTCATGTGCAATGAGTCTTAGGTCCTGTCCCAATACCATCACATCCATTTGTTCTTGCCCCCAACACTCACTTTTGGAAGTGCAGTGCACGTGAAAGGTTACTTTTGAGAGCAAGGGCAAGTGCTAAAATTAAACATAGTTTAACTTAGATTAAGTAGTTTGATAGAAGCCTGATGAGTGATTGACAGTTGCCTTCATTATCCCCCCTTCTCAGAGATTTAGTCCCTCCTACCCATCCATCTGTCTTGCGTGAAGGCTCTCGAGTTGCTCCACCTTTTCCCTGAACGCCTTCATTTCACGAGTGGCCCCACAGTACCATCCCTCTACACACAGGGGGTGTGAGTGGATCTCATCCCGCATGATCTCTGCTTAAAGTATCCCGGCACCCTAGAGTACAGGAAGTTTCCAGGACAAATCATGCTTTACTGTGCACCAAGCACTCAGAAGGCAGACTAGTGAAAATCCCTTCAAATGTCCCCTTGAAGTGGATGGTGGACCCCCCACTATGAACCAATACCCTGTACCTAAATAGCTGTAAGTAGCTTTGCACAAGTATCGGCTAAGTGTAATGTCCATTATCCATTTTCTTCATAACAATTGCATGAAATGGCATCACCTCAAGTGCATCTGGGCCTCCTGCCAAGAGGAAGGGAATGCCATCTTTCCACATCACACTTGCCCTGCTCACATATCTGTCATTGTTTGTTTTGCTCGTCTTAAACCTGTCCTTTATATTTTTTAAGGCCACTTTGGATTAAAAACATCTGGCATGTCATGTAATGTAACTTTGTCTTTAACTTTCAATTTAAAAATACATGTGGTATCGCCTGTGGAATAAATCCGTGGTTCTCAACCTTTTTTGAACAAACGCCCCCTAGACCTCATCCTAGGCCTCCCAACGCCCCCTTGGCCTCATCAAAAGCCTGATAACGCCCCCTTACTATTAAAAAATCAAATAGACTAATGCCCCCCAATGGCAACTAAACACCGCCCCTCTCAGCTGTATCCTTCTCAACGCCCCCTAGAGCTCCCCAACGCCCCTCGGGGGGCTGTACCGCCCCCGTTGAGAAACCAGTTTCCAAAATGTGTTCAGGGGTGCATTGCCTGAGGTGTGTGGGCATCTTTCCAAGAGGACAGAATGCCGTCTTTCCACATGTCTCAGGTGTCTCTGTGCATGTATTAAAGCCCTTTTGTCTTCCACTCAATGATCACTACAATGATAAGCCATACAAATGAACTGTTTAAACAATGAATTACTCTGTGGTCCAAATTGAGGTAACAGGCAGTTAATATTTCCTCATGTGTACAGCATGATCACATCTCAATGTGTGTTTGTTTTGAAGCCCATTCAATTTCAGTAAATACAATAACTGCTGAGTGGTGCCATTTCTGCAGTAGCCTAAGTCAATTTCCACACCACTGTGGACACACAATAAGCAGGTTTTTGAAAGAGTCGTGATGCGTAGGTGTTGTGATAACATTTGTCACAAGCCAGTCCATATCCAGTGCCAGGTCTTCCATCTTCTTCCTGGGATGATGTGTGCCATACTCCTGCTCACTCCAGTTCATGTTTTACCCCGTACATCCTCTCTGTAGGTTACCTATTCAGGTTTTTCCCAAGATGACAGGTGCACTGGTTCTAAATGTGGCAAATGCATCATGTCTGTGATAGCTAATGCTAAAATTACCCGTTGGGCTTAATTGTAGGCTATGTTCCCATGCACACAGCAACTCATGCCGCTCAAAAGCATTTTGATTCACGTTATAAGAGCTTCAGAAAAGGTTACACGATTAACCCTGCTTTGAATCAGCACAATGTGCAGCAGAATATGCTACCTGAGACTGGAGTTCAAGCAGATAAAGCTGTGTCAGAAGAAAGCGCACCTCAAAATAGATTTATTGTGGTGTTTAATATTATTGTTTAATACAATGCCTATTGTTTCAGCAATAGGGGTCAGTTAGGAGTATGTGTGACCGTGTATGAATTACCAGTGTGTAAAGTATGTATGAAAGTATGCGCAGGTAAAGAATAGGTGCTACCTGATGAGACTGGAGTTCAAGCAGAAGCAGATCATGATCAAACCAATCAATGTCTGCAGTAGGTAAAAGTCTGTAATTGGCATATTCAGTCTGGTTATCTAACTGTCTGTCTCTGTCCACCACCAACAACTATCTATCAATTTTGTATCTGTATAATCGACTTACTCACACATCTCACCATACACACACACACACACACACACACACACACACACACACACACACACACACACACACACACACACACACACACACACACACCACATCATATGCATTGGGGGGACCTTTCAGATGACTTTGTACTGTACTGGGCCCTACCAAAGTTGTCTGTGGCCCTGTATACTGTGTCTTTTGATTCTCAGCCTCAGGTACATGTGTCTGGGCCTCCTGCCAAGAGGATGGGAATGCCGACTTTCCACCTCACAGGAGAACAACTCTCATGTCTGTCTTTTTTCAACTTCTTAAAATGGCAGCCTCATGCAGGTCAGATGCTAGCCTCAGGTACTGGGCTTCCTGCCAAGGGGATGAGAATGCCGTCTTTGCACCCCACACAGTTGCACTGTTCACATGTTTGTCATTGTCTGCTTGCTTGCCTTTAGCTTGTCCTTTTTTCGTAGACACTTTGGACAAAAACATATACTAATTGCATGCAATGTAATGTTACTTTGTTTTGAAGTGTCTGCAAAAAATACACATGATGTGTGGAGTTTTTACCCATTTATCAATGTGTCACTTATGTAAAGTAATCAAAGAGATATGTGAGACAAAACACTAAAATAGCACCCTCGCTCCTTCCATACCAGTTGGTGACATGTTTAAAGAAGGACCTTTGAGGGCCCCATGTTTATATTTCGCCTAGCTCCCCAAAATGGCTAGATCCATCCCTGTCGTGGAGTAGATACTACTATTTGACAGCTCTGTCTATTTGTGTTTAACCTTCAATACAATAATAAAGCACAGAAGTCAACAGGGGGGGGGGGACAAAGAGGTCAGTTGTCCAGGGCCCAGACAGAGATGGGTGGCCCAGAAATGGGTCGTCATTGTATGCATTAGATGGGGGGACCTATCAGATTACTTTGTACTGGGCCTCACCAAAGCTGTCTGTGCCTTGGATACTGTGTCTCATGTGATCTTCAGCCTCAGGTACGTACAGTGTCTGGGCCTCCTGCCAAGGGGAAGAGAATGCCGTCTTTCCACACCACACAGATGCACTGTTCACATGTCCGTCATTGTCCGTTTGCTTGTCTTCAACGTGTCCTTTTTTGGTAGACACTTTGGATGAATGTAGTTACACTTACACAAAGCTTGGCAGAAGCCCTTTGAGTGATTGACAGCTGCCTTCCTATTCCCGCCTTCTCAGAGATTTAGTCCTTCCTCCTACCCATTCACCTATCTTGAGTGAATGCCTCCATTTCAGTGGCTCCACAATACCATCCCTCTACACTAGTGGTTCTCAACCTCTACTCAATGTCACCTGGCCCAGGGGGACTGTAGCACCCCTATTGAGAAACACTACTCTACACACAGTGGGTGTGAGTGGGTCTCATCCTGCATGATCTCTGTTTAAAGCATCCAGGGACTGAGGAGAGGCAGATACCATAGGCCAAACAATGATAAGCAATACAAATGAACTGTTNAAAGTTCCCATGGCATGAAAATTCCATGGTCTTTTGGGGCTTTGTATGTGTTTGCGGGGGTGTCAGGATGCTATATCCGCAATCTTTCTCAAAATAAAGCTGAAACGCGCCATTTAGGCCTCTTTGTTGAAAAGTCTCCTCTCCCTGTGCGTCGATCTGTTAATTATATGCAACAGGAGGAGGAGGGGGGCAGGAGGGGGAGTGTCGTTGATGAGCAGGGGCGGAGCCGTGGGCTAAAGCTGTGTTGTGGTGGTGGTACGGCAGGTTAGCTGTTACCTAGAGTTAGCAATTTGCCCAAGTTAGCAATGGGACGTCCAGCACCTGATGGAACTTACTCTCGCTTGTTTTGACCGAAAGATGACACAATCTATTGCCTACCTGCTCATGGGCTTCAGTGCAGGACGCCTCAGAAGGGTGAGTTTGAAATGTTATGTCTGCAATTTTCGTTGAATGGGCAGTTATGAAGCACTGTTACTTGCCAGTAACTTTGTAATTACAGCAGCAATCATTCACCATGCAAGGACCTGGCAAGCACCGTCATAAATTACAATATTCTTTTTTTTTTTTTTTTTTACATATGAGCAAACAACCCCATTTGATGTGTGTGATGCACGTTACTGGCATCGCAACTGTCTCTAAACCCAGCAACTTTCTCCGTGTGGTTAGCATGCAATTGCAAGTCCTTCCCCTTTGTAATGTTATGCCATGCAACACAAACGTGGTAAAAATGTTATAAATGAACGAGGGGGTAAGTTAGTTGTCAGGTTATAGTAGACTTTTACACCTTTGTTTACAGCATTGTTCTGTTTCACCACTGCAATGCTTATCATGCATCACAAGTCTGTTTGAGGAGGGCGGTGTATTACATGACAATTGGGCTACTCTATACTAGTTATGATGTACGCACTTCCTCGCCATCATAAAATGTGTCTACATACAACTAATCTGCATTTGAACAGCTCCCCTGTGCACTGTGCCTGTGCTGGAGAATAGCCAGCTTTCCTTTGTCCAATAAATGGCATTAAATGCATCTATTATGCCTTGTATTCCAGTGATTCCCAACCTTTTTTGCCCTGTTACCCCCTAATTAATTTTGTCACATCATGAGTACCCCCTCCTTCATGCTCTGTATGATCCTCTATCTATACCAATGTGAGTACACTCCATATATTTGTTAGCATCACATTTTCCACGTACCCCTACTGGTACATAGCCTGGGAACTCCCATACTGCCTTCAGTTCTACACAATCGTTTCGATCTGAAAGACAGTATGGCGAGGATGACTCATAACGTACAAGATCATGGGATCTGTGTCATAATGGCCAAGCATTCCGACCTTAACAGTTTCTCTGCCCAATCAGAGAGCAGGGCAGTGTGTCATAATAGCCAAGTATTCCGGCCCCATATGGAATTTACAATAGGCAACTCCCCAGACCTAATCTCACTTGTGATTAGGTCTGGTGTTAACCAGGCAAACTGTACACAACGTACCCCTGGTTGTGAGACACTGTTGTATACAGTGGTGTAGGCTTGTCTATGTAGAACGCGGGTATACCCACTTCTAAATTTCAGGGATTTCAGTATACCCACTAAAATTGAGTGATCCATTGTTCTGAATAGCACAAATATATACAGTATACCCACTTAAAAAATGCTCAAATACAGTATTCCCACCATAAAAAAGTAGACTACACCACTGGTTGTATACAATGGTGAAATATTCCATGCTCTGTTGACATGACATTTTAGTGCAGCGGCTAACCAAAACAATCGTTCAGTTTGTGATACAAGCATGAAAATTGGTACACATATAGCCAAAGGCATTCTAAAAAGAACTGGATATGGAGCCATCGTGAATTTTCAACATGGTGGCCATAGCAGCCATTTTTCAAAATGGCCGCCAGCAACAACAGTTTTCTTATGAGTAATGGATATAATATGACATTTTAGACACATTTACCATTCATACTATTTGGTAAATGTCTTATGGATAATTTAAAAGTTGTCATGAATATTCAAGATGGCCGCCATTTTCCAGAAAAAGGCCATTAGCATTACGGAGCTGACAAAAGCGTGACATTTAGAACATGCTTCCTTGGGACCCAGTACTGCACTGTACTGTACTATATTATAATGTACTGTAATGTGAAATACTGTACTGTACTGTACTGCACTATACTGTATGCTACTGTACTATACTATACTGTATTGTAATGTGAAATACTGTACTGCACTATACTGTATGCTACTGTACTGTACTGTACTCTACTGTACTGTAATGTGAAATACTGTACTGTACTGTACTCTACTGCACTATACTGTATGCTACCGTACTGTACTCTACTGTATGCTACTGTTCTGTACTCTACTTTGCTATTCTGCACCGTACTGTATGCTACTGTACTGTACTACACTGTACTGCACCGTACTGAATGGTACTGTTCTGTACTATACTCTACTGTACGTTTCTATACTGCACCGTACTGTATACTACTGTAATATACTGTACTGCACTGTACTATACTGTACTGCACTGTACTGTACAACTATAGAATTGAAACATGTAGAGCACTCTGAGGTCATGTATAAAGCAAAAAAGTGTAGTGGGAATGAGTTATGTTACTGTTGTTACCACTCAAATTCGTGAAGGTAAAAAAAAAGTCATGTGGCATTTTGTTTGGGTGGGGGGTATAGTAGACTATCCTTCCTCCCAGACTATTAGTGTGCCTTGCATATCAAGAAAATGAGTACCGTAATGTCTTACTTTTATAGTATACCTGTATACCATATGAGAGTTGTTGTTTTATATAGATATTTCTCCTATGGGTAAGGGTGGCAAAGTCCTACGGTACATGTTGTCCATCAACTGTCAGTTTTGAAGTACCAATTGAAGTACTCAATGATTACTGAGCTAACTGTAATGCAACTTGTGACACAATTACTTGGTGAGGACTTGTTTGCAAATTCAGGAAAAACAATTTACCTCTGCCTACTTACTCAAAACCTACTTGGAAAACATTTCCATTTAATTTGAACTGAAGACATACTGTAACCTATATGTATATTGAATAATCGGCAATGCCATTCTAAAGATGGCAGAAATGCACTCAATATGCACAATGCTACTTGTGAGAATGTAGAATTAGGTGATCTTATGGGTTCTTCATACATATGGAGAGGTCCTGTCCTTTACCCTCTCTCATACAAATAAAAAATATCTGTCAGGGAAATTAGAGGATGGAGAACCTGCTACCTTGGACATCATCTTGCACTGACACTTCCCCATTCAGATGCTGCTCAGCAAGCATTAGCAGCAGTCGTCTATTCTCACCATAGTTTTAGTGTGGGAAATGCTCATTTGAATTCAGATTCAGAAAACAGCCAGTAAAATGTTGTTCAGTATCTGACTACTTGTATTGCCTCATCATGACTGATGAAACATTTGCTTTGCTGTCAGTAGAAATGTAATGCATTGCAATGCATTGTAGAATTGAATCAAATCGAATCGAATCGCTACCTCCTGAATCGTAATCGAATGTACATTTTTGTAGTTTCATCAATCTGGTCAAGCAGGCTACCACTGCCCTTTCATCTCTGCTGAGTTCTGGACTATATTAACATTGTCAGCTACTATAATGTCATTTAATAACAATGTAATGCATTACACAACATGACATATTGTATATGACAGTAGAAAAAAAATCTGAGGGCTCTTAGGCTAGAATTACAGCATATACCCTAAAGAAACACCATGCAAAGTGCTTTTCTAACTTCCATAACGGCAAATCCCTTAACAGACTCCACTATTGTATGATTATCTGACATGGGCTGCCATCTTGAAAGAAACAGTGATACTATACTGTATATTAAGTATAGAATGAGATAAAAGGAAGCTTCTGGTTAATTCCAAAGTTACAAATTTGAATTCTGCATCATGAAAAATGACTGATTTGACACCGATATCACCTACGTATATCAGATAAATCATACAAGTGACGGCTGCCATCTTGAAAATGGGGGCCATCTTGAATATTCATGACAACTTTTCTATTATCCATATCACATTTACCAAGTGGTATGAATGGTAAATATGTCTAAAATATATTATATCCAAGAAAACTGTTGTGGCTGGCGGCCATTTTGAAAAATGGCTGCCATGGCCACCATGTTGAAAATTCACGATGGCTCCATATCCAGTTCTTTTTGGAATGCCTTTGGCTATATGTGTACCAATTTTCATGCTTGTATCACAAACTGAACGATTCCTTTATATTTTGGAGCTAAGCTATTAGACTATTTATCCATAGTTGCCAGTTAAGTTTCCAAAGCGAAAATAGCATCATCTCATGTTTACCTGAGAGTAACCTGGCTATCAGAAAACTGCCTTTTTTGTAATAAGGTTAGCTGCTAGTGTGGAAACTGAGACAATGCCCACAGAAAGAGATAACATTATGCTGCCCACCTCAGGTAGCATTACTTTCATTTGAAGCCATCTGTGCATATAAGAGCAAACTTGCCATGTCTTATCTTTATCAGATCACTAAAACTTGGAGAGAAGGCAGGAGAGCCACAACGCATGCTGGAACTTTTTGTACAGAGTTCAAGATCACTATAAGCGGCTAATCCAATTATGCAGACAGTGTGAAGACAGTGTACACATTTATTTACAACAGCATCAAGAATATTAAATTGGAACATGGGAATATTTTATGGAAGGCAAATATTGTATTGAAAGAAGAACAGCAATAACAGTCTCTGTAACCATCTTTTCTATTTGTCCAGCTGTTTCAGGCATTTGTCCAACAGTGATTCGAGTGTTGTCTTGCATATCCATGCCGAGTTCCCCGATGAAGGACGTTGGGACCTCGATACAAGGCTGGCGGTGACCTCCTCTGGCTGGCTCGTCTGAACTGCGCTGACTTGTCTTCTAGGGCACCAACATTGCATTAGTCACGGGGTTTCCGAAGACCTTTCCACACAAAGCATACAGGAAAAGAAAAATATTGTTTAGAATGCTATGTCATTTTTGAATTATTGAAGTAACACTATTAAAATGTTATGTCAGAATTAGTTGAACTGAATTCTTTTCAAATCTTACCAAAGGTTGGATTAGCTTTTGATGTTTGCCGGTGGTTGGTGTGCATTTTCATTCTAGGGGACAGCCATCTGTAAGAAGTGTCTGCAGGTACAAAAGACAATGTGTGAACAGAGTGTCCCTCTTATTTTTCATTTGGTCAAGAGGGTGAGGGTTAGCCAGTTTCAAAGACAAACCTTGTTATTGTCATTGGAAAGGATATGAAGGGTTCCTTCCTAAAACACGGCAAGAGCCATTTTATACTAATGCCATGAATTGTATTGTGTAGTTATAATTACTTACATCAAGTCAAGTATCACCTGAAACCGTGTGTGTGTGTGTGTGTGTGTGTGTGTGTGTGTGTGTGTGTGTGTGTGTGTGTGTGTGTGTGTTGCATTGCCTTGTAAATCAAATATAGACATCTCAACAGAAGAGTGTTTTCAGGGGGCATAGTGAAGGTATCCACTCCATTATCCCAGCTCATGTCTTCTACTTGCGCTTGTGGCCCAACAACCTAGCACCCATGGGGAAAATAAGTTTCCCTGCTATGCACAACAACTAATAAAAAAAAAGACATTTGATTTTACCTTCTACGAGTTGTTGAATTGCCCATCTATCAGCATACCACATCATATTTTGCAAGGTCATCACAAGGCCACAAGCACAAAGGAGGATGAGAGTTTGGATAGTGGAAAGGAAACAAGGTAGGCCTACATGTTTTGCACTTTAGTGTAATCCTGCTTTAAAAAAAGAAAAACAAAAAAATCAGGCGCTAGAACAAGATCCATCTTCTCACCTGCACAGCATGTAAGGAAAGACAACATTCTTTGGAGCAACTTGTTCCAGTTAGACAGATGCATTTTTTTTTTACTTTTTCATTTGGCTACAATGCTTACGCGTTTCGGCCCTTATGGCCTTCTTCAGGGCGTATAAATTGCAACCTTTAGTGCCTCTGCATCTGTCTACCTGGACCAAGTTTGAGAGCCCCTACACTGATGAGCACCACGGAAAAAAGGTGAAGACACAGAAGCACTCAAATTACTGGTACCTGCTTGTGTTTGATTCTTTGGAGCAAATTGGGTGATGACTGAATGGGAAGACTCCAACGTAGTGGTGAGGGAGCAGTTTTGCTTCATCATGTTGCTTTCTTCGGGAACTTCTGTAGATGAGAATTGCGGACATTAGGAAGAAATACAGAATATAACTTTCAATGATCTACAATAAGCCTCTCAAATTCTATACAAGAAAATGGTCTGAGTCAGAACAGAGACAGAAATGTCAAGGAAACATAAACCTAATATTCGACTGCATCTGGCTTTCCAAGCTATTCACGGATATGAATGAAAATGTGACAGACAGTGGGAGCAGGTTGCATAGCAACTCACTCGTAACTCCACAGCTGCCTGCCCTGGAGCAATGCAAGATGGACAAGTGATCCGACTGCTGTATTCTGTGTACCTACCAGAGGTTATGCCAAATGTGTTATATGATGAAAACAAAAACGCAATCAAATGCCGTCACAACCACTAAATAGCAGCCTGTAACAACTGATTGATGTATGTGTTGGATGTGTCTGAGCTCCTGCATTCACGCACATCTCGCTGAGTAATTACTGTAGCCAGCTACGTTTCAATGCAGTGGCCAGTAGCTCTACACTCGGTATAGTTAGGTGACCACATCGAGTCAAAGGCTTGCCTGGTCAAATGCCAATTCATGAGTTCGGTGTGTATCGCTAGTCACAACTGATCTTTCCGAACATACGGTTAGTTCTAACACCTGTTAGCTCAAGTTATAACATCCCTAGGTGAAACTACGAACATCAGTCTCCATAGGAATGAATATGTACAGCACCATGCACCACAGCCAACAAAAAGGGTTTCCTAAATAAATCGTGTTTTCACCAGCAACATTTTAAAATGCCTTGTTTTCAACCACAGGACCCTCCTTGGTCAACCAACGAAATGTTGAGAAATTTTGGTCTTGTTGAATCGGTGTTTAATAGAATAATTGTCAACATCACATTCCTTGTTAGCTAGCTAGCTGGGGTTAAGGTTAGGGTTAGAAACAAAAAACTAACATCAACAAGATAACTGGCTCCGTAATATGGCGGTGGTACCGTTAGTCTGGCTAGTGGGAGCGAGATGAAATGGGAGTGTAATGAGATGGGAGCGTGAATCTGGGAATCTTATTTGACAGGGCAGGTGGGCTAACATAGCCGCTAGCCCGGTCGTCAAGGTTTCATTTCCATCGAAACTATTTAGTTAATTGTGCTCATGCTTGATGTACATGTAAGTTCCAAAGACCATGGTCATATTTTACAGTCGATGTCCCAAGAAAAACGAGACAGAGTATGGCTATTGCTTTTGTAGCAGTGTAGCTTTCATTGCTAATGTATGGGGGGTTTCCCCCACAGCTAATACTGCAGGCTAGTTAGTCATGCCACTGTTATACAGACTGGAAGCTTCTCATGACTTACTTGTTCAGGAGGCTTGGTGGTATTGATCCAGACTTCAGCGTCAGGTGTTGGCCATAACTTGCTCTGTATTGTCCCAGACTGTGAAAGCATTAATCCGGAAAATGTTCCCTCAGACATTGAACAGGCACGTATGTGGTGTTCTGCTGGTATCACAGACCTGTATTAACCTAGACTGGCAATAGGCGGTTCTAGCCAGTGGCAGCTTTTCGGATTGACAGGGCGCAGCCATCTTTGCCTTTTTCGCGCCCTGTGGGCGCCTCCCACAGACGTAGCCCCGCCTAGTGGAGACTATCGCAGCTGTGACCCATAGGAATGCATACGATTTCAAACGGTGATTACAACGTTATCAAAGTGGGTTTCAATCATTTTTTGTAAGATTTTGACAAGTCGTAACGTCTAAATTCTCACTCCACTAATGAAATACCCTCACTACCTCCAAACGTTTTATTAGAGAGCCTGAAGCTGAGCGGTCTTGCCAGATCGGGCGGTTTCCCGCCAATCGGGGCCGTTGAGGAAGGCGGTCTGTGGGTAAAAATGGACGAAAATAATCAGTATTATCTGGCAACCCTGAAGCCGACTGTTTTCGTTGCCGCTTATGCAGGTTTGTGGATATTTGTGACACTGAATCGGCCATGCTTACGTGTGTAAAGCTTATTTTATGTATTTAACTCAGATGTAATGACAGCTGTGTATATAGGTATGTATATTTCTTAAATAAGCCGTACGTTTTCAGTGAAGCTACCGGTAACTGTGCTCTGTGACTGTGCTATTATTAATACCCCCCCCCCCAGGACGCACAACACGGCACAGCACATTGCAGCTGTGAAAATAAGGAGCCACTTGAGAGCGAAACTTTTCTAGAACATTAATTTATACTAGAGCTATTGTTCTAAAGACGTTACACATGGCCTGACCCAACTTAACTAGTGAACCAGTGTTGCAAAAAAAAATATTTTTTAAAAACCCCATCGGTGCATGACGTCATTACGTAATTACGGGAGTCTCCACCAAGATGGCAGACTACGATTCTGAGGCTCTGAGAAATCCGAAAATTTCGAGGGGCATTGCCAGTCTAGGTTAATACAGGTCTGTGGCTGGTATTTATAGAGTTTTCAAATGAATGGGCGTGCTAGTGGGTGGAGAGAGGGCGTGGACGAGTTGAGAGCGAACGAGGGCAGGACGTCATCTCGGGCACACACGAGCTTTGCGTCAATTGGATGCTGTGTCAGAGTTTGTTTACAAACTGGGAAGAACCTCCAGCACAGCTCGGTGTACACAGTAACACATTGCAAACCACTGGGATGGCTTCAGGAGGTCAGAGTAACTCATTTTAAGGCCCCAAAACATCTTAAGGTCAAAATTTTACGCCATGGGCACTTTAAACAATGAATTGCTCTGTGTCCAAATTGGAGTAACATAGACAGGCATTTCCTCATGTGTACCGCATGATCACATCTCAATGTGTGTTTGTTTTGAAGCCCATTTAATTTCAGCAAATACAATAACTGCTGAGTGGTGCCATTTCTGCAGTAGCCTAAGTCAATTTTCACACCACTGTGGACACACAATAAGCAGGCTTTTGAAAGAGTCGTGATGCGTAGGTGTTGTGATAACATTTGTCACAAGCCAGTCCAGATCCAGTGCCAGGTCTTCCATCTTTTTCCTAGGTTGATGTGTGCCCATACTCCTGCTTATTCCAGTTCATGTTTTACCCCTTACTTCCTCTCTGTATAAAGGTTACGACCCCAGGTTTTTTCCCAAGATGACAGGTGCACTGGTTCTAAATGTGGCAAATGCATCATGTCTGTGATAGCTAATGCTAAAATTACCAGTTGGGCTTAATTGTAAGCTATGTTCCCATGCACACAGCAACTCATGCCGCTCAAAAGCATTTTGATTCACGTTATAAGAGCTTCAGAAAAGGTTAAACGATTGCCCACTAGCCCCTGCTTTGAATCAGCACAATTGGCAAACTTTGTGTAGCCTGCATGAAAAATTCTCACGTTTTCCCTAAGGTCAACTTTTGTTGGCCTCCAATGATGAGATATGTATGCCTGTAAAATGGCCGGAATTCTCCTTTAAGCATTAAGCACATATTTAACATATTTGCAATTAAATGGGCCCAATTCAACAAGATGATACATTCTGCACCTCTTCATTGTCTGTGACAAGTGTGGATACCCCAAAATATTGGACTGGGCTTGTATTTCTGCACTCTAACTTACAGACATTTGATATTATGGGCATCTGATGATGCCGGCATAGGCAACATTAAAAACTTTGTCATAAAAAGATGGTAGGCCTATATATGTTTATTATTCTATTTGGGTGAAACATTGTCTCCTCGTTGTGCATCATAAATTAGGATGATCCATTGTAAATACGTCAGTTGGGACGTAATGACATGTCATTTGCATGAAATATCTGCGCTATAACCTACTATAAGGCAGACCTACAATTCTGCTGGGCCATACACGTGTGTGCGTCAGGGGCGGATTAAGAAATTATGGCCCCCTGGGCCAGACACTGTTTTGGCCCCCCATACTCCAAACGCACCTTGAACCTGCTAATTAGACATGCTAAGAGAACTACGCACAGTGCTCACAGCTAGCAAGTAATTGGACACTACAATACACCCCACCCCCCTCATGCTATAGAGTTGGGATGCTATAGAATTATATACGTGTATAGTGTGTGCGCAGAGGCACAGCAACACATTTTTGGCAGGGGGTGCTGTTGGTGGGTAGACAATTTGTGTAAGGGGGTGTGGGGGCCCGCCCCCAGATTTTTTTTTTTTTTTTTTAGATGCAAGTTCCTGCATTCTAATCAATTTCAGGGCAGGGAATGGCAGATCCCATCTGACTCACTCCCTCAGATTTGAGATGTTGAGATAACAAAATTAATGTCACATGGCCACGCATGTGATGCTATGCTGAGATTACTATCCATCAGTCATTATGACCGAAAGCCCAAAAGCGCAACTTTAAATGCTGAATAAACCGAACAGTAGGTATGCCTACTCAAAAGTCATTTTTGTAGCAACAACAATCAATGGTAGCAACTCATGAACTCAAATAATTGGAAAGATAAATATTGCAAAGGTGGTTTTGAAGGTTGGTTTGGGTTGTGGCCATGGGGCCAAGTTGGCCTGGCCTCTTGGGGCCTTGACCCTTTGGCCCCCTTGACCCCCTTCAGTTGCATACGCAATATGTCACATGGTTTTCCTCAAGTAACCTTTGGAACAATGGAACAGTTTTATGGTTGGCACTGATGCTGGTTTTAAACCTATTCAAATGGTGCGTCTATGTCAGAGGAAGTTACTCTAGGGGCCGTAACCACTACCCGGTAGGCCTACCTAAATAGCTGTAGCCTAAGTAACTTTGTAAAAGTATTGGCTTAGTGTAACATTATGTAAAATATTTATCCATTTTGTTCAGAATAATAGCATGAAATTACACTTTATAGTGATGTTTTAAATGTTTAACATTTAACTGGTGAAAAACACACAAGGTTATCATATTTCTGTATATCACATCAGTTTATTGTAAATGTGTACATTGGGACATTTTTATCTTTATCAACAGAGCTTTATTCACATTTACTATTTTGACATTCTTTCAAATATTCTTGGATGTGTACTACTTCCACCTATTTTTGGAACGCTGATAACCAAACAGTTTCAACAATCCTGATTTCTCTTTATCCCCTGCTAATTTGTAATAACATCTGTTCACCTCCACCATCCTTTCTATGGTGTCAAACAGCTTCGCTATCTCTCTTCTGTTGCTAGGTTCCCCCTCGTCCCGATTCCAGTGCTCATTGTCTATGACATGGTAACGACAATGGCATTTCATTACAAGATCCTTCAGACAAGATACTTCTCTCTTCTTAGATGTCTCAGTACCCCTTGGGAGTACAAACTGGTCAATGGGTTTTCCCTTCAAGTCTCTACCATAAGTGAAAACAATCACCACATGCTTAAATACCTCTGCAGTGAAGATCTCTTGAATCTTGTTTATAACTTCTACCTCCTCTTCTGTAAACCTTCCAATCCTGATCACAACAATGAAGGCATGTGGCCCTGGGGAGCTGAATTCCATACACTTTCCTATCTCATGTTTTAACAGCAGTGGAGCACATGCATCAAGGAAGCCAGGCGTGTCAATCACTGTAATCAACCTGCCATTTACCACTCTGCTGTGTGCTTCGCTCTTGTTTGTGACAGAGTACTGTACAGCATTCACAGGGAAGACGTGTTCTCCCAGGAAGGTATTTCCAGAGCTGCTTTTACCTTCACCGGATTTCCCAAGTAGCACAATCCTCCGCTCACCTGGAAATATAAACAAGAAAGTGACATTTGTTTAACACCTTCCATTCTGATATTCCCATTTTTCGTACAAACCCCAACTCCGATGAAGTTGGGACGTTTGGTAAACAGTGAATAAAATCAAAATGCTATCATTTTCAAAACATTCAATCTATTCATTAGATGGAGAATAGTGAAAAGACAACATATTAAGTGTTAAAACCGAGAAAAAATATTGTTTTGGGGGACATATGTACTCATTTCTAATTTGAAAAATCCAACACGTCTCAAAAGAGTTGGGACGGGGATCAGTGAAATTTAGTAAACATCCAAATAAGATAAAACAACAAAGAAGAACATTTCAAAATGAATTGTACTGACGGACAATATAGGTGTCCAGGTATAAGATCATCACAGAGAGGCTGAGTCACTCAGAATTAAAGATGCAAAGGGAATAATTACCATAGTTATTACATACATTTTTGAATTCCCTTTGATTTACCACGATTGAGTGTATATAAGACATATTTTTGTTAATAAAATCATTGTATAGGTTCATGACATCATGAAATATATATTGGCTGTAGTCTCACTCTAATTCCTGGAGTGCTAGAGCTATCGAAAATTGACCATATTAAGAATGCTTAATGCATGAAAATGACACAGGGGTTTAACATTCTCCTAAGCACCTGAGCTCACTTGAAATAGACCCAGAAGACATGGGAAACTGTCCTTTGCTTACAGAAGTCAGCAGAAGTTGTAGAAGTCCATTCTTTTTGACAATAATAGAGCATTGCACATCCTGTGCTACAGTGAAAATGGACCATCCAACTTGTGTTAGTGCTAGCTTCAAAAGTCAGCCTCCATGATGGCATGCGGATGCAGTAGTGCATTGGTTAAGATGTTCTCACTCATCTGTAGAGTTAAATACAGTGCTGAATGGTATAAATGGGTTTTAAACAGCATGAAAAGCCACTCATGCATTATATTTTGAAGGGAGATATTCGATTACTGCCACATATTAAGGTCAAATTGCATTCTCTACTATGTTTTAACAGTTTGGCTCCATCATAAGGACCAGCATGTGATAAAATGGTGGGTTTTTGGTCAAGACCTGTCACACTGTAAGCACTACAGAAAGGAAAACATTGCAAAACATGACAAGGAATACACCCACCATTTAAGCTGGTGAAATCATGTCCAAGATAGGAATTAACACTGTTTTTTATATAAAATCATCTCATCGGTTTAGTATTTAACTGTTAAGTGTTGTCTTTTGTTTTGTTTTTAGTCTTCCTCGACATTTGCTGCCATTTATTGTCCCCGTCCCAACTCTTTTGAGACGTGTTGGATTTCTCAAATTAGAAATGAGTACATATGTCCCCCAAAACAATATTTTTTCTCGGTTTTAACACTTAATATGTTGTCTTTTCACTATTCTCCATCTAATGAATAGATTGAGTGTTTTGAAAATGATAGCATTTTGATTTTATTCACTGTTTACCAAACGTCCCAACTTCATCGGAGTTGGGGTTAGTAATTGTATGCCTTTACTCTAAAATATAAACAATTACACTGACTTGTCCAAAATTTGGTGGATGTTTCCTGGCTCTTGCGCCCTCTCTGGAGTATAGTACAGACACTGGCAGTGTACTGAGTGTCTTGCTTTAGGCCTGTAAGGGTTGTGCTGCAGGACTCTGTAGAGATGGTCTGTGGTTTTGTCCCTTCACTACTGTAGGAGATCTGGAATTTGTGTGGAATTTGCTGCAAGTCCTGCTGTGGGCTCCAACTGAGAGTTGCAGACCATTGGTTAGGAGATACTGCAGCCAGGCCAGAAGATACTACAGCAAGGTTATCCACAGAGAAATTCTTGGGAGCCAAAGTACCTGTTTTGAGTCAGGAACAGCCATCATGGTGTTATTTGCATGTGATATCTTGCTTAAAATAGGCTGGTCAGAGTAGAGGGGAAAATCCTAACACATACTGTAGTTGTTAGATAAATTATGTAATGCATAGTCTCAACGACATCATGGGTTTCGGGTCTTTCAACTAAACCCTTTTCTTAAGACCAAGGGCTCCAGGAGAAGCTATTGTGTGTTACTTACACATTCTGAAGGTTTTAGAGGCTGGCTGGCTTCGTTTGTCTTTAAGTGCAGTATACACTCTGATGGAGTATTCTTCACCAATACTGAGGTCAAAGAAGCTGTGTTTAGGAGATGTGACATGTATTTCGTGAGCATCGAGCTTCAGTACGTAGGTGACCTCCTTGACTCCCTGCGGTTGGCTCCATGCCACAGATGCTGACTTTGCATCCACATCCCAGTCCACTGTCAGGCTCTCAGGGGGAGGAACATCTGATATGGGAAAATAATTAAGCAATGAGTGATAACCACAAAACTTAACAAAAAAACAACAAACATATTAACAAAAAATAACTGGAAGAACATTGAGTCAACCAGGCCATATGAAGTTGCCCCTGTCAGAGGTATAGCCCTGGAAAAACAGCTTTATTTAAAAAAAATATTATTGCCATAGGCCTACCAATGTAAAATTCTATAGTAGGGTTGGAACAAACCTGTTAACACAGTTGCAGCCACACATGGCATCTCTCTGCCTTCTTCACAGAGAGTGGCCACAGTAAAGGTGTACCCCTCTCCTGGACTGAGTTCCTGAACTTCCAGTTTTAAATCTTGTGTTACAGAAGAATGTGAGCTGCCTGCACCAGACCATGAGACCCTGAATGTGTGGGGTCCAGTGAGTCCCTCAGGAGGTCCCCAGCACAGACACACAGAGTCTGGCTTCACTGAGTTGAACTCAATGGGGCCAGGAGGAGGGACAGCTGGGAAGTAGAGATCACAATTATTTTTCTTTAGACATGGTGCAATATACAGTGAGTCCAATATGTATTTGATCCTTTGCTGATTTTGTTGGTTTGCCTACTAACAAAGACATGATCAGTCAATAAATGTTATGATAATATGTATTCTAATATGGAGAGACAGAATATCAAAAAGAAAATCCAGAAATTAACTGAAGAGAATATATATTAATTTATTTCCATTTCATCGAGCAAAATAAATATTTGATCCCCTGACAACTGATTACAGTTCCGGGCCCACAGACCAGATGGGCACTTCCGATCAACTTGTCATCTGAATTAAAGACACCTGTACATACTAACATGCATAAAATACACATTGAATCAGCAGAATCAGTCCATAGTATGAGTGAATCAGTCACACTCCAACCTCACCAGCATGGGAAAGACCAAAGAGTGGTCAAATGAAATCAGGGACACGATTTTAGACCTGAACAAAGATTAAATGGGCTGCAAAGCCACAAGAAAGAGACTGAGTATTAATGACCCAGCTGTTGATGCATTTCTTCCAAAATGCGAGGAATACAAAATGACTATCCATCAGCCTGTCTGGGGTTCTATACAAGATTTGACCTTTTGTAGGGATTTGATAATCATGAGAACAGAAAGAAATCACCCTAGAGCTGTACGGGATGGACTAGGCAATGATAACAAAGCTACTGGGACCAAAATCACTGAGAAAACTACTGGTAGCACTTAATGCCACAGAGGTTTAAAATCCTGTACTGCACACATGGTACCTCTACTTCAGAAGGAACCTGTGCAGTCCCACTTGAGGTTTGCCAACGGACATCAGACTGGTTTAGGATATGATAAGAAGGTGCTGTAGTCAGATGAAACCAAAATCAAGCTGTTTGGCATTATCACAATTCAATGTGTTTTGAGAAAGAGTACTGCTGTCTATGATCCCAAGAACACCCTCCTCACCATCATGCATGAAAGTGGTATCATTATGGTTTGAGGGTGTTTGTCTGGCCAATGCACAGGGCAACTTCACATCGTCAACGAATGGATGGAGGGAGACATGTAATGTGCAATCCTGAGTGCAAACGTCCTTCCCTCCACCACTACACTGAAGGGTGGGCCATTTTTGGATCTCCCAACATGACAATAATACACAACATACAGTCAAAGCAGCGAAGGAGTGGCTCAATAAGAAGCATATTAAAGTTGTGAAGTGGCCTAGACAGTCTCCAAATATTAACCCTATAGTAATTCTATGGAGAGAACTGAACCTCCCATTTACCAAGCTACAGCCACAAACTATTAATGTTTTAGAGATAATGTGCAAAGAAAAATGGGCAAAAATATTTTCTACTATATGCATAAAACATTGTCATCAACTAAAAGAAGCATCTGACCTCAGTGCTAGACAACTAGGACTTTGCCACAAAGCACTTTATCTTCTTTTGCTAGAGGGGTCAAATACTTATTTGCCTAAATTAAATACAAATAAATTAAAATATATTATTTTAAGTTATTCTCTGGAATTTCTTTTTGATATTCTGTCTCTCCATGTTTGAATACATATTATCATAAATTTATAGACTGATCATGTCTTTATTAGTGGGCAAACCGGCAAAATCAACAAGGGATCAAATACATATTGGACTCACTGTATACTTTGTAGCAGTAATTATGTATTTGGTGTTTTTGTGGAGGGGGTGTTGCAGATTCTAACGACCCAAGCACTGACAGCACTGACAGAAATCGAATCTTTCGTGTGGCCCAAAATATCTGACGGCGTCCCTGGAGGCAGACACAGTTAACGTTCACACCACCACCAATACTTCATGATGCCAAAGGTCTTACAAAGGTATGATAGTGTGGGGACTAGGGTCATGGGTGTGTACTGATTGTCATGCCAAAGAGCCTAGTTCTGTGAGCAGAGAGCATGGCAAGATTGTTGGAATTGGAGGAATGTAACATCCTGGACAGAACATTTGATTTCATAGCCTTCAGATGAGCTGAAGCACCCTGAATCAACTTTGTAGGCCTTGGCCTTGACATAGGCAGGCAAACCAGTGCATATGCAATACTACTGTACAGGTAGCACTGCATAACTGGTACTGTACATGAATTGATTCATAGTATTTTTTGTTTGAACAATAATTTGGACCTGTACAAAATCTTCTGTGCTTAAATTCACAAATGAATGGCTTTATAGACCTGAAAGCGCTATGTTAATATTGATTTTGCTATATGAAATGTCGGCCATCTTGGATTTTGTAATGGATTTAGTTCATGTGATGGTTGACTTCAGTCATGTAACAAATATTGCCGATAAAAGTCAACAGTGGTTGTATAGACTTAAAAAATACTAAATATGCCAATGTTGCCAAATATAATGTCACTTTCCCCACTGAAAAGGAAACAAAACATTGGAATCAAATTGTCCTGGAAATAATAAAAACTGAAGAAATTCAATCTTTAAAACAGCATTAATGGCGAATACTCTGTACACAACGGCAGCCATCTTGGATTTGCCACTAAATATTAAGGAAAAAAAATGGAAACAGGTAGATTTGTATTCAGGGGGGTCCTAGAAGTAAAACAAAATGCTGAATGTAAAAATCTATATGAAATGTTCCTAAACTTACAACTGAACCCGCACTACAAAAAGCTGAGAGATTACACGCTGTATTGCCCAAGATCGCTGACCGTGGTGCTGAAGTACTGCCAAGGCCGAGACATTTCTACAGCTCTGAGCGGACACCCCCCAGCGAATGATGGTTGGAGAGCAAAGGATCGAGGCAGGGATGTGGTGGGTGCAAGAGAGAACAAAAAAATTCTGACTGGAGACAGGTGAGCTAAGAATAAATGCTGTATAGTTAATTAAGGGGCGTTCCAAATTTCAGTGCGCTGAAATTTCACCGAAAGACGGCAGAGCAGGGAATGAGATGCACCTGGTTAAATAGACGTGCCTATCTTTCGCACTGAATTCAGACGATTCACAGTTGAGCGAAGAATAGAATGCAGGTGGTAATTAGGCATGCCAAATTTCGTTACACTTCTCCCGAACTTTCGTTTTTAACAAAACGTTCATTTGTCTCACCTGTTAGGATGTTAGTAGGGGCAGCCACACTTTTTCTCCCATCTTTGAGTTCACAGCAGACACTGGCTGTATACCAGGTGTCTGGCTGCAGGCCTGTAAGAGTTGTGCTGCAGGACTCTGTAGAGATGGTCTGTGGTTCAGTCCCTTCACTGCAGTAGGAGATCAGGAATGTGTGTGGAATCTGCTGCATCCCCTGATGTAGACTCCAGCTGAGTGTGGCAGATGTTGGAGTCACTGAACCCACAGTCACATTCTCTGGAACTGGAAAATCTGTGATTGATACAGATAAATCAAGTGTTCCATTTCATTCTAAAGCACGGTCTATGATTAGGGTTAGGGTTACGTGTACACCAGGAACAAATTAATAACAAGCTGAAATTTTTGAATATGTTAAAAAATACCCTTAGGAATAACATACTAAACGTCTACAAGAATCCCCCTTAGGCTCTCAGAGAAATTCAAGATGTCGTTCAAAATTGACAATATTTTAAACATGGAAAGTACTTCATGGAGATCAAGTTTCAACAGAGGAGCCAGAAAAGGTGCAGAATTGGTTGAGAGGTATTTTAACACCGCACATTGAACGGGCAATATCTGACCAGAGTGCTCTAAAAATGGGGGCAACAGAACTTCTTTTTGGAGCTTGAGGACATTTTGTCTGCTTCTCTTATTTACTTATTTTTATCTCCAAACTCTTAATCTCACATACACAGCCGCTAGTTTAGTATGTTTGCGAGCAAGCAGAGGCAAGTATACCAATTATTCTCAGACAGTTTATTATTCTATTCTTCCATTCACCTCGGGTCTATGGGATTCACCATCCATTCGTATGCCGGCTTTGAACCGTCGCAGCGTTCGAGATAGAGACACGGTTCGAACGCCAACACGACCGGCTCGAAAAGGGCTCTGGTGTGTACATTTTTCACTGGCCTACCACCTTTCATTTGTTCACCAGACTCGATTTTTCTTCCATTTTCCATCTGTTTCCACTCATTGAAATTAATGGTAGAATGATAAAGATGATGATGTCACAAGCCCCGGCAGTTATAGTGAGAAAATTGTTTGAGAGAGAGTGACCCCATTCATTCAGAAAAAAAATGTGTGAACAGCTCAGCGCATACGCCTGAAGATGGAAGTGGACTTTTTGACTGAAACATTTGGCCTAGAAAGGTGATCTCAACTTTGACATGAAGAGCAGGGGTGTGGCGTTTACAGTATGTGTGTTAATTTCATTTGACAACTTGCACATTGTTTTTAGATAAGACAGTGTAAATAGTGTAGTCGTTATCCCCATAGGCCCCTATACTGAACCCAGAAATGTTGAGTACCCTAAAGTTTTAGGGCGGTATTCTCCCACCCGCGTCAGTCAAAAAAAGCGCGCAACAGCGCCTCCGCGCTGAATCAAGTCAGTGATTAAGCGGGGCTTACGCGGGATATCACAAGTTGCGCACTTTGGGTGGGGCGGCTGGGGTCAGGCCAAAATCAGGGTGTTTCTCATGTAAATCAATCCTAAGCGTATTCTCCCATCCACTTACGCGCTTTTCCCTTTACGTGCATCGAAGGGCTGTAGTAAGGTCAAGCGCCACTATGACGTAAAATGTAATATTGCATTTGATCCTCGCTTGACTCGCATTTTGAGCATGTTACACGGTAGGCTTTGCTGATGTTCCTTACCGGTGGGTCCAAATCTAAATTCATTCACTGTTCCATATATTAACTGTGACAAAATATGACCAGCTGCCCAGGACATGTTCTCATGTTGGTGAACTTACAAACAAAAGCAATTCATTAATTAATCAGTTTGAGGATCATCATGTTGTGCCCACGGACGGTAATCAAAACCAAAAACACCTCGTTGCACCATGCGCAAATTGAAAAGGCACGTCAGACTAAAGACTGACGTTCCAGTTGTCTTAACAGCCACCCAAAGTATGCCTATTCAAAAAGAACCTTCACCATTTTTTTTTACTATGTTGTAGCCACGTTAAGTAAAGGGTTTTTATTGCAACTCCTAACCTTTTGCGATTTATTGGAACTCGTGCATATGTGATGAAGCCTATTAAACTTTCTGAACTGATGCCCGACATACAAAGCCACGGCCTACTGAGGTAGGCTACAGGTTGTCCTATCTGTTTTTGTACGACACTAAATATTTCTTGAATCTCATTATAGCTAAACGTAAAAAGGTAGGCCTACATATCAGAGCATGTCTTTGGCATTTCGCTTCAGGTCTAGTACACCATATCAGCTGCATGTTTGAAATTAAATCCTGGCTTGGCGTTGCATGCCATGTCTGCGACAGAATATAAAGTCTCCGATTTTTTCATGATGATCGATTTCCTTGTTCGTTCATCAGCATGCATGTAAGTGTCTGAGCTGAGATCCACATATTTCCAATGATATTAATGTCACGTTACTGTACAGAGAAGCTGGGAAGCGCTTTTAAAAATCAGCAAATTCTATGTGGCTGTTACTGTGGCAATGATCAGCCTTTTAAATCAGTTTTTAATTTCCGGACTTGTCTAGGCAACACACCAAACTCCATTTTTAACCAAACGTTTCATCATGTTTATTATTTCAATCAACCTGTTGCGCACCAAAACGCTCAGCTGAGTTCCCGCCAAAGGTACACATTGCGTTTCCATCTCATTATCTCACCTCCACTACTCGCCTTGTGTTTGTGAAAATGAGCTGAGGTTAGATTTTGAGATGCTTTTGCACGAGGACTTTTGGCACGTGGTTCTAAATTCAAAGTTAAAGTTCAGTTTTGGATCTCAATGGACTGGTTTTCACATGGTTGATCTGAAAATCCTTGCTCCATGGTTTCTGGTTAGCCACAACTGATGAAGTCGGCAAAGACCCATCCCCCCATTTAGCATATATCCCGCCCATGTTGGGCTATGCACTGTTTTTTCGGAGTTAAGCGTGAGGGGTGTGGTCATATTTCAGAGGGGAGAATACACGTACTGTAGGATCAAAGCGCGTAAAAAGTGCGTGCGTAAAACCGACTTAAGTGGAGACGGGAGAATTCCGCCCTTATTGCAGAAATGTCATCTATAGGTCAAATGAAGGGGATTTAGCTTGGTTGCCCAAAGTTGCACTTTGGACAATTTGCATAATTAACATAAATATATCGTTAAAGTAAGACTACAGTACTGTAGGTAAATAGGCAAAAAAAAAAAATCATAGATATCACCTTGAAACTTTCTCAGTTGATTACTGATGATAAGAGAAGGAAGAAATGTATTGAATGTTTTTTTGTATTTTGATGTTAAGATATGCAAATGAGGGCATGAATCATCAATTATGCACTAATTTGCATACACACGAAATCATCTTTGCATGGTAAAACTCCAAGACTCCAAAGATTTTTCCGTGGGTAAAATATGTATATTTCAGGGATGAGTTAGTGAAAACCTTTTGAGGACCCTGGTCAAGAGGTAGTTTTGACATATACCGTAGATGGATGAATTAGGTGTTTCATTCTTAACAGCCGTAGCTTATGCTATGCATAATCTATCAATTGTGATGACATGAATCAATAATTTGCATCCCTCACCACACCATTTAAAAAGGTTTGGGGGGACCTTATCTTACATCACAACAAAAATAAACCATTCACAGTTCATAAGGATGAATACCAAGAAGATAATGAGGCTGAAGAGAGTATCAAAACAGAATATGGAGATGGTGAAGGCTATGGTTCTAAATGTGTTTACATGTGTGTGCTTGCTTACAAAATGGTATACAATAATTAATGGATTGGCTCTCAGTAATTCATACCACACTTGTTCTATCAGGCTCAGGTTAGGACTCTGTGCTCTGTGCCAGTCAAGTTTATCCACACCATACTCTGTCATTCAGGTCTGTGTGCACCAATGCACAAACAAGGTACAAGCAGAGCCGGCGCGCCCAATACGCTCACTACGCTCTCAGCGTAAGGCCTCGCGCGACCCGTTACGTTACTGACGTTGACAGTTAAAAAAAAAAAAAGCCGCGAACTGATTTCATTGTTTATTATTGATTCCGTCACACAAAACGTGAAACGTCCAACATGAAACGACATTTTCCCTGCGGAAACGACAAAAAGAAAAAGAAAATTCATGACAATGAGCGACGAGAACAGCAGTCAGGTAGGCAACGTAAGGGGGTAGGGTAGGGTAGGCAACCATCAATGTAGGCAACGTAACTCCCTCAGGTAGACAACGTATGCTTCCACTCATTGTGATCCTTCTTCTGTGGCTAATTTCGTATGGAGCAGAAGTGTCAATGGGCCTTTGTATTGCACAACAATGCCGTGTTAAAAAGTGCCCAGGTCTTCGATACAGTCACATGTTGTAAAAATGGGCATTCACGTTTTAGTTGTTTTAAAAGGTAGAAGTTGTTGAGAACCACAAGCTGAGTAGCGTTTCATTTAGCCTTTGCAATTAGTTCAACTGAATCAACACAGGTAGCCTAGGCTAGAGAGAATGTGAGAGGAAAGGGTGGTGTTGTCAACGTTTTACTGTTGTTTCGAAAGGTGTACTAGTTGAATCATAATCTGACGAGCCGTTCGTTTAGCCCATGAAACGTCAGTGCAGTCGAAGCAACGAAGGAAGGAGTGTGAGAGAAGCGGTGCCCTTTCTGTGTGTGTGTGCAGTGTTGCCAGATTTTCTACGACAAATAAGCGGCTGACGCCCTAAAAACAAGCGACTGAGGGGCGTCATGAAAACAAGCCCAAAAGAAGCGACAGAAAGGGTGGGTTGTCAGTCGCGTGCCTGGTCAGGGAAGACCTTGCTCTTTACGGGGATCTGCGTGGCTGCTAAAATCCCCACAAGTGACCACAGAAAGTGGGAGTTAACAATATTGTAGCAGGGTCACTTGTAAGGATGAGTGAGAAAAAACGAGTTTCCATTGAGAAACACATTCAAATCACCACCAGAGCAGGAGAAAACAGCAAGCCCAACCTTGAAAAGAACAAGCCCAAAAAACCGCAACCCGCGACTTTACAAAATTAAAAGCGACTGCTCAAAAAAAGAAGCCCAAAGTCGCGTATAATAAGCGGACTTGGCAACACTGTGTGTGTGTGTGTGGAATTCGAGACGATTCGTCGAATGAATTGGTGAGAGGGGACCATTCGAACAAAACGTTGGACCATTCGTAGAAGGCATGGGGCGTTTCGTGCAGTACCTGAGGATTTTTCGTCGAAGACCTAAGGACGTTACGTTCAATCCATGCAGACCTTTCGTGTAACTGGGCAGATGTTTAGTTTAGTCTGCCTATTTTATTAGCCTATTATTATTTATTATTTTATCAAACTTGTGTGCCTACCACCACAATGCAATGAAAACAAAAATCGAACCATGTAGAAAGTGCGTGCGTCTCTATTTTTTAAAATTAATTATTAATTTTAGTTCAGGCTGCTTTTTTTATCATTAGGCCTATTTTATAGCCTATTTTATATATACTATATTGTAACGGACTGCCTCTGCCTCCTCCGGAGTGAGATAACAGCGTTACCCCCTGTGAACTACACGCGCAGCCTATAAAATGGAGTTAATTTCAAATGGCGGGTGAGACTGTCAGGAAGCAACAAGCCGAGAGAGCAAGAGAGAGGGAACCATGAAGTGTGCACCGAGAAGATCACCATTCGCAAGAATCGCTAAAGCCAGACATTGATGTGAGCTGTTCCAAATTGAGAGGGTTTTGCAAAAGTGCACTACTAAACGTAAGAAAAGATATTCGTTGTGTTGATATGAATTATTTCTAGTGTGTTGGTCACTGATTTTTATTCATTTTTGGAAAGGTAGGCAGTCTTGCTGCCTGGCTGGCGCCCATCTCATAACTACAGTCGTTTGCACCACTACAATATCAACGAAATGTTTTAAAATGTACGACATCAATTTAAAGGTAGGCCTAAGGGATAATGTATTGTCCACACATGAATAAGAAAATGTTTCCCTACGGGGCGAATAACACCCCCGACGCCGAAGGCGGAGTGCTGTTATCTCTGAAGGGAAATGTATTTTCCGTAGTCACGTGTGGACAATACATTATCCCGCTTATCCCGCCCTTACCAACATTATAAAGCATACATAGTTAACCATAGTTTATAGCGTGCGCAAAGAAAGATAGTTCGTGGAACGCTCATAATTTAAACAGGTTAACAAGCAACATGGTTTGGCTACTTTCTAACTTGTTACAGCCACATTGCGCTTCAAACTGTTTGCAGGCTGCCTCGTTCACCGCACGATATCTACTAAACTCGGGTTCATAACATGATCATTTCTATCTAATCGGCACAGTATTCCAGAAAAAAGCATAGACAACCCAAACACTGATGTGCGCCCTGACCACCATCATTAGCCTATCGACCCTGATACAGGCAGAGCCTATCAAAGGGTGGATCAATGGCTATGGACCTTTTCAGTAGGCTATGGTTGGGGAAGTAGGGCCTGCGTCGTGATTCACCGTTGGTGTTTGTAAGGGCCAAAACATACCAAGGCGGAACGGAACGGTCGCAGGGCGGACGCGGTCTTTCTGCTTAGTTTTGGCCGGCGTGCTTTTCTCTGCCTTGCACACTGACAGCGTCGGCGTGCGCGGCCAGTCCCATTCAAAACCCTCCCCACAGCCAAAGCTAGCATGCTACTTTGCCATTCATTTGAATGAGACACCGCCGGTCGCCGGCGTGAAAAATACGCTCGAGTTCTATTTTCCAAATCCAGCGCGGCGCGGAGCCGGCTCCCGCGCCGCTGACGCCCGACTACCGCCGGTTGGTGTGTAAGGACAGATAGGTTTCAATGTATTTTCACTGACGCCGGTAAAAAACGCGGCCGTTCCGCGCCGCTTTACCGCCTTGGTGTGTCAGACCCCTATCAGCACACCAAAAGTTACCTCACTAACGTTAATGATGTTCTTTGCTGAGTAACCTAGCCAAATATATCCAGATAATCGTGAATTATGCAAAATAAAGTCTGCCAACATGTATTGCCATTCTAGGAGCGATAAGGAGAATGCCGCACAGGCGCGGAGAAAGGGTTCCTTTGACACAGAGAATGCTCTGTGTGGCTGCGCGCATGCAGTGTTTAGTTTGCAGGTTTCAGGCAAATAATGGTGATCGATACGCCCTAGGTCCATAAGACTAACAGTAAAACAGGGACAATGACAAAAGGGATGAATTGCTTGAGGAAATCAAAAGGGACAGAGCGAAGTTATGACAACAAATTGACGTGCACCATTATGCAAGGCTACATGTAGTTATGATGGGTTAACCACTCAGTTACCGTTGCATTCATAATATGTAGCCTATGATAAAGATGACTTCAGCGCAGGATATCAGAAATAAACAAGACAGCGCAGATGGCTTTTAATTTTTAACATGGCCACATTATGCGTCAATACGCCAATGCGTATTAGGCTATTTATCATGAAACCTCAAATCGGAAGTAGCCTTATCTTGTACCCAGCACTTTTCAAACCTTACTCGGGTTTATGGTAATTGACCGGGCCAGCACTTTTGAAATCAAACGGACGCCCTTGCCTGCATGACATGTCATTTGCATGATAAGAGCACGGACGATCATGGACATACGATGGTACACACATAGCCACACACGCACACAACACGGTTCAGTTCAACGTTTATTGACCAGCAAGCGAGCAGCGCAGTACCAGCTGATTTGCTCTGGAATCTCGAAATGAAAACTGACTTTTCTTGGGAAAAGTGTTGCAAGAACATTGAACTCATTTAGTAGGCCTATCATTGTGCCAAGCGTGTGTCGCAATATTGTACTGGGGATATGTGTTGGGGAGGGCATTAACATTAGGCCTATGACAAAAACATTATCGGGGAGGATTGAGGATAAATCTTACACGTTTCCTTATTAATGGAAAATTAATTCCATGCTAATTCCAAGTATTCAAGAACCTAAACAATATGTAATTGCTCCACAGTTCAAGGGTTAGGCTATGGATATTGACACCTTTCCTCCGCGATCGCGGATAGCCCCCACCTTTGCGCTTCTCATCTGGCTGTCACGATATGGAACGGGAAGAGACAGTTCAAGACAAGCGGCATGACTGCAATTGTCAATCCACAGGGATTAAAGCAAAAAAAAGTAATCTGACTGAACTTTTTTACCGGTTAGGCACCCGATCGAGTATCACTCCGTAACCCTACGAAAACCAATAGCCAGGCTCTGCCCTCATGTCGAAACATACATGCAAGGAATGGTGCCAGAGCCTGCGGCATAGGCAGACGGGGCAGTCGCCTAGAGCAGAATAGGCCTATGTCTTGAGGGCGCCAGTAATACTAAAAAGTGCCACAAAATCAGAACTTCAACCAACATAAATCTTTACACTTCACATGAACAATGAATATTCATTATACACTCAGTAGACCTATATAGACTCAGTATGAGTGTACCTGTAGGTACTAGATCAGATGTGCTCAATCAGATGTAAGCCTACAATGCTATGTTTACAGATGCCAATTTCTAAATACAAAAAAAGGAAAGAGGGCGGGCAGGCCTAGGCCGCTCACCAGATTGACTAGAACTGGCCGAGAATGGAGGGATAATGGATACTATATCAGACTGCAAAGATTGAACTGAAATTTGGGGCAGGTTTTGGTTATTTCCTCTTATTTCTACCCATTGTTTATGAATTGTTCACAACATCATGCAGAATGGATTCACAATGAATGCTGCTTCAAAATGGTAGCTGATCTCACAGAATTATTGACTTGGAATTGCAATGTGTTGATACAGTGAGTGATCCCATTATGGGTTTTTTTTGTTGTAGTAGTAGGCTATATTTTGTCTTTCACATTAGAATGGGCAAACACTGTTCTGGTGAAAGCAATGGTGTGCTTTGCTTGCAGTTGTATTTCTGACATTTAAAAAGCCCTGATCATAGCAATCAGAGGGAGAAAACTAGCTTTAATTATTTGTATGTTTTTCACCCTTCGGCCTTTTTCAGTATTCATCCTGTTACAAATAACTTGTTGACGTTTACAAACAGAGTGCGGTATGTCTACCTCTGTGTTCTACCGTTTTGAAAACTACTGGCTACTTTTTTGCTTCTCGATGTGCGTTGCCAAGCACACGCTTACCATTGATTCAAAAAACGTCCCCGATTCTTCCTATGCGCACGTGTTCTACAAGCTGACAGGACGCAGCAGACACGACAGTCTCAGACCTATCGTTTACAAAGGTAACACACTTTCCCAAGCTTGTCGCGCAGCTTTCCACTCGAATCAAGGCAAATCACCCACCCATCAGTCCTGAGTGCGCAGTGCGCAAATAGGCTAACTGAACTCAAACGAAACGCATAGTCCGAGAAGATGGGCACAGACGTTGAGCCACTCAAAAACAAGCGCACACACAACTGTTGCTGCTGCACACTATTCCAGTTAGCAGAAATAGCGTCACACAGTAACCAGCCTTGAAAGTGAAACAAACGTCGAAACGGCATTTATCGACCATGAGTCCACCCATCAGAACACTGCTTCCCAGAACAAGACGTGGCATAAATTGGCTCTGCCAGGGATAGCCTATCCGTGACCCAAATGCAACCCATTTTTAACTTATTTCTTGAATATATATATCGGCAACAACAAAGTTAATCTGCTATGAGTACAGATGAGACTGTGAATTATCAGTTGTCAAAAAGACAACTAGCTCTACACGCAGCCAGTCAAACGCGCTAAACTTTGAGGATGAAACGCATGGTAGGCTATCCTAGTTAGTTATTATTGTCGTCCCATTGGGGCTATGACTAATGCTAGTAAGAGTAACAATGCTTAAAAGGCAAACCCTTCATGATAAGTAGGCCTACATCATACGCAGTCGAAGTAAACTATTCATTTTTTTTTTTCTAAATATCTGCCACGGCAGGTGCAATGATATGGAAACGTCACTGCACTTTATACATTGTATTACAATTATTTTCTTTTCTGCCATCAGCAACAATTTTGGCTATTTTTTTAATCTCTCGCGTTGCGCTGCCACAGAATTGTTGACCGCTCGTGTACTTTTTTTTGGAACACGGAAGAACAGGGGATGACCCAAAACTAGGCTACTGATGAGTGAATGTTGTATCACACCGCCAATGGTGGAGTGTATAGCCTAACTACATCCGTAGGCCTACACCAAACACACCTCTCGTCCCCTTCTCATGACAGTGCTCTCGATTTGAGTTCAGTTGGAAAGTAAAAATTGTAAATTAATTGACATAAATTATACGGACCGAAATCCGTCCAAACTAAAATCCAGTTGACGGAATTCCGTCGTAGCGACGGAAAACTTTAATCCCTGCAATACAGTAGCCTAAAAAACTGTTAACTGTTCAGCGGTGTGTAGTCAAATTATCACAGCGGTGGTAGATGATTTTATGAAGACCTGGAGGACAAAAACCAACAGACACAATTGCTGAGTGTGTATGCAGTATTTGTAACGAATGATTCTCCTGCCAGGATAGCGTTGGACTACAGAATAACCCATTTACATGTTGAATGTTGAGAGGAGGCATTTTGAAAAGTCGAAGACCTATTCACGAGGATATCATAGCTACCTTTCCTTGTCAATGTCCCATGCACTACAAAATATTCCAGAACCTCATCTGCGAAAGCTTTTTTTTTAATGTGGTACACTTCAAGCTTCACAAAACCCACTGGTTAACAGCAGGTTTTACGCACACATTTCGAAGCGGTTAATCACAGATGCTGCTCTCTTCCTTGCTCTCCCTTGCACCCCAACGTACACTGGGTTTAATACACCCTGCAATACTGGCAAACTATTATTCAATTACCATTTCATTTGTTCATGCAAAGACGCGGCAGAGAGAGAACGCGCTCCTGTGCAGTGTTAACGTAGCGATTTAACGTCTCTCTCTCTCTCTCTCTCTCTCTCTCTCTCTCTCTCTCTCTCTCTCTCTCTACTGTAGCCATGGGCTTAACACAGGGGTTCTGTAATGTTTTCAACACTGTTAGGACCTATATTGTTTTCTGGCTCATGCGCGAACTATTTGTTGTCATTCAGAATCAGAAACATCAAAGTATCGGGAGACAGCTTTCTCTTGTTGCTGGTGCTTCGCATCTAAAAAGTTACCGGAAAGTCAGAAAACTCGCTGCATGACAATGTGCTCAATGGTCAATAGCCTACTTCTAGATGCACTATAGTCTAATCAGACGCGCGATGCTCTGATTCAAAGCGAGCACAAGGGTCAATAGCCTACTTCTAGACACATTAAACCGCACTGCTTTGATTCAAAGCGAGCAGGAGGCATTTTGACGATTTTTTTTAAAATGTAGGCCTACAACAGCTTTTAAGGTAAGGGATAATGTATTGTCCACACGCAGTGGTAGAACGCAGGTATACGGAGTATACCCACTTCTAAATTTTAGGGGATTCAGTATACCAACTTAAAATTGATTGATCCATTATTTAGAATGGCATAAATATATACAGTATACCCACTTCAAAAATGCGAGAATATACAGTATACCCACTTCAAAAAAGTAGACTACACCTAGACTACAAATATTTTCCTACGGGGCGAATAACACCCCCAATGCCGAAGGAGGAGGGCTGTTATTCCGCTTCGAAGGAAATATATTTTCCGTAGTCACGTGTGGACAATACATTATCCCGCTTATGCCGCCTTTACCAACATTAGAAAGCATACATAGTAAACCAGTGGTTTATAGTAACATGTTTATTGCCATTTTATAGCGTGCGCAAAGAAAGATAGTTCGTGGAACGCTCATAATTTAAAAAGAAAGAAAGGAGTAGCACACTGGAGCTGAATGCAGAATCGAAAACTGTATTAAACAAAGCCGAAAAAAGTAAATGAAACCGACAGACAGGGGACAAGCGTTTCGGTCAGCCCATCATCTTCCTTTTCTTCCTTTTCATGCTGCTCTTGGAATTACGCACCGAGCACGCTCAAGATATTACATTGGCGCGGACGCCACCCCACCATTACGCGCATAATTTTAAAAGGTTAACAAGCAACAGAGTTTGGCTACTTTCTAACTTGTTACAGCCACATTGCGCTTCAAACTGTTTGCAGGCTGCCTCGTTCACTGCGCGATATCTACTAAACTCGGGTTCATAACAGGATCATTTAGAAATGAACTATCTGATCTGCGACAGTATTCCAGGCTACTTCACCCTTAAGGAAACTATCAAGGAACTCCTCACTTGTTACTCACATACTAGTGTTAATAAAATATGTCACGACAGCGGCCGGCGGACAGTGACAGTTTGCTGTCTTGAAATAACAACATTCGGACAATAGTGTAGACTTGTGCGCTACACGCTGGGGTGGGGCAGGGCTGCTGTAGGTATCCATTGCGCGCGGCCGGTAGCTTTGGGAACTGTGTGTAAGTTGCATTTGGGTAGGCTATTGCGCGTGTTATAGTTGATTAAGTAATTGACGAGCCAACGTCTGGCAGCAGTGGCTGAGTGTGTAACTTAACTTAACTTAACTTTTGTAGGCTACTATCGTCCGAGTGTCTCCAGATTGTGATTATTTATTCATTTATTCAAAGAAGATAGCAGTTTACAGACGCTGCTGGTTGCATGGATATTGTGGTGGTTTTCCCTCCTAATTGTATTTTATGAAATTGTAAAAATAAAACTACCATAACCTTTACTCCCGTTGTCTGTCGTTCCTGAATCGTGGTCTAAATTTCACCTCTTACAATAGTGTCCAGTCCAGTGAATGATCCTGCATCCATGGCTAATTGGATAAAGCATACTAAGTGGATTTATCACATGTGAAACGAGAAGGCAGAAAGTGCAATTAGTTAATAAATGAAACAGTGTACACGTCAGTGCTGGTAAAAAAAGAGTTTTAATGACTTGCACAAAGTTGATGCTCGTTTGGTGAACTTCAAAACCTGCGCTGTATTCAATAAAAGCTGGGCATAACGCACATAAAGGACTGAAAATGAAAATACCCCTATATGTGGTACATATTCTATGTTGCAGCCTACTTCAGTTGTTGGTACCCAGACTTGCATTTTGTCGAGTAATGTCCATTTGAACCTCACGTGAAAGTAACGGGGATTGTGCTGCATTTGGTGGATGGAGCTGATATTACGCACATAATTCTACTGAATAAACATCCAACTGCGACCCAAACGGTAACTTGTCGTGGTAGTCTATGTCGAATATGCCTTAATTTGGCTGTTTGCTATTCGCCTCTGGCATCATCCGAGCATGTGTAGTGCGAGACGCCATTATGACCGTTGCGCGTAAATATTTGCAAGACGATGGGGCCGTCAAACACAGTAGGCTATGGATACTTATTTAACGACTTTAATGAAGATGTCATGTAGACTGTTTGACGGCCCCTTCCATAGGACAGCATCCATCCATCTATCCATCCCTTCCTCATCTTTACGCGCAACGGTAATAATAGCCATTACTTTTCTTGTAGACGTTGCGCATAATATTTTATTCATTATCGACTTATTTCAAGCAGCATTCCACTGTCCACTCTGCGTGGCCCTGTTGAAAACATGCATGGTTGCCACCACTTAAAAAGGTGCTTGGAGAGGAGGCAAAACTGGTACAATTTAGGCTGCATTAAAGCATACACGTTAGCTTTCACGTTGTGCGATGGATGGAGACAAGTTTGGAATCGCTCCCTCTCTCTCCCTCTCTCGCTCACACACACACACGCGCGACATAATTCTCTGCACTCTTTGCAAGACTCTACTGTCACTTGACTCGTCTTATTGGATACCAGCCAAAATTGTAAGCTAGATAGCCAATAGTTTCGATTGTGCTGCTTGGACTGGAGGTATTTAAACTGCTAAAATGTAGGCTGCATTAAAGCATCCGCACGTTTGTGCGATGGGTGGAGACAACTTGGGAATCGCTGTAAGTTAGAGATTTTTTTAAAACATAGGCTGGCAAGATGTAAATGACCTGCACTGCTTGAAAAAGACGATCGACTATGTGCCCCAGGCATCTTAAATACTAAAAACTAATAGGCGGATGGCGGGTGGATTCGGTTTTGGAAATTGGAGAAAAAAACATTAGGGCGGGTGGATAGCAGGTGGATTAGAAATTCTAAGAAGCGGTTGCGGATGAAATAATACATCCACCGCGCACCTCTAGGCCTACTCCACACGTAGGTATATTCCAGACCTACAGAAGACGGTAGCTAGAAGCGATCATCTAAAAGTTACCGGAAAGTCAGAAAACTCGCTGCATGACAACCAAATGTGCTCAGTAGACGCACGCTGCCCTGATTCAAAGCGATTCCCGCCTCTCTGCCCGCAGCTGGGGCTAGGGCCTACTCAAATACTGTTCCAGAAATGTAAGGAGTAGAAAGTAACATAGGCCTACAGATATTTGTCAAAAATGTAACGGAGTAAAGTAACGGCGTAAAAGTGAAAAAAAGCTTCTCAAATATTGTTCCAGAAATGTAAGGAGTAGAAAGTAACCTACAGTAGATAATTGTCAAAAAATGTAACGGCATAAACGTAAAAAACCGACAACATACCAGTTAAAATGAGTAGGCCTAAGTACATTTTATTTATGAAGCACATCTGAAAACAGCAAAAAAAAAAACATTTGATTTACATACTAGATTACTAGATAGGCCTACTAGATACATAGAGAGAGAGAGAGAGAACGCGCTCCTATGCAGTGTTAATATAGCGATTTCACTTCTCTCTCTCGCTCTTAGTGTTTTTGTTTTTGTTTTACTGTAGCCATGGACTTAACACGGGTGCAGGGGTTCTATAATGTTTTCCGACACTGTTATTTTTTCTGCCTCATGCGCGAACTATTTATCGTCATTCAGTTTGTGCCGTTATTAGGCCTAGGCCTATATGAATCGCGGGTAAATCAGTTATATATTAGTTATATATTTAGACTTCGAACAAAAGAAATAGGCCTAGGACACACGGGAATAATAGGATATAAAATAGGCAGCCTGACTGGATCGATGGACGATTTCCAACAATAAAAGACAGGATATGAAACAAAATAGGCAGCTTATTCAATTAATAAAACTATAGCCCAAGAACATTGCCTCGCCGGGCAGGGAGAGAGAGAGAGAGAGAGAGCGGTCCAGTGTTAATGTAACGATTTAACTTCTCTCTCTCTCTCTTTACTGTAGCCATGGACTTAACACAGGTGCATGGGTTCTGTAATGTTTTCAACACTGTTATATGCATAGTGCTCTGGCTCATGCGCGAACTTTGTTGTGTGTAAGGCAGACGCATTCTCTTGTTGCTGGTGCTTCGCATCTAAAAAGTTACCGCCCAAGAACATTGCCTCGCCGGGCAGAGAGAGAGAGAGAGAGAGAGAGAGAGAGAGAGAGAGAGAGAGCGCTCCTATGCAGTGTTAACGATTTAACTTCTCTCTCTCTCTCTTTACTGTAGCCATGGACTTAATCGTAAAAACAACAACAACATAGCCTACCAGTAAAAACGAGTAGCCTAAGTACATTTTATTTATAGATTTACATGTTTAAATCAACAAAAAACAAATAGGCTATTTAAAATAGGCTAGACAAAACCGTTCAAATGAACATATTTAAATAGACAAAACCGTTAAAATGAGCATGAAAAAAGCTGATTCTAAGAAAACCCGTTAAAATGAGCATTAAAAAATCTGATTTACATTTCTAATATAGGCAGACTGAAGGGACCTTTAGTTGAAACCTAAGGATCTTTAGTTCAATTTTAAGGACCTTTCGTTGGCTTTTGCGGTAGACGGACCATCCTCGACTAAAGATCCCCAGCCTTATACTAATGGTCCAACGTTTTGTTCGAATGGTCCCCTCTCACCAATTCATTCGACGAAAAGACCTGATACGTGTGTGTGTGTGTGTGAGTTTGAGCGCGCGCTGTTGTATGCGTGGCTGCCTCTCGATTGTTTAGAAACAAATATCAACATACACAGACATTGATTTTGGTTATGACAGGCGCTTAAGATTTTTGATAAGACGTCCGTGCAGTCTAAGCAATGGAGGAGGAGGGAGTGAGGGAGAGGGAGAAGGAGTGCCGTGCGTGACTGTGTGTGTATGTGTGTGGGGGGGGGGGGGGGGATAACTATAGCAAGGGGGCGCGGCTTGCTTGGATAGACCTTTGGCGAATGACTGAAACTTGTGACGAAGGTGAATCCCAATAAATAGTGAACACAACATTATTCACAATAATGTGTGATAACATTCATAATAACACAGTTTTTATAGCTAAATAATTTATTTTACATATGAGTTTCTTATCATAGGCCTATTCATTTATTTTTTTAGACCAGATTTAGACCAGATTACTAAAGGCAAGCTACTAGGGGGCAGGCTATAAAATATGGTAATTTTAAATTCAAACAATTTGATGGAGCTAAATTAATTGAAGCCTTAGTTATATTTTACAGGCGCTATGCTTAAGTTTCTGACCAGCTCAGACTCCAGTCAGTCAGCCAGTGGAGGGCCAGCACAATGTTCAGGTAGTAGGCCTACACAGATGAGCTGATGAGGTAGTCGCATGTTCAGTACAGCCACCGTTGTCTACATGTTCACAATCTGTTATGACATTATTGATGTTTTTGTCTCAAGAGCGCAGAAAGGGAGACTTTTTAATTAAGCTTGATTTGAGTCAAATTTTGTGTCTGTGGTTCGCGTTTTGCGGTGGGGGTGGGGGGGGGGGGGGGGGGGGGGGTGTGGGGGGGGGGGGGGTTGCGCGCTTTATGAGGGCCTCTTGGCATATTTTTGCCTAGGGCCCCATGGAGGTCAGAACCGGCTCTGGGTACAAGGTACAAGGTTTTCACTTCCAAGTTGAAGTTTAGGGTCTATAAAACAATTTGGGTTCGAGTGTCAAACACACAGATAACAAAATGGCCTGCGGGGGGCGCTCTAAAATATATAAACTGCTATAACTTTTTATTAGTTTAACCAAA